>NC_057834.1:67104464-67420122 GCF_910594005.1 Cervus elaphus | reverse complement strand
GAACACAGCAGGAAACCCTCAGCTCATTTCTTGCATCTGTTTTCCAGCTCTCCTCATACGGACCCACTCACCTCATCTCACTCACCTCTGCCAAGAGAGGTGAAGGCCCCTGCTCCCCCAGTTCTATCAGAAACCCTCAAGCAATGTCCGTGGAAGTTCACTCAAGATCCAGGACGATGTATCCAGAATGTGACAAGACGCCCACCGAGGGCTAGGGAGCTGATGCTGAAGGGCTGTCACTGCCTCACAGGGCTGCGTGTGAGCACCTGTTCTCCTTGAGTCACAGTCCCCTCCCCACTGCAAGCGGACAGTCTGCCTCCTCGGAGGAAACAGTTGTGCTCCTGAACCTCTCCCCACCCTGAAAATGGAAGCCCTACAGTCCACTGAGCAACCAAAACGGAGTGCTGTGTGCTAAGTACTATGTCCTAGATACTATGATACATCATCCTCCAACTGAGCCATCCGTCATGCTTTACTGAACTCAGCGTTGACATCATGAAGCTCCGTGAACCCTATCCCGCTTATCAAGCTGTACCTATACACCACCCCCCCTTCCTAAATGACCCATCCATGTCTCCATCTCATCTTTGAGGACAGATCTGGTGCCCGGTTCTGTTTTTATCTTCTACTCTGTTCACCAGTGAGTAAAATGCCCCAGCTGGCTGATGAATAGCAAGCTACAAAAATGCAACTGTGAATCATAAATCACTAAGTATAAACATCTCTGTTATGAGCACATGCTGCCCTCATACCTCAACTCCCAAAGGCTGACCCTCTGGGAGCTGTTATTTCTTAATGACAAACTGAAGCAAGTTTTTTCTTATGACACCATAGTCAAACTGCAAACAGCTTCATGTTTTCAGTTATAAAAAATCCAATGAGAAATTCCTCTCCCCTTCAACTGGTGGCCACTCAAACATACCCATGCTTCATCAGCTTGAGATGAGTACAAGAAAAATATTTCAGATGTACTGCAGCAGCAGAAATCAAGCAATCAGTGTGACGGTACTTGGCATGTGTCTCACACACTTCAGATATATGTCAAATAATACCTGAAAAGCAACCTGAATTCATAAAATTTTAGTAATGACACACAGTTAAATTTTAAAATGTAGGAGGGTACCAGGTTTATATGTTGGTTCCTATCAAACACATCATGCATTCTTGGTTATTATAAAGACATACATATAGAGAGTGAGCTCATTTCCCATCTAGCCAAGGAAAGTTCTAAGCTATACTAGGAGGTAAAAAGCTACATTGGGTACTATCTTATTAACTTTGTATCACAATATAGAGAAACAGGTTTCTCCCATGTATATATGGATTTCATACTTGCTAAGTAAGACAGTTGCTAACTTCTTGGAACAGTTTCCAAGTAAAACTGAGGTTCAGAGAGAGGAGAATAAATTGAACTAAAAAAATAATGTTTGGCTTCCCTGGTGGCTCAGATGGTAAAGAATCTGCCTGCAGTACAGGAGACCTGGGTTCAATCCCTGGGTCAGGAAGATCCCCTGGAGAAGGGAATGTCTACCCACCCCAGTATTCTTGCCAGGAGAATCCCATATCTCATAGACAGAGAAGCCTGGTAGGCTATGGTCACTGGGATCATCAGACACAACTAAGTGACTAACACTTTCCCTTTGCCAAAGAAGTAACAGTTGTACTATCCCTCCTAGCATTTAAGAAACTATGACTATGTCTTGCTATAACCTGTATATATGTCAGAATTTGACCACCAAAAACTTGTGTTCTCGATTCCATAGCATAAAGTAGCTACTTAGCCTGGACCAACCTTCCCTGCACATCTGCCTCCAGGTGACTCATACCAAGGGATGAGTGACTTTTGACAGTTTCAGACCTAAAAGGCAGCAAACCAGGTGTCTTCCTCCATGTTCTCTCCCTCTATCTGCTGACCAAAAGCAGACATTTCTGGGTCCAGCAGTTGGTGCCACAAAGTGGAAGGAGGCCAGGTCCCCGGAGGTAGCAGGCCTGCACTGGACTACCACGTGAGTGGATGATAACTCTAATGTATGAAGTCACTGAAATGTGGGACTAGTCACTGAAATGTGATAGCGGCTAGAACTTGCTAATTTACCTGTTTTTCATAAAAAAGGGTTAAGTCTCAGGCTCAGAGTGTTCTGCAGAAAAAAATGGTCTAGAATAAAAACAAAAAACATTGATTTTTCACTGTATTTTATGGTTACCTTCTCTATCAAGTGATGCTGGTATTCCATTTATAGTAATATGTTTTCTTTTATAATAATGTTGGTAAAGTAGATTGCTTTGAAGAAGAAATAAATGATAGTTGAGGTGATATGCTACCATGATAGAAATCATGAAGGTGAGACCCTGAGAGGCAATTCTGGGAAACTTTTAGTAATAGCTAATATAAAGCTCAGATAAAGCAAAGGAAACAAAATGAAAATGCAACCTATGGAATGGGAGAAAATACATACAAATCATGTACCCAATAAGGAGTTAGTAACAATACGGGAGACCTGGGTTTGATCCCTGGGTTGGGAAAATTCTCTGGAGAAGGGAAAGGCTACCCACTCCAGTATTCTGGCCTGGAGAATCCCATGGACTATACAGTTCATGGGGTTGCAAAGAGTCAGACATGATTGAATGACTTTCACTGATACTAATGCAAAATCAAAACATATAAGAACTCACACATCTCAACAGCAACAACAACAAAAACCAACCCAATTAAAAGTGTACGAAAGAATTAAATAGGTAGTTTTCAAAAAAAGATATACAAAAGACCAACAGGTACATGAAAAGGTGCCCAACATCACTAAGCAACAGGGAATGCAAAGCAAAACCATAGTAAGATATCACCTCACACTTGTCAGAATGGCTGTCATCAAAAAACTTTGAGAGATGACGAGTGCTGGCAAGGTATCGAGAAAAGGCAAACTTTGTACATTGCTGGTCTGTGGATCAGAAGGGAGCTGGTACAACTACCACAGAAAACCGTACAGAGGCTTCTCAAAAAAATGAAAAATAGAACTACCATGTAATCCAGCAATCCCACATCTGAGGGATATTTATCTAAAGGAACTGAACTCAGAATACTGCACTCATATTCATTGTGACATTTTTCAAAGTATCTAAGATTCGGAAACAATCTAAGTGTTCATTTACAGATGAATGGATAATAAAGATGTTGCATACACATGTAGTGGGATACTGTTCACCATAAGCAAGAAGGAAATCCCATAGTCTGTGACAACATGAACGAACCTTAAGGGCATTATGCTAAGTGAAATAAACCAGATAGGGAAAGATAAGTATTGCATGGGATCACTTACACATGGAATCTTAAAAAAAAAAAAAAAAAGAAACAGTTAAATTCATGGAAACAGACAGTAGAACAGTGGTTTGAACTCCAGGGACTGGGAAGTTGGGGAAATGCAGATATACTTGTCAAAGGGCACAAACTTTTCGTTATAAGATTAACATCTTCTGGGGGTTTAATGTACAACATGGTGATTATAGCTAAAAATACAATATTATATACTTGAATGTTGCTAAAACAGTAGATCTTAAACATTCTCAAAACACACACACAAATGGCAATCATGTGATGGGACAGAGGCATTGGTTAATGCTATGGTGGTTATCGTTTTGCAATATTAAAAGGTATCAAATTAACACACTGGAACCTGAAACTTATACAATGTTATATGTCAATTATATCTCTATAAGGTTGAGGAAAAAGCTTTTAAGAAACTTACATGACATGTACTATTTTTTAGGGACTATCCTCAGTATTTTGGAAATATTTCCTTTTGTTGTTCAGTCGGAAAGTTATGTCCAGCTTTTTGCCATCCCATGGACTGCAGCAAGCCAAGCTTCCCTGTGCACTATCTATAGGAGTTTGCTCAAACTCATGTCCATTGAGTTGGTGAAATTTAATATTTAAAACAATCCTATGAGATAGGTATTGTTATTGAAATCCAGCTGCAGATGAGGAATATCAAGCAGAGATAAAGTGCCTACAGTCGGGTACAGGCTGGGTACAGGGTGAGGAACCAGCATCTCAACCCACGGCAGTCCACCTCCTGAGACCATGCTCTTAACCTTTACATGTTACTAGCAGCAGTTAAGACGTGGGTGTGTGGCAACCGGGAAGCCTTAACACCCTGGGAAAGGACAGTTTTAGCACAACAGTGGGTCAAAGGCAGCTTAGAGTGAAGGATGTGAAGCCAAGAACTAGATTTATTCCTGAGAATTAAGGTTTGTAGTCTTTAAAAAGGAGACTCCTGTTCAAATGCAGATGACAGGGGACAGAAAAGCAACAAATGGATGGGGCAATCATATTGAACCATTTTTTAGTTGGGAAACTAGAAGAAAGGGATCTGCTTTTTTGACAGTGCTCTACGGACAAAGATTCTCAGATGTGGTCCCCACAGCAGCAGCATCTGCAGCACCTGGGAACTGGATGAAAATGCTGCTTGGATTCCATCCCAGTTCTAATGACTCAGCAACTCTGGGCAAGGGTTCAGACCATTAGCGCTTCACTAAGCCCTCAGGCTCGCTCAGGTCTTCCCTGGTGGCTCAGCGGGAAGGAATCAGCCTGTCAGTGCGTGAGACATGGGCTGCATTCCTGGGTTGGGAAGACCCCCTGGAGGAAGGCATGGAAACCCACTCCAGCATTCTTGCCTGGAGAATCCCATGGACAGAGGAACCTGGCGGGCTACAGTCCATAGGGTCACAAAGAGTCAGACATGACTGAAGTGACTTGGCAAGCAAGCAAGGGAATGTGGGATGCCTGGAACAGTGTAACAGAGCAGTTTGATAAGTTGGAATAGTGTGAAAGTCCAGACACTAAGCCTGGGGTGCATACATGTGTGCAATGGGGGACAGGGACGGGGTGGAGCAGCGTGAGGATACAGAGAAAGGAAAAATGGTCTACCTCACAACAAGACGCAGACTTACATGCTATGCTCATTCTTTTTTTTTCTTTCTAATAATTCAGTTCAGTTCAGTCACTCAGTCGTGTCCAACTCTTTGTGACCCCATGAATCACAGCATGCCAGGCCTCCCTGTCCATCACCAACTCCCGGAGTTTACTCAAACTCATGTCCATCAAGTCGGTGCATGCCATCCAGCCATATCATCCCCTGTCATCCCCTTCTCCTCCTGCCCCCAATCCCTCCCAGCATCAGGGTCTTTTCCAATGAGTCAACTCTTCACATGAGGTGGCCAAAGTATTGGAGTTTCAGCTTCAGCATCAGTCCTTCCAATGAACACCGAGGACTGATCTCCTTTAGGATGGACTGGTTGGATCTCCTTGCAGTCCAAGGGACTCTCAAGAGTCAAGCTTGTAAAAATAACATTAAAGAAAACTTCTTTCCTAATTGAAATAAAAGCTAATTAAACTTTACGTGCTATCCATACTTGGCTCAACCATTCATATAAATGTAGGAGACATAAGCTATGAGAAAAATGAATCATAAGAGCACTGTAATAAAATTCATTCTGTATACCTGTGTTGTTTTTTAAAAATTTTTTAACATACAAGGTCAGATTCTGTATGTTCACAAATCTGTAAGCCAGTACTGTTATAATGCACCTGTCATTCCTCAAAAGAGCTAGTTCATCATCAATAAAATAAAAGTTACATTGTTCAGTTGTGTCCCACTCTTTGTGACCCCTGGACTATATTGTCCATGGAATTCTCTACACCACAGTACAGGAGAGGGTAGGCTTTCCTGCCTCCAGGGGATATTCCCAACCCAGGGATCGAACCCAGGTCTCCTGCATTACAGGCGGATTCTTTACAAGCGGAGCCATAAGGGAAGCCCTAATAAAAACTAGTATACAGGTTATTAGCTTGCTTTCACGGAGAAGGCAATGGCACCCCACTCCAGTACTCTTGCCTGGAAAATCCCATGGATGGAGGAGCCTGGTAGGCTGCAGTCCATGGGGTCGCGAAGAGTCGGACTTGACTGAGCGACTTCACTTTCACTTTTCACTTTTATGCATTGGAGAAGGAAATGGCAACCCACTCCAGTGTTCTTGCCTGGAGAATCCCAGGGATGGGGTCGCACAGAGGCAGACACGACTGAAGTGACTTAGCAGTAGCAGCAGCAGCTTGCTTTCAAGCTCTTCTAAAGTACATGTTTGAATTAATTTCCCCTCTTCTTATCAATAATAAAAAAGCAACATGAGAAAATTTAAATAGTCTTTGGGACTTGAAGATAATAAAGTTTCTAGAAATGAGCCTTTGAAGCACAAGCAAAAATTAAATGTCCCTATGTCAGTGCTTCTAAAACTAAGTTCAACAGGATGTTAAATAGTTTTTAAGAGGGGTTGTGGGGAGACTCTTGGGTGAAAAAAAATCAGGTAAAAACTCTAACCCCTCCTGGAGAGTCACAATGTATATTAGCACATCAAGATTCATAATTTCCAGCTGCCCCAGAATGGTATTATTCTACTGTCTTCATTTCACAGATGAGGACACTAAGTGTAGAGAGACTACCTGTTTATCTAAGGGCATTCAGATAAGAAGTGAGGAAGCCAGGACTCACTCAACCCCATGCGGTCCAGTTCTGGCATTCAAGTTGACACTGTACTGTTTTATCATTTTGTTTTAATTTAGGAAGAAAAGTCTGGCAGTTAAAGCTTTCTTGTCTGAACTTTCTGCATTTAAAGGTGTAACTTCCTCCCAATTAGCTTTCCTGCATGACCCAAAGCATGACAATCTGTTAAGGAAAACTTAACTTTTCTGCCCAGTGCTCCCCAAATTTCTCTAATCTTAGCAATCTATCTTCTAGGTAGAGATTGTATCCCAAAGCAAAATCTTCTTCCTTATTTTTTTAAGAAGAGAAAAATCCACATTTAGGAAGGATTAGCTATATAGCTATTTATGATAACTGCATAAAAGAATTAGGGCTCTTTAGAAAGAAAAAGTAAAGCTGAGAAATACTGGCATTATAAAGTGATGATGAACTCATTCACCACTCCCCTAACATTAGGTAGAGAATGTCTAAAACAAAAGAGATCAAGTATTAATTCACACAATGAGAGAGAAAAATACTACTTTGAAAAATGACACTGGTGGGAAATAAAGAGGCATTTAAGAACAGCTTTGAGATGTTTTTGTGAGCAGAAAGCAGTCAGGGAAGTAGAGCGGGATTTACCTGACCTTTCCAATCAATGGCTAAGAAAGAATGACATTTCTTCTCTACAGTACAGAAGAATTATACTTTTCCTCACAGGATTTCCTTGGAGTGTCTACTGGCTATTGAGTCCAGGGGGGATTATCCCGGGTCCTGAAGTATTATATTACTGTCTTATGTGAAAAGTAGAAGTGTCAGTCACTAAATTGTGCTGGACTCTGCAACCTCATGTACTATAGCCCACCAGGCTCCTCTGTCCATGGGGATTCTTCCTGCAAGAATACTGGAGTGGGTTGCCATGCCCTCCTCCAGGGGATCTTCCTCACCCAGCGATCAAACCCGTGTCTCCTGCATTACAGGCAGATTCTTTACCATCTGAGCCACCGTCTTATAGTAGACAGTAATTCTACCTTTTTTTTTTCCCTCGAGAATCTATACGTCTGTTTAAGACTTCTCCTGAACCAAAATGCAAATTTCTGTTGTATTAATATGCCAGGATTGAATGATTTGTGGTCACCTTCAAGTGCCTTAACCACATTAAGGGAATATGTATTCAACAGACTAAACTCTAATACTCTGTGTAACACTCTCCTTTTCATAAAAAATAGGTTTCTGAGGTTACAGCTCTGCCTTAGAAAGGAGAAACAGTATTCCCTGCAATTTCAAATTCATCATACAGATCTTTCTCTTGAGGCCATCTTCTTCCGGTTTTCCTGGCTTTTATTTCTCTCATCTTTAAATAGACGGGCAGGACAAAAGTCTTTTAAGGCCATTCATTTTTACTAAAAAAAAAAAAAAAAGACTAGACATTTAAAGAACTTTATTTTTAAAACACTCTTGCAGGGGAGAAAAAAAGCTGATTACACAGGAAATCCTTCTACTTTACCAAGCCATTAAAAATGTTGATGAGAATGTACGAAGACTTGCATGATTGAAACCCAAAAATAAATGAATGAGATGAATCTTGGAACAGAAGCTCATTTTGCAGCCTGGTCTCCCTTGCATTTGGTGTATGTGTAACTTTTCATCTTATTGCTCCCAGTGTATTAGGAAAATGTATAATTATAACTTAAATGTGAAACCCTAACAGTTCTGATTCAGTTGGCTTCATTAATAAGAAAGCCAAAGTAAGGGTTTCCAAGATAAAATGGGAAATATGTTTCAGAAAACTGATTATCCCAAATGCTCTTGATTTATGCTTATGATACATACATATTTATTATATAAATTCATAAATACATTCCCTTTGTTGTCATTTCAAAAAGTGATATATGTAACACTTACCATGGACCAGGTACTGTTCTAAACACTTTACGTATATCAATTTGTGATCCTCACAACTACCCTATGATGTAGGCATTATTCCTTTTCACAGATAAGTGAAAGTCGCTCAGTCATGGACATGAATTCTCCAGGCCAGAATACTGGAGTGGGTAGCCTTTTCCTTTTTCAGAGGATCTTCCCAATCCAGGGATCAAACCCAGGTCTCCCACATTGCAGGTGGATTCTTTACCAGCTGAGTCACAAGGGAAGACCTTTCACAGATAAACTGGAGCACAAAGAGATTAAATAATTTTCAATCTAACAGCTAATGGCAAACCTGAGATTCAAACCTGGAAGCATAACTCCAATTTTAATATTATATTCATCATTAAAGGTTTTCGCAGGAATGGAGTCAAAGCACTTTATAAAATCCATATTAACCTACTTTATGACTCAATGTCAAGGCTGACATTGTAATATTTTATTATTTTGCTTTAAGAAGAAAAGTCTAGCAGTTAAAGCTTTTCACCTGAACTTCTGCACTTATGAATATAATTTCCCCCAATTAACCTTCCTGAATAAAGCACAAATTTGGAATTTGTCCTAAAAGTTAAAAAAAGCCAGATGAGACTTACAGATAAGATATTCTAATGAAGAGTTGTTGTTGTTTTAGTTGCTAAGTTGTATACAACTCTTTGCGACCCCGTGGACTGTGGCCCACGAGACTCTTCTGCCCATGGGATTTCCCAGGCAAGAATTCTGGAGCAGATTGCCATTTCTTTCTCCAGGGGATCTTTGATACCCAGGGATCGATCCTGCATCTCCTGAACTGACAGGCATATTCCTTACCCTTGAGCCACCTGGGGAGCCTATAATGAACAGTTACATGTATTCAAACAAAATGTCCAGAATCTGTATGGACAGGCAGAGTACAGTGCGGCTGGGAATATTAATTTCTGCAATGTCTTCCCAGCCTTCTGCATTTTACTTTAGAATCAGCCTGTTATTCCAAAATGTCATTCTGAAGTACTAGTGATGCGGCAGCTTGGTGGGAGTTTCAGATAATATTAGCAGGAAGTTCATTTTTAAAACTTTGAAGAAAAATTACAGATTCATATCTTTTCTGAAAGGAATAATGACTAAATATGTATTTGCAGATGTTTAACAGAATAGGTGGCTCAGTGGCAAAGAATCTCCTTACCAACGCAGGAGACGCAAGAGACACAGGTTCGATTTCTGGGCCGGGAAGATCCCCTGGAGTAGGAAATGGCAATCTATTCCAGTATTCATGCCTGGGAAATCCCGTGGACAGAGGAGCCTGGTGGGCTACAGTTTACAGGGTTGCAAAGAGTCAGACATGACTGAGCATGCACGCATGTATCCTTTGCAATAGAACAGTAGAAGCCTACAGAACTGATGTAAAAATGTTTCTACACATGAATTATTAAGGGAAAGAAAGTCTGACTTTGAAATCCATTATCTCTTCTGTATATAGCTTACTCAGTTTCTCTGCTATTTTCCTACCACACTCCCTGTGAGAATCACATTAACTTTTACACATATTTGAACATGTATGTAAACAAACTGCCCTTAGATACGAATACCTGACTTTTACACTTGGGAGGAATTTGATCTTATCCAGACCCTTTAACCTTCAGAAAACTTGTTCAAATGCCCAAGCCAGGCATCATCTTAGATTTTGCTTCTCTCCTGAGTCCTATTGCAGGCTGTCAAAATATTGAGAGTCATCATTTCTCAGCAGTCAGAAAGAGGGTTTTTGCTGAAAACATAAAATGCCAGCTCAAAGCCCTCTGGCGCCAAGGTCCATAACTGAGCAGCAATATCCAATGAAGAGTTTAGAAGCAGTTTTCCTCTGTTCTTTTGCTTCTGTTTCATTCAGAAACAAAATGAATCTTTCTGATCTCTCTGACTGCATAGAATATCTTCATGTTAATGGTTCTGGTTTTCATATTGACCCCAGAGGGTGTGGGCCCGCTTCGGTCTCTCCACTGGGATCATCTGTGTGGTGGACCAGTGACAACACTTCAGAAGGTTAAACGAGCCCCCACTTACAGAGCACAGTACTAAATACTGTGCGAAGGACACAGGAATTTCTTCAAATTTTCTCGCTTCCACCTCTGACTGACCCACGGTGGATCTTGAGAGGTGCTGGGCCTGAACAGACACCGGGTGGGAAGGACAAGAGTCCTCTCAGGGCCACGAGAAGAGGATTCTGGTTTAGCAGCCTCTCTTTCCAACTCTAAAGTGCTACAAAACATCTCAAAATCATAATTTTTTGACCTATTGCTTATTACATTTCACAGTTGGCAGGCATTTTGAGAATTCTGCAATTCAGTGCCAAAAGGTAAATTTGTTAACAGATAGCTGAAATTCCATGAACATTTGAATCCTGTGAATATAGCACTCAAAGACTCAGAAAAACATTCCCTCAAAAAGTGACAGGAAACAATTCTACTTAATGAGCAATTCTGAGCACAGTTTTCTGGCCAGCAGTTTTAGACAGCTATTAAAATTTCAATCAAATTTGCTTTCAAAATCTTAATTATAATCTCTCCATATGAACTTAAGCAAAACAGTTGAAATGAACCTGTTATGTGCAGCACTGATCATTTTAGAGGTTTATTCAACATCAGTATTTATAATTCATTACAGCATTAGAATATTCAAGTGAGTTAAAATTCTTCATATCTTGAAATAAAACAAAAGCCCTACTTAATAAACATTGATTGAACCCAAACCTACAGGAAGAAAATACAGCAGTTTGCCTAATCAGTATTAACAGCCTCTCTTCCTCACAGAGCCTTGATTTTGCTCAGTTAGCAACCTTCTCTTCCGGCCATGACCTTCCGGGGAATCAGGGCCACCTCGGCCTCAGGGGATGAATGATCTGTGAGTCCTGATAGCCTCGTGTGTGACTAGTTCAGGCCTGGGTATGTAATAAAATTCTGCCTAAGGAGGGATGAGGTGACTGCTGAGAGAGGGTGCTTCTGTAATAGGGATTCTTGCTTAGAAACTCACAGAAGAAATATTCTTCTAGAGATTATCAGGTTTGCACATGATTCCAGAACAAGGGCGGTCACTGCATAATTATGAGGGGAGCTAGCAAGAGCAGAGTGGTGGTGGTTTAGTCTCTAAGTCATGTCTGAATCTTTTGCGACCCCATGGACTGTAGCGCCCCAGACTCCTCTGTCCATGGACTTCTCCAGGCAAGAATGCTGGAGTGGATAGCCATTCCCTTCTCCAGGAGAATTTCCTAACCCAGGGGTCAAACCTGTTCTCTTGTATTGCAGGCAGTCTCCTGCATTGCAGGCGGATTCTTTATCAACGGAGCCACCAGAGAAGCCCCAAAAAGCAGAGTAGATACATATTATGTCACAATGGAAAGAAACGGGCAATCTGAATCTTCATTGTTCAGAAACTAAATTAGGCATTTTTAAGCCATCCAAACTTGGTACTCTCTGTTATATGTTGCAATAAATTTTCCTTATTGTTAAATGGTTCAGTCAAGAGTTTTCTGTTATTTACAGATGAAAGCAATGTAATTGATACAAAAAATAACGCCCTGAATTTATGAAGTACTATGGAGGATTTAACGGAGAAGGCAACGGCACCCCACTCCAGTACTCTTGCCTGGAAAATCCCATGGACAGAGGAGCCTGGTGGGCTGCAGTCCATGGGGTCGCTACGCATTGGACACGACTGAGCGACTTCACTTTCCCTTTTCACTTTCATGCACTGGACAAGAAAATGGCAACCCACTCCAGTGTTCTTGCCTGGAGAATCCCAGGGACGGCGGAGCCTGGTGGGCTGCCGTCTATGGGGTTGCACAGAGTTGGACACGACTGAAGCGACTTAGCAGCAGCAGTAGCATGGAGGATTTAAAATATACAAAAACAACATTTAAATACAGATAACCACAATACCATGTTGGTAAGTATGGGGGTTGAAAACTGGAAGGAATTGCATTAAACTGGTGATGCTACGGTGGAGAGTGAGAAATAAATCTCATGAAAGTTGATTTTATTTTTTTTCTTTTTAACATGGCAGGTGGCTTAAAAGGATAGTGCTACATTTGTAACCATGACTGTGCTGTGCTGTCTTGTTGGATTCTTTGAGATCCCATGGACTGCAGTCTGCCAGGCTCCTCTGTCTACGGGATCTGCTTGGTGAGAATACTGGAGTGGGTTGCCATTTCCTCCTCAGGGGGATCTTTCTGACCCAGGGATCCAAGCTGCATCTCTTGCATCCCCTGCATTGGCATTTGGATTCTTTACTACTGCATCACCTGGGGAGCCAGGGCTATGTTTACCACAAAGTTAAACAGAGTGAAGACTGTGGAATGAGACTGAAAAAAGAAACAGGAAAAAGAGCTTTATAGGTGGGGTAACCACGTACTTTGTTATTCAAACTGCTACACTTTTGAGTGTGAAGTGGGAGCTGAGTAATACTGACATGAAGACAACAGGAATAAACTGGGACTGACCCAGGGAGCTCAGCTGGTGAAGAATCCGCCTGCAATGTAGGAGACCCCGATTCGATTCCTGGGTCAGGCAGATCTCCTGGAACATGGGTAGGCTACCCACTCCAGTCTTCTTGGGCTCCCCTGGTGGCTCAGACAGTAAAATAATCCACCTGCAATGTGGGAGACCTGGGTTTGATCCCTGAGTTGGGAAGATCCCCTGGAGAAGCACATGGCAACCCACTCCAGTATTCTTGCCTGGAGAATCCCCATGGACAGAGGGACCTGGCATGCTACAGTCCATGGGGTCGCAAAGAGCTGGACACAACTGAGTGACTAAATAGCAGCGGCAGACCCTGACAAGCCAAGACATGTGGTTACCACAGTTACAGGGCAAAGTGGAGAATGTAAATAAAGTCTCACAGGAGGAAAAGTATAGGATATCCCTAAGAAACAGTAACTGGGCCAATTTGGCTGGACGCAGATGACATATGGGAACCTAACAAGCGATTATCTTAGGTCATGCTGTAAATGGCTTGAGATCTAAGTGAGAAGTTGGTACTTCATTTTGTTCCCAGTCAGAGCCTATAACATTTTTGGGCAGGGGAGTGGTGTGATAAGACCTGTGCTTCAAGAAAATCAGTCTGGAAGCACAGGAGACTAGTGGAAGGGGTGAAAAGCCAGGTTAAGTAGCTGTTGCAGTAATCCTTCCAGGTAATGAGCCAGGTTTAGAGCAGTGGGGGAGTACCATGGTTCATGTAAATAATGAGAGGTGAGCAGGAAAAAGAAAAGCTTAAGGGTATGTTCTGAGACCACCTACAGCCTCTGTCCCTGGAATTCTCCAGGCAAGAATACTGGAGTGGGTTGCCATTCTCTTCTCCAGGGGATCTTCCTGACCCAGGGATCAAACCTGGGTCTGCTGACCTGCAAGTGCATTCTTCACCCCTGAGCCACCAGGGAAGCCCTCAACTGTGAAGTGGGAGTTAAAGAAAGGAACAAAGAAGGGACACAAAGCAGGAATGTCAGCAAGATGGAAGAGAATGATCCTGTCAAAGAAACCAGGAGAGGAGAATGTCAGGGGGTGGAGGTCCTTGACCAGCAGCGTTTGGTGCTGCAAAGAAGAGGAGGAAGTTAATGTCCAAACAAGAGGTTATTGGTGGTGACCTCCAAGAAAAGGTCTAGCAGTGATGAAACCAGAAAACTTTTTCATCTTGCCTTTGCCTTTCACAAAACCTTGTTAGCTGAATCAATGGAGCAATTCCCCAAACAGTCTAACTGTAAATAACCTGACAACGGGATCAGCTTAAATAATGAGGTCAATTTGGTGAGAAGTGAAAGATGGGACTCTGAAATGGATAACAGTGCTTCATCCTACTTCATTCTTCGCTCTGTATCTCCCACTTCCCACCCTATTCACAAAGCCAGGGCCACTTGGGTATATTTCTTTCCCCTTTATCCCCCAAGTTTAATCTCTGGTCTCCCAGATCTCTGAACACCCTGACTTCAGGCAGGAGAGAACTACACTGCTATAGCCCAGGCTCTGTGATTCAATATCAAGCCTGATGCTAATTCCAGTTGAACATTCTGGCCTATATTTGATAATGAGATTTATGCCTTGTTCCTGAAATGCAATTTCTACTTTGTGCCTGATTTCTGCTCGCTCTACCTTGGTCACCTATGTAGCACCCCAGCAACCTTATGGATGAGACTGTCAGTCCCCCTCTGTCTTCCAGGCAGTGGACCTCTTCTAACTTAGCAGCAAGTCTTCCCCACACCCACCAGCTCTTAGATCTTGGGAGCTTTGTTCTGCCCAACACCAGAACATGCCCCAGGCCTCCCTGATGGTGACTTTCCTACAATACCTATCTTCTGTAACTCTTCTTCCACAGCCTGTGTTCTGCTGCAAGACCCGATGCCCAGAGCACCCGTGGGGTAGTCTACCCTCCTGTGCTCATCCCTCAGTTGTTCCCATTCCCAGCTCTTCCTGACTTGATACCTTCCATTGGATTACAGAATGGCTCTCTGCCTCACCTATGCTGATACAGGGCAGTAGATGTTTGTATCCAATCTCATCTTTGCAAAGAACATCCTGGCCAGCGGGAACACTTGGAAATTGTAATCAGAGGAAAACAGATTCTGTAATGTGCTCCTCAGGGGTTTCCCTGGTGGTCCAGATGGTAGAGAATATGCCTGCAATGCAGGAAACCAGGGTTCAAACCCTGGGTCGGGAAGATCCCTTAGAGAAGGAAATGGCAACCCACTCCAGGATTCTTGCTTGAAGAATGCCATAACCAGAGGAACTAGTGAGCTACAGTCCATGGGCTCGCAAAGAGTCGGGACACAACTGCGCACCTAACACACACAAAATGTGTTCCTTTGTTAACAAAAACCATGGCATGCGATTTATGTACTTAGAGATGTGTAAGAAGCAACTGAGAAGCTCTGATCCACACATACAGAAGAACTGAAGGTTGCAACAGTATATTTTTTAACAATATTTCTAGTATGAATAAAGTTGTCAACAATGATATTTTGGTGACTTGAATTAAAAGTACCAATATACCCTATGTGTAATTTCAAATAGTAAAGTATTCACTTCTTTTGATATCTATCCAGCTTGATTTGAAGCCTCTAATATTACTAATTGAGCACAAACATGAACACAAGCTTTTCTTGATGGGGGTATTTGCTTGAAAAAGGGATTGGCTGGAACCCAAGAACATTTACATAATTAGCACCTTCAATAAAAGTGAAGGAAGAGAGAAACACTTCCCCATTTCCAAGACATCTGGGCCCAAACTCCATCACACCAACAAAAAATAAATAATATGTCCTCTTGACTGTGTTGAAGGACATCATATATTAATATTTGTGGGTTTTTTAAAACAATTTTCCCACTTCCTTATGAGAGTCTTTTCATTGTTTAACCTCTACTCCCAATAAGTTGCCTGACATGTAACAGATATTTAGTAACAGTTACATGAACCAATGAATGAATGAAACAAAGAAAAGATACAAGTGATTGAACTGGAACCTTGAGGGAACTTGCTGCCACTGTGTGGGCTGAGGATAAGACAAAACCTTATTATTTTTTTTCAAAAAGCAAGAATGCTTAAATGATGCCTTGAATAACCTTTCTCCACATACTTCTTTAACATAAACAAGGAGCTGGCAAAAGAAAAGAGCAATTGGAGGAGAATCCACACGCAGCAATGAATTTTTTCCTCCCACAACAAGATTCATGAGAGGGAAATCTGTAATTTCCCTTCTGATCTAAGTTTAAGCTTCACATTGTGCTAATATTTTCACATCTTTCTCTATTTCTTAACCTTGATGAAAAAGTGTGTTTTAAAAATCATATTTGAAGTGGTTATAGTAAATCAACTGCTTGTTACCTTGATAAAACCTTTAAAAATGTCTATCCAGGTGTGTCTTCTGAAGTACAGCTCAAAATGGTGCATATCAATCCAAAAGTATTCCTTAAAATCATAAGAAAAATAGATGAGGAAACCACTCAGCTTCTCTAAGATTATAAGAAAAACATGTCTACGTCTGCCCTGTCTAATATGTTGCCATTAGCCTTGGGCACTTACTTGGCTATTGAGCACTCATAAGGTGGCTGGTCCAAATTGAGATGTGCTATAAGTGGGCTTCCCTGGTGCTTCAGATGGCAAAGAATCCACCTGCAATTCAGGAGACCTGGGTTCAATCCCTGGGTTGAAAAGATTCCCTGGAGAAGGGAATGGCTACCCACTCCAGTATTCTTGCCTGGAGAATTCTATGGACAGAAGAGCCTGGCAGGCTACAGTCCATGGATTAACAGAGAATCAGACACGACTGAGCACACCCACACATGTATTTCTATTAGATATCATGGGACTAGATTCTATTTTTATACTCCCTGGTCCATCATAATTGCAGATGGCTCAGTAGATTTTTGGTTTTCAGAGGAGCCAGAGCAGAAGCAAGATCTGCCAGGGTATCACGGATATAGATTTTTTAGGCATTTACTTACTGTGCACATCTGATTGATTCTCTAAGGCAGAAATACAAAATTAAATAAGAGAAGAGCTTTTAGAAAACTTTTCACCATGTTTCTTTGTCTTTTGGTCTTTAAAAGATAAAATGCTCTATAATAAACACTCTACCAAACAACTGAGCTACATTTGTGGATGGAATAAGTAAATAGACAGGAAACTCCAGTGTGTTGGATGGGTATTTTAATCAACTGTTCTGACATTTGTCACGCTCCTGAATTAGACCCCGCTCTGATGTGTCAATGCCATCTGAGGTCTGACCTGCAACAATCAATTCACCATCCATTCCTCCTATAAGGTCTAAGTAAAACAAACATGTCAGAAAGGAATCAACTCATAAAATGTGTACCTTTTTTTCCTACCTTCCTTTCTGAAAGCAACATTATTATTGTTTCTATAGACATATGCTAACATATCTAGAACTTCCAACTTTTTTCTTTACTATTAATTTTTGTGAATCAAGTTAACCTTTTTAAAGACACCATCTACTTAAATACAGCAAACTCAATAAACTCTTTGAAGTGAACCAGCCTCTCCCCTTATAAAGTCTCCATCTTTGCATTATTTAACTATTCCTTTTTCCTGGTATGTTTCTAACCCACTCAGTTTCCCTATAAGTGGCTGATATTTGTGGATATTTGCTAGGGAGGGATGGTTTATTCTCTGGTCAAGAACTGGGCTAAGAATACTGCTGCTGGTTATCTTGCTGCTGGATATGTGATATGAATAAAGAGTTTTTAGTAAGTTAATATATTGGCAAAGGCAAAAAAAAAATCATAGAAAAGGCTCTTATAGAACACTGCCATCATATATAGTATATACTTCTACCACAGTAGACCAAGCTTTTGGAAAGTACCTGTTAAATAAACCAGTAATGAAAGATAACAAAGATGAAAAGGAGACGGTGGAATAGTGTGAATGTAACTCTTTTAAAATGCTCACACAAAACTATCTCTGGTGTTATAGTTATGCTATAAATGATTAACGAATGCAACTTTTGATGAAAGTTGTAAGATTTTTTGACAGTTCCAAGGTTTTGTCAGTCAAAAACCAAAGAAGAAAAGCAGGAATGAGTTCTAATTCCTCTAATGTCTACAACTAGCTTTTTTAACTTATATGCAGAGCACATCATGCGAAATGCCAGGCTGGATGAAGCACAAGCTGGAATCAAGATTGCAGGGAGACATATCAATAACCTCAGATATGGAGATGACACCACCCTTATGGCAGAAAGTGAAGAACTAAAGAGCCTCTTGACGAGAGTGAAAGAGGGAGTGAAAAAGCTGGTTTAAAACTCAACATTCAAAAAACCAAGATCATGGCATTTGGTCCCATCACTTCATGGCAAATAGAAGGGGAAACATTCTAAACAGTGACAGACTATTTTCCTGGGCTCCAAAGTCACTGCAGATGGTGATTGCAGCCATGAAATTAAAAGACGCTTGCTCCTTGGAAGAAAAGCTATGACCAACCTAGGCAGCATATTAAAAAGCAGAGACATTACTTTGCCAACAATCCATCTAGTCAAAACTATGGTTTTTGAATTAGTCATGTATGGATGTGAGAGTTGGACTATAATGAAAGCTGAGCACCAAAGAATTGATGCTTTTGAACTGTGGTGTTGGAGAAAACTCTTGAGAGTCCCTTGGACTGCAGGGAGATCAAACCAGTCAATCCTAAGGAAATTAGTCCTGAATAATCATTGGAAGGACTGATGCTGAAGTTGAAACGCCAACACTTTGGCCACCTGATGCAAAGAACTGACTCATTGGAAAAGACCCTGATGCTGGGAAAGATTGAAGGTAGAAGGAGAAGGGAACAACAGAGGATGAGAAGGTTGGATGTCATCACCAATTCGATGGACAGGAGTTTGAGCAAGCTCCAGGAGATGGCTATGACAGGGAAGCCTTGTGTGCTGCAGTCCATGGGGTCGCAAAAAGTCAGACACGACTGAGCGACTGAACTGAACTGAATGTCTACAACAGTTGAATCTCAGCTACAATTCCTGACTCTTTTATTTATCTTTGTATTATCAGATCTTTGCCCCATTCCTGGCATAGAGAAAAATATTAATATGAATGTCTGCTGAAGAAAGGAAGGAAGAAAGAGAAGAAAGGAAGAAGGGAGGGAGACAGGAAGAATGAAAAGAAACTTGGTTTGGTTGAATCCCAAACTGAATGCCTGCCAGCTGAATGAATGATATTCTCTATGACAAGGGTAGGATCTGACTGGAACACTTGTGAATCTGACACCATATACCATGCCCTAGCATCAATGTTTCATCACCCATCCATCCCACACACTCACATAACCCGTGCAGCTCCAAATTTATGCCTTCGCTAATACACTAATATGATAAAAACTCTTTATTCATATCACATATCTAGCAGCAAGACAGCTTCCTTTTTATGTTACTATGAGGATCCACAAGTCCTCACATTTTCATTTTTATCATACCTACTTATCTGGGATCCGGCAACAATTGAGAATAACTTGGGAACAGCAGAATTGACCAAAGGAAGTATGAAAAGATAGTTAAATACAAATGGATCCCAGATAATACTCTGGGAAGAAACTAACACTCCCTCCCTTTTTTCATTTCCATCTTATTTAATGTTCTTACAGTTCAGCTCTTTTCTCCTAATTCAAAATACCCATAAATTCTTAAATTTGAATCCTTAATTCAAAACATATATATTCTTCTGGTTGTTTAGATCAACTCAGTATAGTCTTGATTCACTCACTGAATATGTTTACATCTTTAAACCCACCTCATCTTACTTTTGGGCTTCCCTGGTGGTTCAGCTAGTAAAGAATCCGCCTGTAATGCAGTAGACCTGGGTTTGATCCCTGGGTTGGGAAGATCCCCTGGAGGAGGGCATAGAAACCCACTCACTCCAGTATTCTGGCCTAGAGAATTCCACAGAATGCACAGGCCATAGGGTCTCAAAGAGTTGGACCCGACTGACCGACTTTCACACACATACACACCCATCTTAGTTTATAAGCGCCATGTTTTCAATCAGCATTTCAGCTATCTGATGTTCATATGGAATTTTTACCACATTCTCTAAACCTTTTTTCTCCACTTGTGATGTGATTATTGTTGCATCTGGACTTGTTTCAATTACACATGAATTATTGCTCCTTCCTATTGTTTCTAACTTTCTTTCTCCTTCTAAAAACTCCCTAAGGCAGGCAATTGGACTAAATGCAAGAAGCATACTCCCTCTTTTCAAAGTTCCCCCTGGAGCCCCTCAGTACATCTCTTGCATGTCACTGGAGGGGCAGGAAAAGAATGGGTTTTGGAGGCTGTGAGATCTTCAAATTGCTTAACTGCTTGCAAGTAACTTAACATTTTTTGTCTCAGTTTCTTCTTTTGCAAAAGGGTGACAATACAAAAAGAAAGAACCTTTGTGAAAGCTGAATCACATGCCCTCCTCCCAAATTACCATGTTTCAAAGCACTAGCTTCTCTACCATGAGCATGTGCTATAAGATGACCAAGAGTCAATGAAGTCAGGTCTCAGGGTACACTAATCAGTAGCAGATCCGGGATTCAAGCTCAGATATACCTAATCTAAATCTACCTCAGTAAATATTAGTTCTTTTTCCCTTCCATCCAAATCCAAACATGCTTGTCCTTCATGGAAGCATCCTGCATTGAGTAGCTAAACTGCCATGTTCCCAGAGAAGCCTTCTCGATGTAATGTGTGTTAGTCGCTCAGTTGCCTCTGACTCTTTGAGACCCCATGGACTGGAGCCCGCCAGGCTCCTCTGTCCATGGAATTCTACAGACAAGAATACTGGAGTGGGGAAACATTCCCTTCTCCAGGGGATCTTCTGAACTCAGGGATCGAATCGAGGTCACCCACATTGCAGACAGATTCTTTACCCTCTGAGCCACCAGGGAAGCCCGTTCTTTGTAGGCTGAGTTCAAACCGATCATTTTCTTCACTGGTCAACCACAGAAGTTCCCTCGACATTCATTCAGACATCAAACAGTGGCCAGGTCCCAGGTGCTCTTCTAGAAACAGCACAAGTTTTTTAAAACATTAAGGTTATTTCTGCATGAGCCTAGATCCTTGACTGGACCATGAGCTTCCCGAGGTCAGGAAAGCCCTGCTCATTTATCTTCACACCAGCTGCCCTTTTCTTTACTCTCTACAAAGCACGTTAAAGATCAAAGGTTTAAAACACCAGGGACGGGTCTAATCTAAACTCTGCCATTGTTTTACTGTAACACTGTGAGAAAATTTAATTTTTCTGAGCCTGGGTTTTATCATCTCTAAATGATTATACAGGATAAGAGGTCATGAGGTTGCTACTGTTGATGTCCCATCATTACTTTAACACATGAATGCCAGAACCAATGTTCTGCAGAACACTTCTGCAGGAACAGCTGTAAGGTCTGAAGTCTGGTTCCATACCAAGGCTTTCTGAATTCTGTTGCCTCACATCTGTTGTTTAAACTTGGCTCAGAATCACTTTCTGAGCCTCTGATCACTGCCTACTGGGAAGGATTCCTGTTCTCCACTGCCAGTGATCCTAATCTGGGCTGCCAAACCCCATAGCCCCAGACTGTGTGTTTGGGGCCTCATCTCAGCACCCTGTTCTGTCCCCTTGACCCTTCCGGATATGCCTATTCAGACCAGCCTGCCTTTTCTTGCTCAGGAAGCCTTCCTCCATACCACCACCTCTTTGCTTCCCAGCACTGCCCTGCCCTGCCCTGCTTCTCAGTGCCCCAGTTCCAGGCTGCCATCCTTTTGGTAAACCTCGATCAGGACAGGTCCCTGATGAATAAGTGACCCTCTATCAGAACTGCCTGCAAGAAGCCTGCCTGCCTGCAATCCAAGCTGCCATCCTTGCTTTAGTCATAGCAGTCCTAAATGTACTACCAGCTCCCCCATCCTCTGTTACCAAACCCATATGGGGCATCAGGGATGCTCTAGACCCCTTTTCTTTTGGGAAAAAACAAACAAACAAATGAACATTAAAATCCTGTGGTCTTTCTGAACCTCCCACTTCTTTTTACTTATGCCCAGCTTTTCCAGACTTGGCCAGCTTGTATATTGCCAAAGCTTTGGCTGCTGCATTCTTGACACGCCATTAACCTGACTCCTTTTACATGCTTCCTTTGCAACCTTTAATGTGTTTCCTCTTTACAAATCCCTTTAAGTTCTCCCTTCCAGGTGGATGAAACCAAGACACTAACACACTCACATCATAAAATTTATGCAAATCCAATTAATCCAATCAAAGTTTGTTTGTGTAAAAGCCTGTCTTATGTGCTCTTTAAAGTCATTTCCCATGAATGGAAATCTTAATTAGATGACTAAATTTAGAAGGATAGAGCATCTTGCAAGAAAAGCAAGCACATTTAATCCTTAATGCCATAAACTGGAAAATCTGAGCTTCACCTACCAAGAATAGTACAGTTCCATTACACATAAATTTCAACCTTTTTAAAAGAAGTGCACGAGCATGTCCTCACATTTCTAGAGCAACATGTAGATGCATATTTTTCACTTCACTATCCAACTGAAAATGAGAAGACCGAAGACATTTACTACAGAGGTGAACACACCTGTTAAGTAATTTATAAAATGCAAGTTAAAATGACCTCATTATAGAAGCAAAACGCAGCAATAGTAACAAAAATATCCTAGCCAATTTTAATTGTGCATACTAACATAAGCTTTTGCAATTGTACAAATTTAGCACTGTCCGTGTTGCAAATAATGATTTAATATTATGTAATATATGTGTCTGCGGAGAAGGCAATGGCAACCCACTCCAGTACTTTTGCCTGGAGAATCCCATGGACGGAGGAGCCTGGTAGGCTGCAGTCCATGGGGTCGCTGGGAGTCGGACACGACTGAGCGACTTCACTTTCACTTTTAACTTTCATGCATTGGAGAAGGAAATGGCAACCCACTCCAGTGTTCTTGCCTGAAGAATCCCAGGGACGGCGGAGCCTGGTGGGCTGCCGTCTATGGGGTCACACAGAGTTGGACACGACTGAAGTGACTTAGCAGTAGCAGCAACATATGCATCTGAAGGGTTAACTTCTTAGTTAAAATCAGTTACAGAAATAAAATTACTTTGTAAGACAGGCAGACTTAAATGTCACATTTTGCAGATAGATTAAGTGAGCCTAGAGGTTAAACAGTATATCACAGGTTTATCTCTTCAAGCTGATAAGGGAATTTTTACTTCAAACCCTTGAGTATTACTGTAATGTACTTTTTACTAAACATCCTTATGTTCTGAACCTAATTACCTTTCTATTCCAGATACTCTTAGAGTTTCTTCAAACAAGAAGGTTTCTCGAGTCTAAAAGACTTTGTTCTTTGCTTGGAACACCCTTGCCTCACTTACCTGACTAGCTAACATCACCTCCTCTCAGAAATATCTTTCATGCCTTCTTCCCTTTCCCTCATCCCAGCTCACTGTCAGTTATCAGGATTAGGATATTTCAACTCTTCACCTACATGGAACTTGAGTTCCTTGAGAATGGAGATTCTTTCTTCCATCTTTGAATATGTAGAGCCCCTGACACCACAAAGCCTTGTCCAGGGAAGTCTAGCAAACGTTTCCTAAAGAATAAATGAGGAATGAATTACCAAATACCAGATCACTGTGCTTTAAAGTGATTAGGAGTAGGCTATTTCCTTTGTAACCATTGGATTCTTTGGAGAGGAACTAATTTGCACTTGTTTGATATTTCACCCTAATTGGGAAATCCTGAATTTCAATGAAAAGTATCCATAAACAGTAAAATCCAAATTTCATTTTCCTGGTTCCTTCTGAAGTTAATTGAAGTTGTAAGTGATTCTGCCTGAACCAGAGCACTGAATCTTCCTTTACTCATTAATGTCATTCTCTAAAGCACCACTAATTTTTATCACTCTCCAAGGAAAGAAACTCCTCTCAAAAATAGTTCCATGTATTGAGTCAAATGTTTCAACTCTTAATCTATAATTACTAATGAAAATGTACAGAGTATGATTCACACACCCTGAGTGACAATAAAATCTTGACTCATCTCATTTAGAAACCCTGCTAGCGAAGATCTGAATCCTACTTGAGAACACCAAAAAAGTTTTCTAATTTACCAAACATGCAAACTTCATGTGTGAAATGTATTGGTGGTTTAATTTACCAAATAGAATGGAAGATGATATGCTCTTTAAATCAACCAATTTGTTTTGAGAAACATAAAGGACTGAAAATAGAGAAAATATCACATGTGATGAAGAAAGAGCATATGCTACATAAATGCTTATATGTGTGGTGTTAGTCATGTCCAACTTTTTGAGACCCCATGGACTGTAGCCCGCCAGGCTCCTCTGTCCATGGAATTCTCCAGGCAAGAATAGAGTGGGTACCCATTCCCTGCTCCCTGGGTTGGGAAGATCCTGACCAATTTGTTTAGAGAAACATAAAGTACTGAAAATAGAAAAAACATCACATTTTGAACCAGTGTCTCCTGCACCGCAGGTAGATTCTCTGCCATCTGAGCCACCAGGGAAGCCCACATAAACGCTTAAGTAGTGACGATTCAAAGTAATAAAAATTTAATTGTGCCTTGGGCAATTAAGGACATGGGGGAAAAGACACAGTAGTTACAAAGGCACAATCTGATGATGTTAAAGATTTTTACAACAAATGATAGATGTGTGAAATATTCTCCACACGAAGTAAACAAGATTTATTTTGAACTACATTCTATATGTGTGTGTGCCTGGTCACTCAGTCACGTCCAGCTCTCTGTGGCCCCGTGGACTACACAGCCCACCAAGCTCCTCTGTCTGTGGAAGTTTCCAGGCAACGATACCGGAGTGGAGTGCCATTTCCTACTCCAGGAGATATTCCCGACCCAGTGATGGAACTCATGTTTCTTAGGTCTCCTGCATTGGCAGCTGGATTCCTTACCACTAGGGCAACCTCTTTGAAAACATGGAAAAGTTGAGTGTACATGGGAAAATATTTGAAACTAGAGATGACTGGCAAATAAAGTCAAACTCATAAAGATAGGTTTTAGAAAAATAATTAGGACTTTATGGTTTAAGTATCTATGAATAGGTACCCCAAATAATTTTAATTTATACTTCTCTAATTCTCTTCTCTTAAAACACACAAATCATTACTTATATCTACTATTTGAAAGGCATTATATTGGGCATTATGTGGTGAACAAGAGTCAAAGATATACAAGACATATTTGTTCTTCTATAAGAATTTATAATCTTTTGATGGCCATAATATTTGCATGCAATTAATCATAATGCATAGACATGTAGTATACTACATTGTATAGGCTACCTATGGTTGGAAAGATTTTATTAGTCATTTGATCCCAAGAGGGCAAATCTGATCATAAGTTGCGTGGAGTTCTGTCTTAAAGGCTGAACTCCTAGATCAGACTCAGAGAGAAAGTGCCACAATCTCTTAGCAATGTTTGCCGTGGTCATGGGAGGAGCAGTGTGCATTATCATACAGTATCTTTGCCTACTTGGTGACAAATTTAACCTACTTCCTTTATAGATAACATAACTGACCACAAGATGACTATACTGATCCCAAGGCGAAAGCATTAAGAAAAAAAGAGTATGAAAGATTTCTGCTCTATTTGCCAGGAGTGCAAGTACCTATGAAATATACTATTTGGTACTGGCGCCATGCTTTAAAGACACAGGACATCTGAGAAAAGTCAGATGTGAGTGGCCAGAATGGTAAAATGGGACTCAAATTCATGCTCTGTCAAGCTGAAGACCATAAATCTCAAGAAGAGTCAGAGAACTGAAAGATAACTTCATACATTGGGCTTCTCTGGTGGCTCAGACTGTAAAGAATCTGCGTTCAACGCAGAGAACCAGGTTCGATCCCTAGGCTGGGAAGATCCCCTGGAGAAGGAAATGGCAACCTACTCCAGTAATCTAGCCTGGATTCCATGAACAGAGGAGCCTGGTGGGCTACAGTCCATGGGGTTGCAAAGAGTTGGACACGGCTGATCAACTAACGCTTTCACTGGGAAACCATCTAGGTTGTTCCATGTGGCTGCAAAAGGTGAGAGACCACTAAGCAGAAGACAAGGAGACAGGCTTTCACTGTCAAGGTAGAGTGTCCTAACAGCCAGACCTGGTTTCATGCACAGAAACAGCTTCTCAGGGAGCCACGAGTCCGTTTTCTGCCCCGAGTGGAGTTAACACCAGTTATCTAATGTTACAGTGGCCAAAAAGCTATGTGGCTTTCTCAAGGTCTCAAAAGTAGCAACTAGCAGAGAAGGAAGACAACTCAGGTCACTTGCCAGTCAGATCAGTGAGTCACTGCTCCTTTTATTTATTTATTTTAATTTCAGATCCATGAAACCTGCATATACAAAATTTATTAACAATTCTCTGCATTCACTAGTTCCATAAAACAGTACATTATGACTATTGTTCCTTTTGTCTTGCTTTCTCTCCACCTCCCCACTCCACACCTGCAATTACCTCTGTTTTATGTAAGTATATAAGGGGAAAGAGTTATTTAAAAAGGAGTTTATGGGGAAGATTGCCATTGATTAGATGCATCAGGAGAAGTGTTAGGAAAAAGATGGAATTGGGGCTGCCCAAATTAAAGAATAGAGATTTAAAGAGATGGAAACCAAGGGCAGGGAGAATCCCATAAAGCACAGAGCAGAGAACTGCACTTTCTTAGGCCACTGCTGTTTCACAGGCAACAGCACCACAGGACTGGACCAAGATTCAAGAGTATTTCTAAGTTTCTCCAAAAAGAAAGGATTCAAAATATATAAATGTCTATCTTTTTCCCTGAAATAGATCGCTGAATAGTTCTTCCATGACTCTAACTAGATGCCAAACTTATGCCAAACTAGTATGCGAAATGTAGTAACTATGCCGTGAGTGCAGTTGTTCAGTTATATAGTGTGACAACTATATTGTGCTATGTTAAAATCATATTATAAGAATTTAAGATCTGTGTATCAAAAATGGGTAGTTTTTTGTTATAGCCATTTGAAAGTTGCAAACGTAATTTTACTTTTTGTCTGAAAAGATTCGATGTCAGCACAATAAAGGAAAGCATCATAGAACCAAATGATTTTGGTTAAATTAAATGCTTTTTTCCTAACCTGCTACTACCTCTTCACTATCACAGATTAAGTGTTAACTGTAAATACAATATTCAATCAACAGTATAAATTCATAAAAAAGAAGCTATCAGAATAATCACATACTCTTCATCTCTATCTTTTAACTATTAATAATATTGCTATGCAGAATGATTTGTTGTAGGCACTCATAACCCCTCCCAGAGGTAACAAAAAATATGGTCCTGAGGAAGAGAACCATCTCTGTATTAAAAGCTCATATGCAGGTACATCACTTCCGTGCTGTGGGGTCATGAGCTAGTTGATTAATCTTTCTGAGCCTCAGTGTCCTCATCTGTAAACTGGGATAGCAACAGCGCCTATCCCTAATATTGCGAGGATTAAATTAGTTAATATGTGTAAAGTACTTACAAAGATTGATGTTCACCAAGTGCCTGTGTATGTCCTGCTATTGGTGTAGTTTCTCACTAGCTGCGTGGCCTTGGGCAAGTCATGTAATCTCTCTGGCCATTCATTTGGAAATTAGGAGATGAAACTAAATGATCTCTAAGGCCTCTTTCATGATGAAAAAGTTCCAGCTACAAAGAAGCATAATCTCTCTCACAATGGGTTCACAAATCTTTTCCAAAAATGGAGTGGCAGAAAAAGCCTGTCAGTGTGGCTTGAATAAAGTATCTACTGGATTCCTCTATCTGTATTCTAGACTGAGCCCCAGGAAAAAGGAAAAGGGGACCCCAAGGAACCATGTGATGGAGCCAGTGAGAAGAACAAACAAAGGCCTCTTTGTGAGACCAAAAGGGTTGTCACGTAGTTTTGACTAAGTCTCTTCATTCATTTGAGTAACTCAGCAAAGCCCACGCTGGAAAGGCACGTGTGAAGGAAGAGGTCATTGCCACCAACCCGAAGATAGTGGTTTGTTTTTCAACTGGAAATGTCAGGAGCTCATTTTAAATTACAAGATGAGGCCCCAGGTGCACTGCCTTTATCCAAGACTGCTCAATTTTGATGTTTGGGAGAACATGGCGAAATACAGGATATTTCTCAGTCTCAAGAGCACTTCCGTGCAACCCAGTGTGAGAAAAAGCTAAATCTGAAATCTTGATTAAAAACCTCGATAGGCAAGTACAGTTTCTGCCGGCACTGCTGAGAGCACCCTTAAAAAAGGGATCATTATGCTCGAAATGCAATACACAATTTCCACAACATAGAAGTTCTGGTTGTATCAACACATGTCCTTAGAGAGGAAATGCCGTAAGTTACTTTGGTAACTGTAGATATGTCAAGACTACATTTGTCTTTAAGCGCCCCATGATTTCATGAGCCTTTTATTTCCTGAGATTGTTTTGAGAGGTTTAGAGAAGGGGGAAATTAGCTTTAATCCTGTTTTTGGAATTTGGAGCAAGTCAAGCAATCTCTATGTCTTGTTTTCAAGGTAAGCTACCCATGGAAAGTACTCAACAAATGTTTGCTCAGGGAAAGAAGGAAAGAGGAGCGAGGGAAGAAGGAAATCCCAACAGTCACAAGAGTTTTATCAGAAAGGTCACATACCAAAGAGGCTGCCATAAATCTTTTTGCCATCATATGTTAATTAACAGGGGTTCTCAGGTGGCACTAGTGGTAAAGAACCTGCCCGCCAAAGCAGCAGGCGTAAGAGACACAGGTTTGATCCCTGGGTTGGGAAGATCCCCTGGAGGAGGGCATGGCAACCCACTCAAATATTCTTACCTAGAGAATCCCATGGACAGAGGCTATAGTCCACAGGCTCACAAAGAGTCGGACAGAACTGAAGCAACTTGGCATGCATGCGTGTTAATTAACAACTAAAGTAGCATTGTTGATAAATATATATATATATTTTAATTGATCAAAGAAGAGACTTTCAGTTAGCATGATAAATGCTAAAAAAGGACTCTTGGTGAAATTCAAACTATGCAGATTGGCCAAAATAGTTTGGAAATACTTCCTACCCTTGAACAAACAAGGTATAAAACTCCTGCAAGGCCTGCAACCTACAGCCCTCTGACTTGTTCTCAATGGACAGGAGTATTTCTGCTTGAAGTGTGTCAATCAGGGGACACAGAATCTTACCTTGACTATGCTTCTTTTCTATATATCTTTCATATAAGGTTTATACACTTAAAATACCTCAAAGGGCAGAGAACTGCCAGAGGAGAGAGTGAAAGGACTATTTTGCCTATTTTAATGAATGGTTATTAAGTGTGTGCTCAGCAGAATTTGGTTATTACAACCTCATCATCACAAACTTCAATTAGTCCCTGGATAATTTATCTACCCAAAAATAACCAAAGAGCTGGACATGATGAGTCAGATTATAAAACTCTGACTTTGATCACCAGCCCAGGTGGGATGCATGAGACAAGTGCTCCGGCCTGGTGCACTGGGAAGACCCAGAGGAATCGGGTGGAGAGGGAGGTGGGAGGGGGGATCGGGATTGGGAATACATGTAAATCCATGGCTGATTCATATCAATGTATGACAAAACCCACTGGGAAAAAAAAAAAAAAAAAAAAACCTCTGACTTTGAGATGCTCAAATCTAGTGATAGAAACATGAATAACAATAAATACAACATAAAGCACAATATAAGATTTTTTTAATGCCATAATGTGCTAAAGAGGTGGCACAGGTGGCAAAGAACCCACCTGCCAATGCAGGAGACTTAAGAGATGTGGGTTCAGCCCCTGGGTCAGGAAGATGCCCTGGAGAAGGGCATGGCAACCCACTGCAGTATTCTTTCTTGGAAAATCCCAAGGACAGAGAAGTCTGGTGGGCTATAGTACACAGGGTTGCAAAGAGCTGGACACAACTGAAGTAACTTAGCACACACGCACGTGCTAAAGACATGAAGGAATCACTGAGGTGAATGCAGCTATCTCATCTAAGGAAAAACATCTGCTCACAGGAGTTGGTGCTTGGTCTGAAAGGATACAGAGGAAAAGTTCCAGAAATTTTCTTTCTTAGGAGAAGGGTGGGGGAGCACTATAAAGGTTAGAAGCAAGGGAGACAATGAATTCATACACGAAATTATAAATTTATTAAATACCAAACACACACACATACTTCCATTCACACATGTTCTCTCAGTGAGAAAAGTCCACCAAAAGACTGTCTTTAAAGTTTAAAATGCACCTGATCTGGAAAATAATCTCAAGATTCTGTTTTCACCAAAAAAAAAGGTGATTTTCCTGACAGTGATTCTCAAACTACATCTGTCATAATAAGACTAAAAAAGTAACCAGCCTGCTGAGTGAAAACTGGCATTCTCAGAAATAGATTAAATATTACTGAATATAGAACTCCATTTCACATGTTATATTCAGATAAAATACCTCCCATCAAAATGATATTCCTATGATTTTCCAAAGGCTGTCAAAAAGATCTTCCTAACTATAGGTTAAGATCTCTGACCTCAGAACTTGCCTCCTCCATTTATCTACATGGAACACTGAGCTGGGAAAAGCAAGTTCTATTGGCTATTCCAGGTGGCTCAGTGGTAAAGAAACTTGCCTGCCAAGGTAGGAGACACGAAAGACACACGTTTGATCCCTTGGGTTGGGAAGATCCCGTAGAGTAGGAAATGGCAACCTACTCCAGTTTTCTGCCTGGAAAATTCCATGGACAGAGGAAACTGGCAGGCTATACAGTTCATGGGGTTCCAAAGAGTTGAACACAACTGAACACGCACGCCATGGCCATTTGGCTATTCCACTGGTCTTAGAAACCAGTGAAGGTTTATCTTTGAACACAGATTTTTAATTCCCCTTTTTATGCCTGGTTGTAAATGAACTCATACATTTACAAGCATACGGTTACTGTAAAGTGCACAGTGATATATAACCAAGATGCTTTAACTCTCCCCTGTCTTCTAGGAATGACACCATTTATGCTGCCAGTCAAATTGGTGGGCAACGGTAGGCAGCCAAGAGAGAAGAGGACTTGAAGTAATTGATTCAGATCCCAGTGGAGCAAACTGCTTGAGCTCCTTAGATGTGTTACCACACATAGTACCTAAAAAGAGTTATTAAGCAGAGTTAATGATTTGCCACTTCCATTCAACAGAAATGATTAAGGGTAACATCCTTTTGCCATGTACTATCAATAGGTATCACTGGCATTTATGTTAAAAAAGCAGCTATCACCTACTATTTCATGCATGCTTATATTTAATTCTTAAAAGGTATGGGAAGTATCATCATTTCAGTCTTAGAGACAAGAAAGTTGAGGATAAGAGATATAATTTCACGCAGTGTCTGAACTGTTGAAGGGCAGTGAATATGCCTCCCCTGTTATACATGCCAAGTAATAGCATTGTGCCTAGCACACAGTAGCTGCATTGTTATCATTCCAAACTTACAAATAATGACTTTTGGGCACAGTTCTAATTTAAAAATTAATATGATACAATGCAAACTTAACAGATGGTATCAACACTGCTCCCTGGAAACATTATTTCTTTCAAATTACACAAACGAATGGGATAACTCTCTATAATAATCTTGAAAATAAGAGCTTACTGAAATAGTTTGAAAGACAGCATTGGGTATTAGAATTATGTGCTATAATAATTAGGCCATTTCATACTGTTGGCTTTTTATTTTTGCTATTCTCTCTACAAGAAACTAAGAAAAGAAGTATAAAAACCTCATTCATTTTTCTACTCCACAGAGTAAGTGTATTGGGCTGGCAAAGACATGCTATCAGCAATATAACCATCTCCAATGACCAAGCAGCTAGATAACCCACGTAATCTGCTCATGTTATGTTTTCCTTTTATGCATGCAGTGATTAATTGTCTCTAACATGCATTTACACCCACTTGATCCTCAAAACTCGCTCCAAAAGACACGAGAGATGGGCAGGAATAAGTCAACATTTTTCCAGATAAGCTAACTGCCGCAGAGAAGCCACAGGGATAACGAGTGACAGAGGATGGAGGGGGTGAGAAGGGAAGGAGGGAGGGAGGGAGGGAGGGGATGAGGGGGAAGGGAAGAGGAGGAGGAGGGGCAAGAGCAGAGGCAGAGGGAGAAGGAGAGGAAAAGGAAAAGCCAGCTGGTTTTCAGATTCCTGACCCCCAACAATCTCTTAATCAGCATGCCAAGGGGAGGGGATAAATGAAAAAAAGAGACTATCAAAGGAACGCAGGGAGGGAGAAGGGAAAGAGGGAGGATGGATATGAATGAATGAATATGAATGAGAATATCTAAGTAAAGAAAAGCCCTCAGAGACATGAGGAGGAGTTTGAACAGAGTCATAAATCCTCAAAGTGTAGTTCTTAACTTTTAGGAATCTTGGGCATTTCTGACAATCGGATAAAGCCACGAGGCTCTTACTAGAAAAATGCATACATACATGCACACACAGATGGGCACACATACATACATATGGTATTTTATACCACAACTTCAGTGTGTTCACTACTCCTCCCAAATCTAGTGCCAGGGTCCACTTTAAGAAACACGTTTTAGATGCAGAGGACACCTCAGCTCTCTGTGCACCGCTGTTTGCAGATCTAGAACCAGAGGGTTCCACAGAAACAGCCCGCAGCACCATACCCATGTGTGCCATAGAGATAAGCAACGTGGCTGCAGATCAGAACAGAAACAGCTTCAAATCCGTCCTGTTGCCACCCACCTTTCCATGACATTTCAAGCTTGATAGGAAACAAATCAATTTCCTACACTACACATTGAAACCATTATCTACTCTGGAACACAAAGTTTCCCATCAAATCAGAAAAAAAAAGAAAAGAAACCGAAGAGAAAAGGTTTGAGAAAAATTTGACCCTTTCAGTATGGAATCCCTATGACTAATGATCTTTAAAGATCTGTTTGACATGTAAGGATAAAGGTACATTACAAAATAACTAAATATACAGGCTTTGACAATTCTGGCAGTCACTGAAGGACTCTGGACTGATCATCTCACCTTTTTACATCCAAGTCTCCTTCATAAGTTTACTGTGAAGATTAATTATATTAATGGATTGAAAAAATTTAATACAAGTCTGACATCTAATCTCAGTAAACATTTAATTTCTCAGTAAAAAGTGGGCTTAATGATAGTGTGTGTGTTTAAAGAAAGTATTATGTTACTATGGTGAGCATTAAACAAAGGAACACATTAAATTTATGTTACACAGTGTCTAGTGCATAGGAAATACTAGCTAGTGTTAGCCTGCTGAAGAAATGAAGGAGTTGTCAAAGGCAGAAATCACTGACTGGATTGGAATGACAGAGGTCTGATTGAATTTTACTGTTTTTGCTACTCAGGCTCCCCAATTTTGTGGGTGATGGATAGAGCTAGGTGGCTTCTGTCCACCTTGAATATTTTATCAGCCCTGGAGCCCCTAACAAAGGTATTTTGCTAGGCTTCTTAAATAGGTTGCCTTGATTAATTATCCCCAAACCTTGGGAGGACTAATGGTAGCTAACACATATACAGCTGGGCACTAACCTGATATTTACATATGTTAACCAATTTCATACTCATAAGATCTCCATTTTACAGAAGAAATGGGCACAGAAAGACAGGCTCAAGTTCATATAGCTGGAAAGTGGCAAATCTGGGCTTGCAATCTGACCCCAGAATTGTGATCTTAACCTCTACAGACACTGCCTCTCAGGAAGCAGTTGTTTAATCCTTGGTTATGAATAAGTAAAATTTCCCAAGTTCACATCGATAGTGAGAAAAAGCAGGATAAGAATTCAGACCTAACACCAATATCTGTGCTTTTTCTCCTGCCCACACCACAGAAGTATAGTGTATTCTGGGAGTGGAGACAGGCAGAGTTAGGAGTGAGCACCCAAGGCAAGATTCAAGGAAGGAGATGTCTGTGGGGAAGGTTCAAATATTTAACAAGATGGAGCTCTGGATATGAGATATCTGTCTATCACCATCTACTTCCACCACATTTAGAAATGCAACATCCTTGGGAGAGCAGCAGCAGCAGCCCCATGCCTCAGTCTCAGAGCTGAGGGAGCTTCCCTCGGATGCAGGCATAAAGAATCAGAAATGTTCCCTCACTCTCAAATGTGCCCAGCTCACTGTTGTTTTTCCAGTCTTCATTCTGGCTCTATGAAGAGGGATGGTTTAGCTTTGTCTCCTTCAGATCATCTGTGTTGCTCAGAGATCTAAGGAACAATAGGAGCTAGTGTAGTGGCCACAGTATACAAATGGAGAGAGCAGAAACCATTGTCATCACCAGGTCTTTTAATCAATGAAAAACACAGGTCCCGTATTAAGTTTACATCTGTAAATCCTGGAGGTGGTGTTTTTGTAAATGTTATACAGATCAAATTGAACAATACCGGTTTTAAAAGAGTTTGTAAACCATGTCGTCTTTGTAAATGAGTCAAATTACAGGTGTTTCCTGAGAACACGATTAAAATAATAATATTTCACAACACAAAATAGACCTGGAGATAAAGAGCCTAAAATTATCTTACACGGATATTTAATAACAGAAGAGCCCTACAGTACGGTCCCCAAAATGTCCTAAAACACCACCCATCACACAAGTCCCTACTCAGTTCCCAACAAATTGAGAAAAACTCAGCCCGGCATTCCAGGACTCAGTGCTGAGACCCTAGTCTTCCTCTTCAGCCATACACCCCTGTGAGCCCCGCACAGCACTTTAGAAACAAGACCGACCACCCCCTGTTTCACAAGTACAAGCCGCATTCTCTCTACCAAGCATGTAGTTCATGTTCATACAGCTGCTTCTGCGATGTCCGGGCTCAAACTCCATTTCAGCCCTCCTTCAAATCACATCTGAAAAGCCACCATTTGCTTCAAGAACCCTTTCTCCCCCTCTTCAATTAAAAACGATCTTGTCCTCTTTGAACCACCAGGGGTCTTTGTGGTACATATATATGTGTGTGTGTGTGTGTGTGTATACATATACATATATGTGCATATGACATTTCTATTATAATGGTTTATGACTTTTGGCATGGTTATCTACTTTCCCAACTTAGTGTGTAAACCCTTTAGGATCAGTGACCATAGTTTACTTCTGAAATTGCCTTTTTATAACCACTACTCTGGCTAATAGAGTGCATGCAACCCAGGAATTCAATAAGCATTTACTGAATTACTATTTTGTTAATAATGTTAATTATAGAGTGATCTCCTCTGGATGATCAACTATGAGCCAAGAATGGTATTTACATATAATATCCCATTTAATATTCAAAATCCTGTGACTTAGAAAATCAAGAATTAAGGAGTTGTAAATTAGTTGTTACACAGCAATCAAGGTTACATAGCAAGTAGAATCTCCAACTCTTAACACAACAGCATAATGCACTTTGAATCTGTCATACTCCAAACACGTACCCCAAGTCAGCACTATATATAAGTGACAAAATGTAAAGAATATATTGCTTTTCACTTTTAGATAAATAAATTTGTCAAATTTGAAACCGAACCACTGATTGTGGTAGTGAGGAGAACTACTTTCCAAAATTAGTTTTAAGGATTAGAAATGAGTTTGAAGGTTAAAAAATATATATATATCACATAGAATCTTTATCACTACAGTCCAAGAAATGTAGAAGATGGGGAAAGAGACCATTTGAGCCATTTGTTTAGAAGAATGATTTATGAGTAAGCTGAACTTGAATGCTGTAATGGAAAAGGCACAGGTTTGACACAGTAGGGTTAAAATTCGGGTGTAATGTTTTTAGGCTTGGTCCTTGGCAAGTTAATTAACCTTTCTAAATCTCAGTTTCCCCAAAGGTTGACAATAATAACAGCTTTCATAGGTAATTCGAGTATTAGATAGGTATAGGGAATACAAGGGCTTCCCAGGTGGTGCTAGTGGTAAAGAACCCGCCTGCAAATGCAGAAGACATTAACAGATGCGGGTTTGATCCCTGGGTCCAGAAGGTGCCCTGGAGGAGGGCACGGCAATCCACTCCAGTACTCTTGCCTGGAGAATCCCATGGACTGAGGAGCCTGGCGGGCTACAGTCCACAGGGTCGCAGAGTCGGACACGACTGAAGAGACTTAGCACGCACGCACAGAGAATAAAATCCAACAGATGACAGGTATTGCTAACACTATTATTAGTAATATTGTTTTCATGAAGAGTGACTGGGCTAGGTCAGTGTTCTTGAGAGGAATGGAAAGGCAGGGCTGCCATTACTGTTCCCAACCATTCACACCGTGAGAGAGTACTCCTGGGAAGAGCAGAAGGGGAAACCAAGGCCAGCAGCACAGCCAGCCTCAAAAACCCAACACCACCTTCTCTGCACACTGACTCCCAAATTCTCTCTTGTAACTAAAAGAACTGAAAATCAAAACATGGAAATCAAGCTGGATCATTCCTTTTAAAATCTTGTGAGTATATTCTAGATCCTCATCCTGGCAGCCGTTCTTAGCTTCTTTCAGAGAAAGTGTTCTCTGGAACTAGGACAAGCAGTATGGCATTTGGCATTAGGTCGCAGAGGCATCAAACACCACACTCACCATTTTCATCTTCAGGTGCTTCTAGTTTATTATCTGATCCTCGGGGGCCTCAAATGTTAATTGAATATATCTCCTGGAAGTGCTGCTCTGAGAAGTATACGTGGCCCTGACTATTCAGTGCCAAGCACAAAGTAGGCACTCAATAATGACTAATGAATTCCCTTTCCCCTTAATAGCTCCCCCTAAGTGGAGAATAATCAAGTTCTTTGCGCAAATATGCTAGCATCCCTAAATGGCACCTGCCAATGGGGACAGATACTTGGATCTGAAAAGTGCTATCTCATTTAAATGAGGAACAGAATGGTAATTACCAAGGGACAAGTTACAGACATTACTGATTATGGTTGTACCCAAACCAGTGTCCTGACAGTGACAGGCTTTTCTCTTAAAAAAAAAAATTCTTGAAAAATCCCTGAGCCATTTAGTCTCTTGAAAAACATGTGCCTTGGAAACCCAACATCTGCAGAAAGCAAAAGGGCCTGAGAATCACCAACTAATTTTTTATCTTACAGCTTTTCAAAGAGGCGAGAAAATAAACATGACACTGAATTTGGACTTTCTGGCATAGTTTAGCAAATTACAATGGAAAAAAACAAACACTTTCTGGTGCAAGGTCTAACACTTTTCAAACCAGTAAACTCGAGCTGGATTTGAAGTCAACTATCACAGTACCTGTAATAAAGTTACTTTTAAGTTACCAAGAAGTTTCTTGACTTGTTTATGGAATTCCAATATGGGTGGGAACTTATCATTATTTTGTAAATTATTGACTCATTTCCCCTGAAATCAAAGAAACCATGAGTATCCAAACCTTAGATAAAAGAGATGTTCTTAACATTCATTACTGCAATTCAACCACTGAAAAAAAAAGTACCTTTTCTTTCCCTCTTCATTTGTTATCTGTTGAGAGAGAAGGGAAGAAGCTACCACGGGAAGGGAACCTCCAACACTTTGACAATATTAAAGGAACCATATATTGTCTTCTGAAAAAACACCAATTCTCCTACCGATAACTTTGCACCACATTCACATAAGAAATTATTAAACGATTATTAGCTTAATAATTACATATGTATGTGTGTGTATATATATATTTATGTGTGTGCATAGGTGTCCGTAGACACACACACACACACACACACACACAGTTCATAAACCCAAGAGACATTCTCAGAGAGGTTCCAGGGGAAAAGGACTTAAGCAGCCCAGGGAGTGGAACAGCCTTTAAATAAATCTTGTAATTTAAGCACAGCTCCCGCTTTTCAGCAGGCACTGCTTCTGGAGCCTCTTCATTTAAGAGTTCTCATATTCTTTTTTAGGGATTTGTGCCTTGATCAGCTTAGTGCCATTGGCTCTGCCTTCGAGAAAGAAAGCAGGAGCTAAACCGGTCCTATGCGCCCCGACTGTGGAAGCAGGAGTCCCTTCCACAACCCAGCAATTGATCCCCGTCTCCCTCTCGCCGGCCCGCGGCCGCTCGCCTTCCAGTCGCTAGGTGAGAGGCGGCGGCCAGCAGAGCAAGGCCACAGAGTAGATGAACCCAAGATTCAACCCGCTAACTCACCTCCTCCCCAGCCCCGACTCCCACCCATCACCTCCTACAACCCCCTTCCCTCCCATCCCCCTTCGTGACACCCCACGGCGCAGCCACCGCGGGGTGCGGGGAGGCAGGGGCGGCAGCCGCGGAGAGCTGGGGGCTTCCTTCGCACCCACCCCCGACGCGCCCTAAAAGACTGTCCTCTGGGGAAGGGGCTGCCGGCAACTTGGAGGAACTTAGAAGGCAGAGGCTGAGGCGCCCGGACCTCGGCGGGGCCTCAAACCAGAAGGCGAGGGGCGGAAAAACGGTGTCGGGGCGAGGGCGGCTGCCCCCGGGCTTACCACGAGCACGGGGACCCCGGCGGCCAGAGAGTACAGGAGCACGGGGGGCACGGCGCTGCTGTCCTCCGGGCCCGGGTAGGGCTTGCGGTAGGCGCTGTCGTGGCAGAAGAAGCCCTGCACGTTCACGGTGAACGTGTCCGTGTACTCGAAGTAGTACGCCAGCATCACCGTCCCTGCCATGATCACCATCTGGAAATAGAGCATGCTGCTGGTGAGCGCCGCGGGCCGCAGGGGCATGCACGCCCCCCGGGCCGGGCCGAGCCGAGCGTGCGGCGGACGGACCCCCTCCCGGGTCCGCCGAGGCAGCCACCCGGGGGCGCGGCGGCGGGGGCGGCAGGAGGACGAGGCGCGGGAGGCAGGATGGAGCTGCCGGAGGAAGAGGCGGAGGCAGGTCCGGGTTTCGAGGCGCCGGCAGGCTGCGGAGGCGGCGGCTACCCCCCGGACGAACCCCCGCTCCCCTCCCCGCCCCCTGCCCGCCGCAAGCGCCGCCCGCCCGGGCGCGGGGTCGCGCGGGAGGGCGGGGAGTCCCGGGCGGCCGGCAGCGGCCACGCAGGAGACGGTTCGCGATGCAGCCGCGCAGGACCGAAGCCCCCGGCCCGCCCGGCGGAGGGGCGGACCAGGCGGCGGCGGCGGCTGGGACAGCGGCACCTGTACCCCTCGGAGGGCAGACGCAGTGGAGCTGGAGAAGCTCCTCGCCGGGGTAAAAACCCAAAACGGGGGGAGGGGAGGCAGCAGAGAAGGAGCTTCTAGAAACTCCCTTCTGAGGCAGCAGCTGGACGGTTTAGGAAACCCGCACAACGCCTGGGAAAACGGTGCGTGGATGCGTCTTCGGGGGGCAGCCCCGCGAAGCGCAAAGTCCCGCTGCCGCGCAGCGACTTTCAGCCGGCGCTCCCTGGGATTCCTTAACCCCGCGCAGGACACACGCCCAGCGCTGGCTTCTAGGCGCAGAGAGAGGCATCATCTCAGAGGATTTTAGATTCGGAGTTTCTCTGCCTCCTCCTCCAGTTTCCTAGGGCTTTGTATGTAAAAACAGAAATCAGAGCTCCGGAGTTCCGGAAGCATCCTCTTGTACAACGGCCCCTTCCTCGCTCACGTATTCTCCTCTGGCTTATCATCTCAGTTTCCCTTTATTAGATGCCTGTGAGACGAGGCACATTCCTAGGACCCAGCGGTGGCAGCCACTAGGGAAGGAAAAACGGACCGTTTGCCTCACCTCGCTATTCCCTGAGTTCCCGGTGTTGCTGCAGTTCCCCAGGGGTCAAGTGAAAGGATCGGGAGACAAAGAGGGCTCACACCACAGGCATACAGAACCCTCCAATACACTGGCCATGCACGCGTGTGCGTGGGTATGTAAGTAGCAGTGAAACTGCATGTATGTGAAGAGCCCGTCCGTGCGCCATGTGTATCCCTGTCTGCAAGAGGAGGCAGCAGACTGAGGGGGCTGGGGGTGGGGGAGCTTAGGGGAACCTGACACTGCTTACCTTCCCCTCCAGAGAGAAGCTAGGAAGCCTGAATGCCAGGCGAGGGGATGAAAATACTCCCGGAGCCCTGCTCTTCTCATTACAACGTGGAATCAATCTAGCAGATTTCTAGAATATTCATTTTAATTGGTTGTAGCTTGATGAATTTTAGAGGTGGGCCTTTATCATCAGTAAAGAAACATTTTTAGGCGAAAAAGCCCTTTTAAATTTGGCAAATGATAGTTTAGGATAAGATAATAAAGGCAGTGTGAATTTAATGTAGAATATTTTACCTTCTACGTTGTTAGACATCATTTAATAACTGATTACTTAGTGCTTACCAGATAAACAACACTTAACAACCTGTATAATAAACAGTTTTGGGCACTGGGCGGAAACTGTTGCTAAATGGACAAAAAAGATATCGTATTGTGAAAATGTAATTACTGCAGAGATGCATGGTCTCGTGCTACGTTTAGAAAATCATTCTAAGACTGTAAGAGTGTCTGAACTGCAAATCTGGTTCTAAATAGGAATCCCCCAAGCCTTCCTATTTAATAGAATTTTTTGAAGAATGGTGCTAATTCTAAAAGGTAGATTTTAAATGTAACTTTGGATTAAGGAGAGTCTAATGTAGGTAATTTATTCAAATTAATGAAAACCTTCATTTTAACAAGTTAATTTAAATTCAAATTTAAAATGCATTGTAATGCCTTTTACACAGTGTCCTGGTGCACTGTGTGACTAGTGGGCTTCCCAATAGAGAGGAGACTGTACTTCAGAGACACGGGGTCGGGAAGATCACCTGGAGGAGGGCATGGCAGCCCATGCCAGTGTTCTTGTCTGGGGAATCCGGTGGACACAGGAGCCGGGTGGGCTGTTGTCTGGTGGGTCGCAAAGAGTTGAACACAACTGAAGCGGCTTAGCATGCTTGCACATGTGCCTAGTACTATGCATAACAAGCAGTGCTGTTCACTGCTCTGGCCTCATCTCATCGTGAGCAGGGAAGGGTACATTGTACCATTCACAAAGGTATTTAATCTGAATAAATTAAGGACCTTACCCCTCTAAGCTTAAACAACAGGGAAGTGTTTTCACATATGAAATTGTTGTCAAGGTTAGAGAATCACCATCTTTATCTCCCTAGATAAACGTAGCCTGTATACTTCTTTGCAACACAGGGCAACATAATAGCACCAACTCAGGTCCTGCCTGAGTTCAAGTCATTCTACCACTTAACCAGTTTGGGGAACCTGGGCAACATGCTGGACTTCTTCCTGCCTTAGTTTCATCACTGCTAAAATTGAGATGATACTGGTACTTACTTTACAAGGTTGATATGAGGATTATTGATGCTTATTATATCCGGCACATTGTGTTTAAATTCTATAAAATATACCCTAATCATACATGTTTCTAGCAGCCTTAACCCAGGCCACTCTAATACCCATCACCAGTCACTTCCTTCTCATTTTATTGCTTGCAACATGATTCTGGGTGTATCCATATTTCTGTAGGAATATCTTGTTTTTCTGTAGATCTGTGAACATTCCATCTTCTGTTTCAGATGGTATCCATCTCAAGAATGAGATATTATTTTCCTTCAGAATTCTCAGTATCCCCGTCGTTTGTTCATGCTAGATGGTCAAACTGGTGTTGCTGACTGATTCGTGGTTGACTTACCATCCAGTGCTGAAATTCAAAGTTAATATGTTCTAAAGATACCAACATAAAATTTCTATGAATATTTGAGCAAATTGGTTACACATAGAAATGGTGTGAGGTGGATGAAAGAGCGTGAGCAGTGTGCCCTGGCACTGGTTCCTCTCCTTTCCTGAGCCTGAGGTTTCTTAGAGACAAAATGAACTGATTTGTCTCACCTCTGGGCTTATTTTGACAATTAAATGAGAATATGTAAAGTGCCTGGCCCAAAGAAGTACTTATTTAGGATGTTTCTTCATTTTATTTTCTTATGAATCATTTAAGCTAATTCTTTTCCAAAATATGTATTTTCAATTTCAAAGAATCTTTTGGAACCCTGCCTCAATTATTAATTTAACTATCTGTTTCTAGATTAAAAACAGCACTATGCATATTTAATCTTTTGGAATCTTGACCAAATTCTTAATTTAATTCCTGGGTCTATTATTGTGCTTTCAAATGTATTATAGCAGTCAGTCTTTCTTAATGAAAAACAAAATTCTCCCCATCTTTGCTCCCACCAAATTGGATAATATAGGTCAAAAGTGTGGTATTTAGAGCTCTCTTCTTTTCCAACTTCCAGTGATTCATATTGTATTTGTTTGTGCGTGACTTAACAACCGCTCCATCCCACCATGTTTCCTCACCTATAAAACCATGGTAAATACTGGGACAGATCTTGGGGGAATTATTTATCAATTCCAGTACCTCTCATCCATTCACCGCAATATTCATGCTCTAGTAGGAACTAGTAAGGTGCTAGACTGGCATAGGAAGATACAGTCCTTGTCTATATGGTTTGTAACTTTTCTTCTATAGATAGAAGACAGACATACAGAAAGTCAGGGTGGAGGTGGTCTTTAGATTGGCAGCAAGTGAAAAGACCATTTAAGTAGTCCTTGGGAAGTCAAGTGCTGAGTATTTGTGGGTAGCTAGATGAGTGAATGTATTCTTCTTAAGTTTTAGAACCTCAGGTGCCTAACAGAGGGGAATAGGAAATGGACCTGGCTCCTCAATATTATGACCAAGTGGGTTCTGTACATCGAATCTATGCATATCGAGAGTCAAGAGTGAGATTCCCTGCTCAAGTTCAAGGATTTGGACCTCATTCATTTATAGACAGAATGTTTGTTTAAAGTTAGGACCCAGCTTTACTTATTACTAGATTTTATTTATTGTTAGGTTTATATCACAGCTATTTCTTTTTTTTTTTTCAACTTATTATTTTGCATTGGAGTATAGCCGATTAACAATGTTGTGGACATTTCAGGTGGACAGCAAAGGGACTCAGCCATACTTATGCATGTAACCATTCTCCCCCAAAAGGATTCTTCCCTGGTAGTTCTGTTGGTAAAGAATCTGCCTGCAGTGCAGGGGACCCAGGTTAAATCCCTGGGTCATGAAGATTCCCTGGAGAAGAGATTGCAGACCACTCCAGTATTCCTGCCTGGAAAATCCCATGGACAGAGGAGACTGGTGGGCTACAGTCTGTGTGATCGCAAGAGGCGGACACAACTTAAGCGACTAAACCACCACATTCTCCCCCAAACTCCCCTGCCATCCTGGCTGTCACATAACATTGAGCAGAGTTCCATGTGCTATAGTAGGTTCTTATTCCATTTTAAATATAGCAGTGTGTACATGTCCGTCTTAAACTAAGACTTAGAGAACAGACTTATGGTTCTTGGGAGAAAGGATGGGGAAAAGGGAAAAGGGGAAGTTAGGGAGTTTGGGATAGACAGAATGTTTTTGGCAGAGATGCCTGAGCATTTCCAAAGACCAAAGAAGATGCAGAATTACAAACATTGTTTTCCTTGTGTTTAAGGTAACTCAGAGGTAAACCCAGGCATTTTCCTGACGTTTTCTCACTCCATGTACAACCAGAGATAAATAACATTACAATGTCAATGCATAGCTGAGATGATGAGGTATGAAGAATTCAGAAGGCTTTACATAAATTAGGGAAACTCTCAAAAAAAAGAGTCCTTCTTTTAAAAACTTCAAAAATTTGTGTTCACAATGCTTAACCTGTGCTAAAGGTGTTTAAGGAGATTCGCACATGTGACAAGTCACATGACTTTGCACTAGTGAGGAACTTTGAATATTAACATATATATTAGTAGAAGACCTCATGGGAATAGGTTTGGAAAAAGGCATATTTTAGGCCAGACAACTGCATTCAGAATAAGTAAGGGCATCTGGTAATTCTTTCTAATACTTACTGAACGGCAAAAGACAGTATCTTAACAGATCTTTATTGACGTGGATCTAGAAAATGAACAAGTGCACCAGTTTACTAACTTCAGGAGAGTTTGATATAGAGAACACCCCTGAAGCTTGAATAAGAAATACAGTGTAGGACTGGTTAACTCAAGAAATGTTGTGCTTAAACCCAGTCATATAAACTCAAAGAGACGACATCCTCAAAGTCAACCTAAAGAGAGCTAAGAACATTCGGGATTATACCTATGGCATTTTCATTTTTGGCATCATAGCATACTGCATCCTCACAGAAAGATTTTCAGTGCTTGATTTAGGAGGTAGCTTCTTTCTCAAGAAAACAGGAAGAGAAACCAGCTAGAATAGTAATTTGTATGTCTGTCTTTGAGGTTCCAGCTGTAATAGGATGTTTATTTCAAAGGTTGGATGCTTTTGACCAGGAGAAGTGATACTTATCTTCAACTAGGACCACTAAGAAATCTTGAAAGTGCCTCACTCTGTGCTGTGTTACAGCTGTTCTAGTCTATATGTACAGTGTTTTAAGTTTTCACTTTCAAAAGAGTTGACACCAATGAAGCACATGTTTTATTAGAAAACCTAATTATATTTCACTGAAGGGAAAGGTATGAAATTGATGGGCCAAGTTAAAGCACAAAAAAATTATTAAATATTAAGGCTGGGAAAAAAAAAAAAAACCAACATGCTGTTATTTAAAATTATTATGTTATTATCCTATATTTAAAATTTAAATTATTAAGTCAATGAAAGTTATTTAGGACATGTGGCTAATACTTAAACTGTATGCCCATGACAGTCATTTAGCCTCTCTGAATCTCAGTTTGCTCATCTGCAAAATGGGTTAATGAATCTTTACAAAGCCATCAAATGGCTTATATTTATAAAATGCTTAATAAATATTAAAGCACTGGACAAATCTGCATTTGAAAACATTCTAATTAGGAGAAGAGGATACCTAATCTGACTGGGTCCTGGATCTTCTCCCCAGCACTGTTTCAAACCACAGAAACTCAGATTAATTGCTGCCTGGTCTGTTGCTATATCTGAATATTGAATTGTTGACCACATGTTTTAATGATAAAAAATTTGTTACATATATCTCCATGGATCCATAACATCAAGGAAAGTTTCAAAATATTCAAGTTCCCTAAGAATATCTTTAAACAATTATTAAGGATAAGAACATAGAAGTGTGGCAGTTAAGTATGATGGATAAGCCCGAGGACCCAGAACTCTACAGAACTGAGTTTATATCTTTACTCTGTAGATTCATAATTGAGGGACCTTGGCCAAGTCATTTTAATTTCTGTGGTGTCCTAAAGTGGGGATAATGTTGCCTGCTTCACCAAGATATGGTATAGAACCTTGGCCATTCATGACTATAAATGATCATTATGGATATTGTTACTCTTCTGGTATAATTAATCCTGCCACTGCTGGGTCAGCAAAACTTTTATTGATCCATTTGGAAATGTGCCTGCAAGAAATTCTGCTGAACTATCTTTGTAACTTCATGTTACTTGAAGACACCTGAAAGTCATTATGTGTGCTATGATAAATGAGAACCATCCTACTAAACAAAATCACAAATCCTGCTAACACTTTGAGAAACAGTTTCTTTAGCAGCGATATGGAGCATGTGGGAAAAACTATGCTTATGACAAGCTGTGGGTCTTTTGTCAAGGATACAGCTTGTGAATGCTAATCAGCATTTGTTCGCTTGTCCTTCAATGCACTACGTAGTGGTTGAAACAAAGATGTAACAGAAGCTAGACACTCAAAATGGTTCCTTCTGTTCAGGGTCAACTATGAGCTTAATATCAGAGGATTTTCAAAATGCTGTTTTGGTGAGAGCATAAAGGCTTCTGGCATGATGAATTTCTGGCCTAAATTTCATCTTTCTTGAATGGATTAGTAAATGACTGGGCTTTTCTCCATCTACAAATTTACAACTATAAGCATGGAAAGTAATTTTTTGGACAAGTAAAGACATAATGTCTTAATTACTGAATTGGAAAATAGTAAGTAGCAGAAAAATTTTCATTAAAATATAAGTGCTTGTGGATTGTATCACTTTGAAAGAAAGTGGAGGAAACGTTTGGAAAAGAAACATCACTGTGCATATCGTTGTGTTTACTCTTGTGATTAGCACTCTATGCTGTTGAGTATGATTAATCATATTTCATTACTATAATCAACGTTTCAGTGTATAATGGTGTCTTTAATTTAATGTAATTGATAAAGATAAAACATTTTACTTTGTTTTCCACTTACTGATATTTTGCTTTAATACTTCTTTTGGCTCATACAGATCTCCAATAAAAATAGAAGAACATGAATAGTAAAATCGTAATTAACTTCAAAAAGGCTCTTAAATAGGATATCCTGGGAAACTACTGCTTTTATTAATAGAAACCCTCTACCTTTTTTTGTCAGAACTGTTAAATTAATAATCAAATTATGCTGAATATACTACATTTTTCTTTGATGATCTGACATAAGGGTCATTATTTTGAGTTCAGTTATCACTGTTCATTAGTGTGGTGGTTCAAGATGTAGAAGATTAATTTTTGTAACTGCTGATAGTAGGATAAACTCTGGACATTTTGTTTAAAAAATGCCCCCAAATATATTTTTATTTATTTGAAACCGCAATACTATTTATTGAGTGACTACTATATGCTAAAACAGTTCTCCCTCCACTCCATTTACTGAAGAGGTATGACAGCATCAGTCTTTCAAAAAGTAGTATATAGAATACTACCACGTAGTGAGGGTCCTAGTCTATGTGGAGTCTAGTTTAAGTAGATCATATTTTCACTAATTAAGATACTTGTTTGTAATTCTACAGCAGCATAAAACGAAAGTGGCTCTGCAGTGCCACAGAGTTCTCATTTCAGTGTTTAGTGGACCTGGAAATGAGACCATAGGCTCAGAGAGTAGATGCCCCACATCCTTTTAACTTTGGATGATCCACCTTAGCTATTGAACCAAACCAGAAATGAAAGTTTCAGGAGAGCTGGGGACTCACACCTATATCAGTCTGCTTAGGTGGCCATAGCAAAATACCATAGACTGGGTGGCTTAAACAATAGAAATTTTTGTTTTTACAGTTCTGGAGGCTGAAAGTTCAAGATCAAGGTCCCATCAGGCTCCCCACCCCTCCTCTTTTTTTTCTTGGTGAAACCTCTCTTTCTGGATTGCTGACTGTGCCTTCTAACCATGCCTTCATGTGGCCTTTACTCTGTGCTTGCATGGACAGGTAGCTCTTCCTCTTCTCACAAAGACACCAATCCCAGCAGATTAGGGTCCCAGCCTTATGACCTCATTTAACCTTTGTTGTCTCCCTTTTAGAGGCCCTATCATCAATGGTCACACTGGAGGTTAGAGCGTAACAATGTATGAGTAGCTTAACTATATGAGAGGACGTTATTCAGTCCACGAGAGCATTCCACTCTCTCCCAATTCAGTATAAAAGTGTTTCATTAGGTTGCACCATATAAAATAGCCATTTGAGGGCACGAGGAGAAGGGGGTGGAAGAGGATGTGATGGTTGGATGGTATCATCGACTCAATGGACATGAGTTTGAGCAAACTCTGGAGATAGTGAAGGACAGGGAAGCCTGGCCTGACGCAGTTCATCAGCTCACAAAGAGTCAGATATGACAGTGCCTCAACAATAACAACAACAGGTGAGAAATAGTTTGATTACTGGCAACTTCAAATGGATCAGCCTATACAAGGTCAGTACAAATCTGCTTGATTGCTGAGATGTCCAGGTGATTATTTCATAAATTGTTATGTTAAGAAAAATAAGTTATATTTACTCACTTTTTAATGATGTCTGAGCCTCCCAATCTGATAGATTTCTAGATGAAGTCTTTAAAATTGTTTGAGATCAAGTAAATTTTTACTACCTCATTGTAAAAGTCAGAAAGTATGAGTTAACATTGAGTCAATGGCACATAACTTTAACAATTTACTTGGCAAAACAACTGCTCTAAAACCCACCTCAGCCTAATTTTCAGACGATAAATGTTGGTACCTGAAGGACAGTCTTACTCAGTTGTGCGGCCAGATGTATAAAATGAATAAAATACGTGGAGTCTGGGCTAAGCATACGTAATTTTTACCTTTGGGTCAGAAATTTAATTGCTTCCTCTTGCTCATATTGGTGAGGAAGCCAGATGCTGTGCTCCAGGAATTGCAATACATCAATTACTGACAGGTAGTCGAGTCCAGTATCAAGTGAGATAAGAATGCTTAGAAATCAGCTTCATCAGAGGGTTTTACCACTGCTGTCCAAATCATTCAAACCTCCTTTGTATTTACATATTGCCTCCTTCTCTCCAGCTGGCTATGACTACTTTTCAAGGAGCTGATAATATACGCATCTGTTATAAATCATCATCAGTTTACATGGACCCCCAGTTCTGCTGCTGCTGCTGCTGCTAAGTCGCTTCAGTCGTGTCTGACTCTGTGTGACCCCATAGAAGGCAGCCCACCAGGCTCCTCTTTCCTTGGGATTCTCCAGGCAAGAACACTCGAGTGGGTTGCCATGTCCTTCTCCAATGCAGGAAAGTGAAAAGTGAAAGTGAAGCCACTCAGTCGTATCCGACTCTTCGTGACCCCATGGACTGCAGCCTACCAGGCTCCTCCGTCCGTGGGATTTTGCAGGCAAGAGTACTGGAGTGGGGTGCCATTGCCTTCTCCACCAGTTCTGCTGGTACTGCTCAAAACAAGTTTACTAGATGCTTGGTCTCTAGAAAATTATTCTGTAAAATCACCTTGTATTAGAAAAGCATGCAAACTAGTGGTTTGCATTTGTTTGGAGACATATTTAGAAGTTCTCTGCAAAGATCTGTACCAAGCATAGTAAGAATAGATTACCTCCCATCTGCTCATAAAAGATTATATAAATCAGTAGTATGAATTTCCACACCTGAAAATCAGGAAGATGAAAATTACTAAAAATATATACTATACTACCTTAACTTAGTGGCAGATGGAAGGTAATACAGACACTTGACTATTTACTATGTGCCAGACATTTCACATGTTTTAATTGTATTTGTGCTAGGTTACTTCAGTTCAGTCTCTCAGCAGTGTCTGACTCTGCAACCCCATGGACTGCAGCACACCAGGCTTCCCTGTCCATCACCAACTCCCGGAGCTTGCTCAAACTCATGTCCATTGAATCGGTGATGCCATCCAACCATCTCATCCTCTATTGTCCCCTTCTTTTCCTGCCTTCAATCTTTCCCAGCATCAGGGTCTTTTCTAATGAGTTAGTTCTTCAAATCAGGTGGCCAAAGTATTGGAGTTTCAGCTTCAGCATCAGTCCTTCCAATGAATATTCAGGACTGATCTCCTTTAGGATTGACTGGTTTGATCTCCTTGCAGTCCAAGGGACTCTCAAGAGTTTTCTCCAACACCATAGTTCAAAAGCATCAATTCTTTGGCGCTCAGCTTTCTTTATGGTCAAACTCTCACGTTCATACATGACTCCTGGAAAAACCATAGCGCTGACTAGATGGACCTTTGTCGCGAAGTTATTTCATTCATGTGCAACTCTTTGTGACCCTATGGATGTGTAGCATGCCAGGCTCCTCTGTCCATGGGATTCTCCAGGCAAGAACACTGGAGTGGGTTGCCATGCCCTTCTCCAGGGGATCTTCCCAACCCAGGGACTGAACCCAAATCTCCTAAGTCTCCTGTATTGGCAGGCAAGTACTTTACCACTAGTGCCACCTTGGAATCCCACTAATTTTTTTTTAGGTATATCTAAAACTCTGTAAGTATCATTACCTCCCACTCTGCCAAAACTGAATTTCAGAGAGTTTCCTCCTGATCCATGATTAATGATAGCAGTACTGATGTCTAAATCTAGATCTGGCTGGTTGCTAAGAAATTTCTAGGGCATCATATTGACAATTTTTAACATGTTGTACCAATTCCACAAATATCATTAGTATTTAATGTAAATGTATTAAATATATACTTGAATAGAATAAGCTGTGGTGTGTCCATATTAAGGAATACTATTCAACAGTGAAAAGGAATAAAACTCCGTAGCTTGGAGGAATCTCAAAGGCCTTATGCTGAGTGAAAGAAGTTGTTTCAAAAGGTTATATACTATACAATTCCACCTTTATGTCGTTATGAAATGACACATCTACAGTGATAGAGTACAGATCAATGCTTACCACAGGCTAGGAGTGGCTGTGTTGTGTGATTTTAAAGAAATAGCACAAGGGAGTTCTTTGGGTGATGGAGCTGTTCTGCATTCCAATGGTTGTGACAATTATCTGAAATATACATGGGTTATAATTCATAGAACTGTACTCAAAACATCAATTAAAAAAAGGAAATATTTGAAGTGTGGAAAAATTATGGAAAAGACATCACTATACTAATAAAACTTGAAAACTTTATAGTTTTATTCTTACACTTAGAATGACATGTTTTATGAGAATTTTTAATCCCATACAGAAAGTTGTAAATTATGACTTACCTGTATTTGAAAGATGATAAAACTTGACCCTTAGGAATAATGAAGACTAATATGTACCTGCAGCCGTCTTTTGGAATATATGTCTATCTCTTAACGAATATTGTGAACATTTCAGAGAAGAATTCAGTGTATTAATGTAAACATACCATTCAATATCTGAGAAGAAAATAGATAGGGTTCTTCTGCCAGACCTCCTTCTCATGGGAGCAGCTGGCAGAAATAGGCACCCTGTCCCAATGATTAGGGAAAAGCATACCAGTTCTCTTGTAGAACTAGAGAACTAGGAAAGAGACGTTTGGAAAAAACACATTAGTGCATACTGAACCTAGAAAATGGAGTTTGGAAGCAGGTGGGGCTGGTGGAAGGACAGGATGCCAGAATTTAATCTGGTCAAATCAGGTAGTCATCGTCTGGCCTCTCCTGCCATCCCTTGTCCACATGCCATCCCTAAGTGTAACAGCTTACTTAGTCAGGATTGATTTAGCAACTTGCATCCTTGAAAACAGAGGCTAGGGAGGGAGAGACTAGCCCTTTACATGGATCTTTTATAGCTTCAAAAGGTTATTGAGCTTTCCCAAGACATCAGACATGTTGTTAAGTGAGTTAATATATGAGAAAAGTGTGTACCATAAGTTGTAGGTTACCATAGAAGTGTTGGGCTTTCCTGGTGGCTCAGCTGGTAAAGAATCTGCATGCAATGCGGGAGACCTGGGTTCAGTCCCTCGGTTGGGAAGATCCCCTGGAGAAGGAAACAGCTACCCACTCCAGTATTCTGGCCTGGAGAATTCCATGAACTGTATAGTCCATGGGGTCACAAAGAGTCTGACACAACTGAGTGTAAATGTTGTGCTGTGCATAGAAATGTTAGTTATTATTAACCTTAAAACTGGAAGACTGACTCAGGGGGTATATTAAACTAGAGGAGGAACATCCATAAGGTAATCAAAGTACCAAATGCTCAGCCCTTGAAATTTTTAAATGTGTGTTTCTGGTGGACATAATCCATATGTGCCTGTGCACTGTGCAAATATTCATATTGCACATTAATAAGTACATATAAATGAGTTGAAAATTGTGAATTACTCAAAAAAACCACAGCAGACCATCTTGATGAGATTACCATTTCAGGAAAAATCCATTAAAATGCAAATATGTTAAATAAATCAAATTTGGGAGGTCAGATTTTCTGGGAAAGTGCAGTCTGTTAGCAATATTGCATCTCTACAGGATTTCCATCTGAATTGTACTAATGATGTGCAGGCTCGGAGTGCAGTGAAAGAAAAATTTCTGAGACTGTGGGCTTCAGTTTTAGCAGATGTTGTGTGTTCTGATAACTAAATCAAAAGGAGCTGGATAAAACCTTTGCACAGACTTTACATATATTTGCTAGGAGAGAGAGACTCTATAATGAGCATTTTAGAGGAAAAAACAAGGAAATAGACACTTTTAAAATTACATAATTCAGATCTATCAGAAGATTAAGTACATTTACAGCGTTACACTAATGTCTTCTACCAGGCATCCTGGTTAAAGGCTTCAGTTCTATTTTAACAGTGACTTTCTAGGCAAAGGTCCTCTTCATCCAAATGATTCACTGATAGTGAGGATGACACTTCTGATGCTTCTGATGCTCCCAGGCTTCTCAAAGGAAAGCTAAGATTCAGACGTGATATAGTAAATAGCTATTTGGTTCATCATCAGTGCCTTGTTCTGCCCAATGCTTAGTCTTATTCTTTGAACTCATTCAAGCAAGACTGTTTAAAGCCACTGTCTATGGCAACCTAGTACATGCAAACTCAAAACATTGTGTGTGTGTGTGTGTGTGTGTGTGTGTGTGTGTCTTGTTTGTACACTTCAGAGCACTTGCACCCCTGATGATATTCTGGAACTCCATCTTTCTTTATGCTAACAGGGTTCCCCAAATTTGCTGCACATTTTAATCCCTAGAAAGTCTTGCTGGCCAGGTCATACATCATACTAATGAATCAGAGTGTTAGGAGTTCTGAAAACTGTCTGGAAAACAGGCAGTAGTAGTTTGTCTTATTTTGTTTTTTAAATAATCCCCCAATGATTCCAATATGAGCAAAATTTGGGGACCACCAATTTATGGCCAGTCTGACATAGAGCATAGTGCCAATGCCTGATACATGGCTGGCACTCCATGGATATTTGTAGAATAAATAAAAGAATCTAAACTCATATCAGGCAGTCTTCTAGCTATTGTGGTTTGATTGCACCTGGCTTCCCTGGTGGCTCAGATGGCAAAGAATCTGCCTGCAATTTGGGAGACCTGGGTTTGATCCCTGAGTCGGGAAGATCCTAGAGAATGAAATATCTATCCATTCTTGCCTAGAGAATTCCATGGACAGAGGAGCGTAGAGAGCTATTGTCTGTGAGGTCGCCAAGGGTCACACACGACTGACCAACTAACACAATACTTTTTGCAGTAATTTCCCCAATACCCACTCCTCCAGATGACAGAGAGACAAATCTCAAATCTCATTAGTTACAATATTCAAATCAAAACAACACCATACTATTTTTTAAATCTTGAATAATAAATGGTATATCTATCAATTATGAAATCCCATCCTGGTAAGAATATGGTGAACATCCTAAGAAAATAACTGAAACTTAATAAAATGGAGTTTAATCATATTATTTATAACATGACAAAATGAAAGGATTCAAATCTCCAGCACATTTGAGTAAATTATGAAAAACAGTTTATCATGCCACAAATGAAAATACTCATTAAATGCTTTTTAATAATGCTGAAAATGTTTTATTAGAATAATCATTAGGCCCAGATTATTTTATTATCCCTTTTTCTCTAAGACTTTATTGAGAAACATATCACATTCATAAAGATGAAACAAACAAAATACAATGATGTCACTGATAAGGCCATAATTTAGGTCTAAATTGATACAGTAAGCCAAGACAATGTGCCTAAAATAGGGAGTAAGGCGTGTCCCACAAAGGAAATCTACTTATGTAACCCCATTCTTATTTAACTCTATCACAAATACTATCAGTTTAGCCCACGCTGTGGTCTGCAGTACTCGGCAGTCATTTCACAGAGTAGGTAGGACCTGAGTGGAACTATAGTTGGATTTTAATCAGAGGAAAAATTTTGGCAGGAACTTAGAAAGCTTGAAGTTTTGAACAAAGAAATGGAGGGTAGGAGTGGGGCTATCATGTTTCCGAGGCAGGTGGAAGGTTGACTTAAAGTAGACGGTTAGTGTTGGGGAGAAATGGGAAAGGATTTTAGCTAGGAGGCTAAACCCAGATTGTAGCAAGCCCTAGCAAAACAGATTCTAATAGTTTGAGTTTTTCCTGCAAATAATGTGCTGCGTTCTCAGATGCTCAGTTGTGTCTGACTCTTTGTAGCCCACCAGGCTCCGCTGTCCATGGGATTTTCCAGGTAAGAATACTGGACTGGGTTGCCATTTCCTTCTCCAGGGAATCTCTCCAACCCAGGAATCGAACCCATGTCTCTCATGTCTCCTGCATTGGCAGGCAGATTCTTTACCACTAGCACCCCCTGAGAAGCCCTAAAATTAATGGGGAGTCATTTCCCTGGTGGCTCAGTTGGTAAAGAATCTGCCTGTAATACACGAGGCCCTGGGTTGGGAAGATTCCCTGGAGAAGGAAATGGCAACCTGCTCTAGTATTTTTACCTGGAGAATCCCTTGGACCGAGGAGCCAGATGGGCTATGTGTTCACAAAGAGTCAGACATGATTGAGTGACTAACACCTCCACTTCCACTTCATCTAAACAGACTGGTTAGGAAACAGATAAGTTCACACAGCACATTGTGAGGACTATCTGGACATTGGCTTGTATGTAATTCACAAATGAATTATATGGGATGGGAGACACTCAGCTGAGCAGCTGGGAAGCAAAGGCAGTTATCCAAAAATGCAAGAATGATCTTTTCAAAATTCAATGCTAATCATGCCATCCTGCTGTTAAAATACTTCAGTGACTTTCTTTGATAACAAAATAGAGAAAATATACCTTAACATGGTGTATGGAGCCCTATGTGGCATGACCCCTACCTATTTCTGCAGATCTCCTACTCTCTACTATATTCCCTTTAAATTTGTCTTGACTTCTTGCAGCTTTCACTCACCGTGCTCCCTCCAATTGTAAGGCTTTTGCACATAGAGAATGCTGCCAGCAATGCTCCTCTCTGCCCTCTTTGCTAATTAACTCCTGCTCATGCTTTCTATCTCAATTTGAAGGTCATTTCTCCGAAACACGATCTCCCATTTTCCTAATCCTCCTATTAAAGGCTCACATAGCACCAAGCACCTTTAGACGTTGTAATTGTCTGTGTTAAGATTGGCCTTCTCTGGGGGCTCAGCAGTAAATCTGCTTGCCAATGCAGGAGACACAGGTTTGACCCCTGGGTAAGAAAGATGCCCTGGAGAAGGAAATGGCAACCCACTCCAGTATTCTTGTCTGGGAAATCCCATGGACAGAGGAGCCTGGCAAGTTACAGTCCATGGGGTCCCGAAAGAGTCGGACACAACTTGGTGGCTAAAACAACAACACGTTAAGATTATCTATTTGTTAAAGTTACTATTTGCTAGCTCTTTGTGTGCTTTTCCTAGCCTCATGAAGTCTGAATCAACGGTTTACCTTTCTTTTATATCTCCACTGCTTAAAAAAGTACCTAGCTGATATATACTCAATACATAGTTATTGAATGCATGGGTGATAAATGCAGAGTAGAAAAAAGTGGTATAAGTACAAATTGAAGAGAAAGGATAAGTGGCAGAGACATATTAAGAGAAAAACCACTAGGAAGAAAGGAGAGCAATGAATTAAAGATGATGCTGAAGATTTTTGTCTGGATAACTGGGAGTGGTAGTGCCATTGACCATGATGGAGAAGATCATGGGATGAATAGGTTTTGCATAGTAAAGTTTTTGCCTTGTATACGTTAAACTCAGAGACACAGAATTATCTACCTAAAAATTATGACTAACCTAAGAATAAAGAATGTCCCACCTTGTGTGTATATGCATAGTTCTGCATTTCCTTATGGAGAAACCTGCCTTAGAGTAATACTCAAGATGTGCATTACTCATTTCTGCCCAAGAGGGAGCAGTGATTTATCTGACTGGGAGTGCAGTGACAATCACTGCTTCACATTCTCCACTGGATAAATCTTATCGACTTAAAGGCTTAAAAATCTGGAGATTCATTTCCCCCTTTCTGTGGGAGGCAACTATTCTGGGTATGTATGTCTGCCCTACAAAGCCAATTGGTTTCCTTAAATAGATTCCCTCAATCTCTGAGCTTGGGCTAGGTGGAGAAACAAAGAACATTCCATCCCTTTTTGGACCATGGATCTATAGAAACAGTTAATAACCAAATGCTAATCACCTGTGTCCAATTTTTCACTTGCTTCAAAATTATGCAGTAGACTCAAGAATGTATTAGCCTCCTATAGCCCCAATATTCTGGAATGTTTTAGAAAGAAAAGTATAAGTGTGGAGAAAAATAGAGCAGCTAGTCTAGCAGAGAAGTAATGGTTGAAAATGTTTGACAAATATCAAGGATTTTTCCAGTGTCAGGCAGATCTTGGAGGGAGAGTTCACAAAGGATATATGAGGAATACAAATCAAATCTGCCAAGCAGGCATGGGGCATGAAAACAGAGCCTGAGCCACTGAATGTGGTGATTAGGTACCCGATCACCTGTACAATTTTATTCTACGTGAGATAGTCAAAGAGTAAGCCAAGTTTCAGAAAGCGGTAAGGACACAAAGGCACTGGGTCTGCTTAGTTTGAGAATCAGTAATGTGAGGGGAATAGAAGAGTGGCTGTGCAAGGTAAAGACTTTTTTGTTCTGTTCTGTTTTCCCGTGAAAGGAAGAATCAGCGCACACATTGGTGACTGAGAACCAACAGAGGTGTGAGTGAATAAAGGAGCCAGAGGGGAAGGACTCGTGTTTGATTTTGAAAGGAACTGAAAAGAGTGAGAAGACGAGATGAGACATAGGATCACCCTCCGTGAAACCATCTTTTCCCACTGAAACTGATGGAAAACAGAAAAAGGTTTATGAGGTCCTCTACCAAGAGGAAGTTGAAAGAAAAGAGCCAGTAAGAAAGTCTTATCAATCAAAACATAATGTTTTCAAGAAGGCTGATGGTTCTCACTTTATCTGAAAATAGGCACCGTTTCCTCTTTAATTTAGTTCTGCTATCAGTCTCTCTTTATAGAGTAAGTGAGAAGTGTACTAAAATAGAACACAGTAACCCAATTGAAAAAAAGCAGAAGTTTAGAAGACTATATATATATATATATATATATATATGAAGGGACCTGGGCATCCTAATTTGGAAACCCATACCCCTGTGAGAAGAAAGCTTAATCTTGAAGTTGAAAGGCAAACCTTAAGATTCCTGCCTCCAAGAAACATGGCCCCCACTCCTTTGACTTTTTATCCCACTAGCTCCTCTTCTTCCCTTTCCCCTTGGGAAAAAATAACAAGGACACAAAACACTTTTATTTTTCTCTTTTTATCAGTTAAAATAGCTTATGAATATGACTCCTTTTTGATGAATCCTATATCAGAGCAACTAAAGTTGTGCCAAATCTGCTGATTGATCCAGTGCCATATTTTGAGGCTGAGCTAAGTCATGGGATACATCCAATCAGCATAGCATGGGAAAAATGAAAAGCAGAAAATTAACCCCATGAGGTTTTTCACATGGTCTAGCACTTGCCAGTGAAAATCAGTAATGTATTATGCACCTCCGCCTTTTTATGAGAAAGATGAAAACATTTCAAAATGTGGAGTAAAGCTGTTTTGTATTAAATACAAAAAGGAAAAGCAATGTGGTCCATGGTAAGATTGATTACATATAAGATCATTATGTTGCAATGATTTTCTTCATGTGAACTGAACCTGAGAAAAACAAGTTTATTAATTATCAATTTTCATTTGTTCCCTTTTAAAAATTGGGGATCCAAGAGGAATAAGATAATTCAACACTTTCCCATGAATCAGCAAGTTTGTATCAATGGAAAGTAAACTTCTTAACATGAAAGCATGAATAAAATGAGTTATAAAAGGGGTTAACTACTTTCAGGATGTGATAATAAAAAATAAGAAGTTTATGTGGTTGGTATTATACTAACTGCCTGATATTTTTGCAGTATTATTATGAAACGTTTCAAACACTCAAAAAAGTTTATGTTTATATTTATTTATATATAATTACAAACTTATAGATTTAAAAGTATTTGAAGTGTTTAAAGCCATTAGATTGTTATTCTTATTTATATTCCATCTACCCTATTCTTGGCCAGAGAGTGTCTTCACATTGGTTTCCTGTGTCTTTTTGGGATGTGGTTTCCTTGCCTCTGTTATGGTAAGATGTACCAGAATTGTCTTATATGTGTTTTGCCCCAGACCTGGAGTGAGCTGTTTTTCCAAAATACTTTGATTCTGAATAGGGGAAAATGATGTTTACAAACCAAACCTGATCGATCAGTAAGGGTTGCTCTCTTGCCACCACTTTGGTCACGGTTTCTAGGTCTTTTCAATGGATAGAGCTTTTTTTTTTTTTTCTTTTAGAGAAAATACACCATGAACTCATACTGACATTTTAATTCAAGTTAGGGATACCAGATACATATTTAACCTCTTTGGTCCTATATCTGTACTTCTTTTTCCGGTTTTGAAATTTCTTCAGTTGCATAACTTAGAGTCCTTCACAGTCAACAAATTCAGAAGTAAAATCATGATTGCGTGTCACCTTCTCCACACCTGATTTTCCCTTCTCATTCCCTATTCCAGTGAAAAGCAATGCTTTGCGTCCATCTGGTACACCACTAGAACCTCGGAAGTGATTTCATTCTTTACTGTCTCATGCACACATTAAGTCAGTTTCAAGTGCAACAGATTAGACCCGCTCTCTCTGAAGTCCTCTCTCTCGTCCACTTCTCAGCCACCATCTTAGTTCAAGCCTCATGGTTTCCTGTCTGTTTCATCAACAGACATGCCCTACGTCTCAGGGTGTGCCTCTCATATCTCCTCCCAACATGTGAACAAATAATGTCATTTCCTTCCTTAAGAATCTTTGATGCCATCTCCTCTCTGTCTGCTCTCCACCCCTCTACCATCTTTAAGACTGCAGACTTCTGTATGCTTAAAGTTCTTCCTTATCCCTCTTCTTTTACAAGTCTCTGCCCATGATGCTCACTTCCACATATGCTTGTTGAGTGAAAATCCTTCAGCTGCCTTCTCTGATAACCCCCATGGGGATTAAAACTGTTGACAGGTGTTCACACAGTTTTTTACATTTACCTCTTATTCTACCCATTTTACTTCCTATAGTTACTGCTTTTGTGGTCTTATTTGCTACTATGTGCTCCTTTAGAGCACAGGTTATATAGTTAAGAACCAATTGTTGATAGTAAACACAATTAGGCTTATATTCTAATTTTGTCTTTTCCTAGCAGTGCAATTTGGGCAATTTAACCTCCCTTCCGGATCTTAGTTTCCTCATCTGTTAACTACATATGACTGTTGTGGGGATTAAATGAGGCAATGCCTGTAGGGTGTTTGATATAACTCCTAGCTCATTAGAGCTTTCAGTAAATATGTTACTACCATCATCTATGTCAATAGAAGGTGAATGAAGGTAAAATGAGGACAAGGTCGATCTCCAGGGAAGGCAATCTTAGCACCAAAGGCAGATACTTGTGCAAGAACAGAACTCAGGGCCCACTGGGGACAGAAGCCGCAGGTCAGCAAGTGACTCCCTAATTAGACCAGGAGTGACATCTAAACCAGACCCAAGAGGCAACTCTCAATTGAGGCTGTCAGGAGATGGCTGGGAAGCTAGGTAAAGAAAAGTAGGACGCACAAGAGACAGTTCTCAGAAAAGTGCTTTCTGTACAGCTTTTCTGGGTTGGGAGATTTGAAGTCACATGGCTCCTTTAAAGAAAAGTATTTGGGCTTCCCTGATGGTCTAGTTAAGAATCTGCCTTGCAATGCAAGGGACACTGGCTTTGATCCTTGGTTTGAGATCTCACATGCTGCAGAACAACTAAGCCCATGCATCACAGCTAATGAGGCAGGGCTCTAGGGCCCGAGAGCCACAACCATGGAGCCCACATGCTTCAACTACTGAAACCCAGATGCCGAGAGCCTGTGCTGCACAAGAAAAGAAGCCATCTCAATGAGAAGCCCATGCACTGCAGAGAAGAGTAGCTCCCACTTGCCACAGCTAGAAAAAGAGGCTGCACGGCAGCAAAGACAGCACAGCCAAAAATAAATAAAATTATAACAGCAGCAGCAACAACAAACCCTCAAAGGTTTCAAACAAAGGAGCAGTATTAAAAACAGATGCCTGGTATTAAAGGTAGAATTTTGTCTCCTCAAAACGATATGTTGGTGTCCTAGTCCCCAGTATCTTATTTAGAAGTAACATCTTTCCAGAAGTAGTCAAGGTAAGATGAGGTCTTTTTTTTTTTTTCCCTGATCAAATTGAGTATTTTTTTTCCCATTTATTTTTATTAGTTGGAGGCTAATTACTTTACACTACTGTAGTGGTTTTTGCCATACATTGACATGAATCAGCTATGGATTTACATGTGTTCCCCATCCTGATCCCCCTTCCCACCTCCCTCCCCATCCCATCCCTCTGGGTCTTGCCAGTGCACCAGCCCTGAGCACTTGTCTCGTGCATCCAACCTGGGCTGGTGATCTGTTTCACCCTTGATGGTATACTTGTTTCAATGCTGTTCTCTCTGAACATCCCACCCTTACCTTCTCCCACAGAGTCTAAAAGTCTGTTCTGTACATATGTGTCTCTTTTTCTGTTTTGCATATAGGGCTTTAGAGTGGGGTCTAGCCCAGTATGACTGGTATCCTTATAAAAAGGGGAAATCTGGACACAGAGACAGACATGTGCAGACGGAAGATGATGTAAAGACACCCAAGGAGAAGATGGCCATGTGACTGGAGCCCTCAGGCCAATAATGAGTAATGCATTCTTCAAGGAATGCCAAAGACTTGCCATCAAACATCAGATGCTAGAAGAGGGAAGGAAGGATTGTCCCCTAGATCCATTAGAGAAAGCATGGATTGCCAACACCTTGATTTTGGAGTTGTAGCCTCCTGACCTGTGAGGTAATACATTTCTATTGTTTTAAGTTACCTAGTTTGGGGTGCTTTGCTACAGCAGTCCTAGGAAGCAGATACATCTGATGATACAAAATAATAGCCAGTCCTTTTGAACTGTGCATTAGACCCTGAGCTAAGCTCTTTTTACAGGTTTTCACATCCAGTCCTCACAGTCCTAGGGATTGGGAGCAACATGTCTATTTTATAAGTGATCATACTGAGCTTTTTTGCTTCCTTGGAATTTTCCAGGCCAGAATACTGGAGTGGGTAGCCTTTCCCTTCTCCAGGGGATCTTCCCAAACCAGGGATCAAAACCAGGTCTCCTGCATTGCAGGCAGATTCTTTACCAGCTGAGCCACAAGGGAAGCCCAGCTGATAAAGGGCAGAGCCTAAATCTGAACCTGCTCACACCTCACTGACAGTTCATGCTCTCATCACTACATATTGCCCCCCAGTGCATACAGTAGCAAACTGGAGCTTTAGAGTAAATATGGAGCAACACCTGAGTTCACGGTGTTGTCATCTAAATAAACGACAAGTGTCACCTCTGTCTGTGTGCCACCTTCCTGCAGTTTTGGTAGCATGGGAGAGAACAGAGTTAGATGATCTGGGCTCAATTTTGATTAGAATAGATGTCTGCTTTGGGGCAGACATTTAACCTCTCGATTTCTTCTTATTCAGAAAAAATCTCCTGATGCTGCAACTTCTCCTTGTATCTCTTCGTAGTTATTTTTTCATTTGTTCGTTAAACAAATGTTTTCTCAGCAACCACCATGCTATGCTGTGCTCCGTCCTATCCGACTCTGCAACCCAGTGACTGTGAGCTGCTAGACACCTCTGTTCATGAAATCTTTCAGGCAAGAATACTGGAATGGGTTGCCATATCCTCCTCCAGGGGATCTTCCTGACTCAGTGATTGAACCCATGTTTCTTGCATCTCTTTCATTGGCAGGCAGATTCTTTACCACTGAACTACCTGGGAAACCCAATTATATACCATCAAAGAAGATAAGGTATTGGGATTTCAAAGGGTGAAAGTTTCCTCTGCCTTTGGGAACTTTCAGGGCCTATTCTAGCACTTGTGTTGATGTTAAGGATGCGTCAGATGTTTTTTCCACTATTTCTTCAATATGTGTAGAAATTAAGAGCATAATTTGGAGAAGAAAGATCTAGGTTTGAATCTTGGATCTCCACGTATTGTTTATGTATTGTTTATGTAATGTTGGCAGGTTAAGCTTCTACTCTTGAAATTTCTTATTTGTAAGAATAAGATTATATTAATACTTATATTTCCATTTTGCAGGTATGACCTAAATCTTGTGACTATACAGTGGAAGTGACAAATAGATTCAAGGGATTAGATCTGATAGACAGAGTGACTGAAGAACTATGGACGGAGGTTCATGACATTGTACAGGAGGCAGTGATCAAGACCATCCCAAGAAAAAGAAATGCAAAAAGACAAAATGGTTGTCTGAGGAGGCCTTACAAATAGCTGAGAAAAGAAGGGAAGCGAAAAGCAAAGGAGAAGGAAAGATATACCCATTTGAATGCAGAGTTCCAAAGAATAGCAAGGAAAGATAAGAAAGCCTTCCTCAGTGATCAATGCAAAGAAATAGAGGAAAACAATGGAATGGGAAAGACTAGAGATCTCTTCGAGAAAATTAGAGATACCAAGGGAACATTTCATGCAAAGATGGGCTCAATAAAGGACAAATGGTGGGGACCTAACAGAAGCAGAAGATATTAAGAAGAGGTGGCAAGAATACACAGAAGAACTATACAAAAAAGATTTTTATTACCCAGATAATCATGATGGTGTGATCACTCACCCAGAGCCAGACATTCTGGAATGTGAAGTCAAGGGGTCCTTAGGAAGCATCACTATGAAAAATGCTAGTGGAGGTGATGGAATTCCAGTTGAACTATTTCAAATCCTAAGAGATGATGCTGTTAAACTGCTGCATTCAACATACCAGCAAATTTGGAAAACTCAGCAGTGGCCACAGGACTGGAAAATGTCAGTTTTCATTCCAATCCCAAAGGAAGGCAATGCCAAAGAATGCTCAAACTACCGCACAGTTGCACCCATCTCACACACTAGCAAAGTAATGCTCAAAATTCTCCAAGCCAGGCTTCAATAGTATGTGAACCGTGAACTTCCAGATGTTCAAGTTGGATTTAGAAAAGACAAAAGAACCAGAGATCAAATTGCCAACATCCATTGGATCATCAAAAAAGCAAGAGAGTTCCAGAAAAAACATCTACTTCTGCTTTATTGACTATGCTAAAACCTTTGACTGTGTGGATCACAATAAACTGTGGAAAATTCTTCAAGAGATGGGAATATCAGACCACCTTACCTGACTCCTGAGAAACCTGTATGTAGTTCAGGAAGCAACAGTTAGAACTGGACATGGAATGACAGACTGGTTCCAAATAGGGAAAGGAGTACGTCAAGGTTGTATATTGTCACCTTGCTTATTTAACTTATGTGCAGAGTACATCATGTGAAATGCCAGGCTGGTGAAGCACAAGCTGGAATCAAGATTGCTGGGAGAAATACCAATAACCTCAGATATGCAGATGACAGCACCCTTATGGCAGAAAGCAAAGAAGAACTAAAGAGCCTCTTGATGAAAGTGAAAGAGGAGAGTGAAAAGCTTGGCTTAAAACTCAACATTCAGAAAACCAAGATCGTGGCAGCTGGTCCCTTCACTTCATGGCAAATAGATGGGGAAACAATGGAAACAGTGAGAGACTATTTTTTAGGGGCTCCAAAATCACTGCAGATGGTGACTGAATCCATGAAATTAAAAGACTTTAATTTACTTGCTCCTTGGAAGAAAAGTTATGACTGATCTAGACAGCAGAGGCATTAAATGTCTGCTAAAAAGCAGAGACATTACTTTGCCGACAAAGGTCCGTCTAGTCAATACTATGGTTTTTACATTAGTCATGGATGGACGTGAGTGTTGGACCATAAAGAAGGCTGAGTGCCGAAGAACTGATGCTTTTGAACTGTGGTGTTGGAGAAGACTCTTGAGAGTCCCTTGGGCTGCAAGGAGATCCAATCAGGCAATCCTAAAGGAAATCAGTCCTGAATATTCATTGGAAGGACTGATGCTGAAGCTGAAACTCCAATATTTTGGCCACCTAATGTAAAGAGCTGACTCATTGGATACGACCCTGGTGCTAGGAAAGATTGAAGGCAGGAGGAGAAGGGGACGACAGAGGGTGAGATGGTTGGATGGCATCACTGACTCGATAGACGTGTGTTTGAGCAAGCTCCAGGAGTTGCTGATGAACAGGGTAGCCTGGCATGCTGCAGTCCATGGGGTCGCAGAGAATCGGACATGACTGAGTGACTGAATTGACTTTATTGCCATTTTGAGAGTTAAATGAATAAAGGGTACAAAGCAAACAGTTGAGTGCCTGACAAATCAATAGGCTTAATGAATCTGGTATTATTAATCATTTGGTATATTTTCTGGAACATAACAAATACTCCAATGGTTAATAAATTAATGAGATTAAATAGCATGATAAAAGTATTTTATCAACTATCAGGTTATAAAATGCAATATATTTCCTGCAAAATATGCATATGTACTCAATTATTCCATTACCAGTTTTTTTCCCAAAGGATAAAATTTGATAACTCTTCAAAATGCTGATACTTTTTAATTTTCTGGAAATATTGGTGATAAAAACAAATTGTCGATACTTGTTCCACAAGCCAGAAAAGGTAACTAAATATGAGTGCACTGATAGCTCATTTGCATGTGAGATAAATTCAGGGCTAACTAAGCGACTGTTTTGCTGGAATCTGCTGCTTAGTTAAAAATTAGTCTGACTCATAATTTTGACAGATTAGAGTAAACAATGACGATAAAAAACAAAATGACCAGATTGTTCGAAATAGGCATTGTTTTTTATTTACTCATAATGTGACTGTCTCTGAAAGTCTAAAATCTGTCAAAGGCCAGCCTGAATAACCTATTTCAGAAACTATTTACAACCACTGGCCTAGACTAAGTACCAATCTGTTTTTCTTTTATTCCTTTCACCTCACACCATGTTGAAGCAATTATTTGAGTATGGGTCTTATTTTTTTGTTGCTGGATTCTACAGTTATTGCAAGAAAAAAATAAATCTATATGATTAATATCTTTTCTTCTCATGTCACTTAATATAGTGTTTTGCACAGAAAGAAAGACCTAAATTAATTTAGAAAGAAATGAATTTAAGAAATTCATTAATTCATTAATGAATTTAGAAAATCAGTAGATGAATACAGGAATAAATAATAGTTGCATTTCTGAATCACTACTTTATTCAGAAATATTTGTCATAAATATTGTCAACATTTTGAATGCATTTATTTCCAAATTTCAGAAAATTGGTTGATGTATTGCAGTGAGCCTGCCTGTCACCTTTCACTCATTCAGTCAACACTGTTTACTGAGTGCCAATTATATACAGGGAAGCCTGGCGTGCTGCAGTCCATGGGGTTGCAAAGAGTAGGACATGACTGAGCGACTGAACTGAATTATATACCAGGTATTATATAACAGAGTGAAGATCTGTTTATTTACCAACAGAATGTTCTTTCTAATATGGAAAATCTACTGTGTTTTACCATTATCTTTCAGATAAAGTTGACAAATTTTTAGCATGACACACATGTATGTGCCTACCTCTCTCAATTTATATTTTGCTCTGTGGACTCCTTGCCCCCGCAAATCTGTTCTCTAGCCTTGGAACTCTGTGCCATTTTTCACCATCATATAAACCTTTACATAGTATTACCCTTGTTCAAACCGTTCTCATCCATTTTACAATAATCTCTGTTCAGTATTTTAGACTCATCTCAAAGTCACCTACTCTTGGCAATATGTCTGGGCAGAGTCATCCTGACCTTGTTATGTGAAATTTCTCTTTGCATCCCTTATTTGTTTCTGTCATCACTTTAATGTAATCTATCATTATTGTTGACTTACTAGTGATTCTTTCTATTGGATTCTGATTTCCTTGATAGGAAGCCATCTGAGTCATTTATCCCTATGTGCTTTAGTACTAGGAAAATCAGAAGTGCTCAATAAATTTCTCTATGAATGAGAGAAAAAAAAATCAAGGTATACTTTAAACTAGTCATTTATTATAATTACCAAATTCTACATTGTAATGAGCATATGTTGCCTAAAATATGTTAACAACAATAATAAAATATATTTTTATAGTGCTTTATTCTTCCCCGAAATGCATTTGAACTGATTTAAACTGAAGATTTATATTTAAAATCAAAGTGTATACACTCAATGCTTATTCATTTCAGGGTGACCTACTTTTAAGAGCACTTGTGATTTGTGATTTTCCTCCTTCCAGGAATCTGATGGGACAGCAGTCTCCATCCCCTTGAGGATGGGTGTAGACCTGTGACGTGCTTTAGTTTAAGCATTGTGAAGGTAGGTTGAGTGGCAGCTTCCACCTGGAAGCCTGGGGAAAACAGAGTTGATTGCTGTCAGCATGACACCATACTGGCTTGTATGCTTCCTCCCCCACTGGATGAAGACCTCAAGGAACGGGGCTCACTACTGACCTGAGATGGATATGTTGCAGGAACAATGAAGACAAAACAAACAAATCCAAATCTTTTGTTGCTGGAAGCCACTGAGATTTTGAAGGATTTTTTCTTTATATAACTGCAACATATTTTAGTCTATTTGATTAACAGAGTATATTTGCATATGAGAATTATTCAATGATATTTTCCTATATAATTTACTCTCATTCTCAGTCATTATTTAATCTTCAGAAAGATTATGAACAGTATTAAAATGTGGTTTTGCTGGTTCTATCTGTATCTTTAGCAGGAATGCTTAGGGAAAGAAATTGAGACCATCAGTATCAAAACCATACATTTTGATGAGGAAAGAGGAATAACTGAGGGTAGGTGAAAACATGAGAAGTGGGTTTGGTTTAGAAGAAGTTAACATTAGAAAAGAGTCTGTGCCTAAGGTCTGATGCCTCACTTGCTCATGCTATTGTCTCTTTTTCAAAAGACAGGGGGAAAGAGTAGCTGTATCAATATGAATGCAATAGGTCTATTTCAGAGCAGAGAACATGTTATGTGCAAGTACCAGCCTCACAGCTTTCATTAATGCCTGGGGTCTGAAAGGGAGAACTTGACAAGGATCCCTGCTCTTGGGTTCTTCCTCCTCAGGGTGCTCTTTGGATCATGAATTTCAGAACTCTTTGAGTCAGGCTCAGAGTTTATTCAAATTTGTTTCCCCAACATTTTCATGTAAAAAACATTTTCTTGAAGATGTTAATTGGTTCAAGTGGACTCAAATATTTACTATAGATGTTCCAAGGACACGGAGAAAAAGTAAGATAAGTTGACTAATTATTATTCACACAGACACACATAATTAAAACAAATCCCAAAGTAAAAACATTAAGCTTGTCTTAAGACCAAAGAGAATGAAATAGAATAAAATCAATAGCTTTTTCAAGTTTTCATATCAAGTCCCTAGTCTTTGAAATTTGAATTCAGAGACCTTAATAGCTGGTCAAATTCTTACACTAATTAACAATGTTATATATCTTCTCTTTAGACTTCAATGAACTAATTTGTATCAACATTTATTCTGTTTTAAACAACTATTATCTCATTCTATGCTTTGTGTGTACTTATGAAACTAAAACTTTTCTGAGATGTCATGATAAGATGTTCCTTACTCTCTGTAAAACTCAATATATCCCAGTATGATTTTCTCATCTAACTAAAGCATTCACTACAGGCATCCTTTAAATAGTAAGCTCCTGATGAATTTAAATGCTGACAGTTCATCAACTAATTGACAGAATCTTGAAGGGCAAAGAAATGATGAAGGTGTTACGAAGGACTGCCAATTGCAAATCAATCAGAAATGCATATAAAATAGCTCTTCTAATGTAAGTCAATGTAATTAGATTTGCCCTTATTTGATTTGCACATTGCTTTTCAGAAATTTACCTAATGAATAAAAGACATGTATGCATAAAATTAATTCAGAAGTTTAGCACTTGTATGCTCTGCCTCTAGGTTGCAAGTTTTTCAAATTAATTTCTAAATTTGCTAAAACAAATTTTTAGTCAAATGAGAGTAACTTTTCTTACACACAAAATTAGTGACATGAATGCATTAAAACACTTATCTATTTCCAACACCTGAAACTTCCTTTGCCACACCATATCATCGTTTAGGTCCATTCAGAAGCCTCTCAAATCTATCTTTCCTATTTTCTCCTGCTTTTCAGACCTATCTTTCCAACTCCAAAAAGAACACATTCACTAATCCTGAAACTCAGTATAGAATGTATTTTTTCAAAACCAATTTATGGAACACCAACTTTGTAGGTACTGTGTTGAGTGGGAAAAGACAGCGCTAACCAAATAATACATTCCTAATATTATTTAGGTTCCAATCTTTGATTCCAAACTATACCCATTGGATAAAAACTCTTCAGTTGTTCCCATCACTTAAAAAATATTTTAGGTTGTATTCCTTGGAGCCATTGTTTTGCTTTTTTCCCTCACTTTTTCTACTTTATCTTATTTATTTATTTATAATTGAAATACTGTTGATTTACAATGCTGTGTTATTTTCAGGTATATTGCAAAGTGATTCAGATTCTTTTCCCTTATAGGTTATTACAAAATACTGTATATAGTTCCCTGTGCTATACATTAGGTCTTTGTTGGTTATCTATTTTATATATAGTAGTGTGTTCATCTCAAACTTCTAATTTATCCCTGCCTCCTCTTCCCCTTTGACAATCATAAATTCATTTTCTATGTCTGTGAGCCTATTTCTGTTTTGTAAATAAATTCATTTGTATCATTTTTGTAGGTTCCACTTATAAGCAATATCATATGATATTTGTCTTTACCTGGCTTGTACATATATGTATACATATATATATACACTATATCCTCTTTATTCATCTGTCAGTGATCTTTAACTTTCCAGATTATTCTTCAGAAGACATTGAGCTTAATTATCACATTACACTTTACAAAACTGACTTTCAATGAATTCTTTGCTAAGCATATCAATTCCATAATTTTTTATCATTGTCTGATCCTCTTTAAGTGATATCAACCAGTTTTCAGCTCCCTCCTGAAATTTTCAGGAGGGAAAATTTTCAGATGGCCTGCACCCAGGTTTGTATTGTCTATGTCCTAGCGTCTCACCATTTGCTGTCTTAGAATTCTCTGCCCTCTTCTTTTCAATATCATTTCTTCCTTTCACTGAAGTTTCAACTCAAGCCTCACTTTTCTCCTGATATTTTTCTCTCTAACCTAGTATTTAGAGATAGACCTTTTCTCCAAAATTCTATAATATGAAAAGTCAACAATTTAGTTCTTCATTCTATCCTAACTTATATCATTTCCTGATTATTGCATATTAGCCTCCAGTCCTCTTCTGTTCATAGGGTTCTCAGAACTGACAAATAACAATGCTCATCATGGAGTATTTTGTCCCCTCAAAAATGGCATTAAATTTTCTCATTCCCTTTTAAATATCCCTCTTTGCTTACAGCAAAGGCTCTGTAAGAGCAGTCTATTGATGATATGTTTATTTTTTGTTTTTTTTAAGACAGAAAACCTGGAATCTTCTTTTTAGGTTTATAGATTGTTAACTTTCCTGTTATAATTAAACCTTGAAGCCCTACTTGAAATATTCTACTCCTAGATTCCATATAGCACTCTCTCTCTCCAGTGAATAATTTAGTTTCCCACATCAGAAGTTTCCACTAAATAATGAAGCCACAAAAATGTGACCCCAGAGAACATTTACATTATTTATTTCTATTTGTTATAGGAACTTCCTTTAAACCTGGAGTGTCTCCTAGAATATATAGTTGGTTTTAAATTAGAACATTTTATAACTTGTACCAAAATCCATCCACTATCTTTGTAAGCCAAAAATCCTAAAATAATATTTTTAAATTTGTAGCTTGCTACTCAGTCTACTCTTTCCAGACACACTTGCACATGGTAAGACTGTGGGCCAATATCTCCCTGTCACCCCTTCACCTTGTAAGAAAGATGAGGCCAGTCTATCTTCATCTGGCCAAGCCTTCTGCAACCACAGGAACCAAAGAATGTAAACAGGGAGGTGCCCGCTAATTGGGTACATGTGTCATGTTTTATGCAGCTAGTCTGTTCTTGAGTGAATCTTCCTTGCCTAATCTTCAAAGGAACACAAACAAAAAGCTGCATTATTTTTATTGTTTTCTACCCTCTTGGTTACTTCACCTAATAATATCACATACAGGGTGATTTCACAGGAGCCACAGTTTAAATCTTGTTAGGGCTTTGCCTAGGGAAGTGCTGTGTGCTTCTTTTCCAAGTCCGCTGCCAAAGCTTCAGAATCTCCTGTTCATTCTGGATAATATACACAGAAAGGGAGAAAAAAGCTGATCCTCTGTTTTCTTTAAGTTAAATCCTGCCAGGGAAGATTAAAAAGAAAATCTGTCCTTTTGTATGTCAGTGTTTATCCCTAACATAATTTCATTGCATTTGAGTACTTGCAAAGCATATCTTTGTTTTTGCGTGCTCAGGCTTAGGCACTCAGCAGTGTCGAACTCTGCGACCCTGTGGACTGTAGCCACACGGACAACGCTGTGGACACCAGCCTCTTCTGCCCAAGGGATTTTCCAGGTAAGAATAGTGGAGTGGGTTGCCATTTCCTCCTCCATGGGATCTTCCTGACCCAGGTATTGAACCCGCGTCTTCTGCATTAATAGGTGGATTCTTTACCACTGAACTATCTGGGAAGCTGTTATTGCAAATCCTGTTTATTCTATTTCTATGTGAAATGAACTGGCCTATACTAATAAAAAAGGATGGGTCATGGTGGAGAGTTCTGACAAAACGTGGTCCACTGGAGAAGGGAATGGCAAACCACTTCAGTATTCTTGCCTTGAGAACCCCATGAACAGCATGAAAAGGCAAAAAGATAGGACCCTGCAAGATGAATTCCCCAGGTTGGTAGGTGCCCAGTATGCAACTGGAGAAATAACTCCAGAAAGAATGAAGAGACAGAGACAAAGTGAAAACAACACTCAGCTGTGAATGTGACTCGTGATGGGAGTAAGTCTGAAGTTGTAAAGAACAATATTGCAAAGGAACCTGGAACGTTAGGTCCATGAATCAAGGTAAATTGGAAGTGGTCAAACAGGTGATGGCAAGAGTGAACATCAACACTTGAGAAATCAGTGAACTAACATGGACCAGAATGGGTGAACTTAATCCGTATGACCATTATATCTACTACTGTGGGCAAGAATCCCTTAGAAGAAATTGAGTAGCCCTCATAGTCAACAAAAGAGCCCCAAATGCTGTACTTGGGTGTAATCTCAAAAATGACGGAATGATCTCTGTTCATTTCCAAGGCAAACCATTCAATATCACAGTAATCCAAGTCTATGCCCCAACCACTAATGCCAAAGAAGCTGAAATTAAACAGTTCTATGATGACTTACAAGACCTTCTTGAACTAACATCAAAAAAAGATGTCCTTTTCATCATAGAGGACTGGAATGCAAAAGCAGGAAGTCAAGATATACCTGGGGTAACAGGCAAGTTTGGCCTTGGAGTACAGAATGAAGCAGGGCAAAGACTAACAGACTGTTGCCAAGAGAACACAACGGTCATAGCAAACAACCTCGTCTAACAACACAAGAGACAAATCTATACACAGACGTCACCAGCTGGTCAGTACTGAAATGAAACTGATTATATTCTTTGCAGCCAAAGATGGAGAAAATCTATACAGTCAGCAAAATCAAGACTGGAAGCTAACTGTGGCTCAGATCATGAACTCCTTATTGCCAAATTCAGACTGAAATTGAAGAAAGTAGGGAAAACCACTAGGCCCCTGTGATATGGCCTAAATCAAATCCCTTACAATTATACAGTGCAAGTGAGAAATAGATTCAAGCGATTAGATCTGATAGATCAAGTGCCTGAAGAATTATGGACAGAGGTTCATAACATTGTACAGGAGGTAGTGATCAAAACCATCCCCAAGAAAAAGAAATGCAAAATGGTTGTCTGAGGAGGCCTTACAAGTAGCTGAGAAAAGAAACAAAAGGCAAAGGAGAAAAGGAACGATATATCCATCTGAATACAGAGTTCCAAAGAATAGCAAGGAGAGATAAGAAACCTTCCTCAGTGATCAATGCAAAGAAATAGAGGAACTCAATAGAATGGGAAAGACTAGAGATCTCTTTAAGAAAATTAGAGATACCAAGGGAACATTTCATGGAAATATGGCCACAGTAAAGGACAGAAATAGTATGGATCTAAGAGAAGCAGAAGATATCAAGAAGAGGTGGCAAGAATACACAGAACTATACAAAAATGATCTTAATGACCCAGATAACCAAGATGCGATCACTCACCTAGAGGCAGGCATCCTGGAATGTGAAGTCAAGTGGACCTTAGGAAACATCACTCCCAACAAAGCTAGTGGAGGTGATGGAATTCCAGTTGGGCTACTTCAAATCCTAAAAGACAATGCTGTTAAAGTGCTACACTCAATATGCCAGCAAATCTGGAAAACTCAGCAGTGGCCACAGGACTGGTAAAGGTCAGTTTTCATTCCAATCCCAAAGAAAGGCAATGCCAAAGAATGGTCAAACTACTGCACAATTGCACTCATCTCACACTAGCAAAGTAATGCTCAAAATTCTCCACGCTAGGCTTCACTAGTACATGAACTGAGAACTTCCAGATGTTCAAGCTGGATTTAGAAAAGGCAGAAGAACCAGAGATCAAATTGCTGACATCCATTGGATTATAGAAAAAACAAGAGAATTCCAGGAAAACATCTACTTCTGCTTTATTGACTATGCCAAAGCCTTGTGTGAATCACAACAAACTGGAAAATTCTTCAAGAGATGGGAATACCAGACCACCTTACCTGCCTCCTGAGAAAGCTATATGCAAGTCAAGAAGCAACAGTTAGAATTGAACAGGGAACAACAGACTGGCTCAAAATTGTGAAAGGAGTATGTCAAGGCTGTATATTTTGACCCTGCTTATTTAACTTATTGTAGAGTACATCATGAGAAATGCCAGGCTGGTTGAAGCACAAGCTTAAATCAAGATTGCTGGGTGAAATATCAGTAACTTCAGATATTCAGTTGACACCACTCTTATGGCATAAAGTGAAGAGAGCCTCTTGATGAAAGTGAAGAGGAGAGTGGAAAAGTTGGCTTAAAACTCAATATTAAAAAAATGAAGATCATGGTCTGGTCCCATCACTTCACGGCAAATAGATGGGGAAACAGCGGCAATAGTGACAGACTTTTATTTCCTTGGGCTCCAAAATCATTGCTGATGGTGACTGCAGCCATGAAATTAAAAGACACTTGCTCCTTGGAAGAAAAGCTATGACAAATCTAGACAGCATTTTATAAAGCAGAGATGTTGCTTTGCTGACAAAAGTCCATCTAGTCAAAACTGTGGTTTTTCCAGTAGTTATGTATGGATGTGAGAGCTGAAGTGTAAAGAAAACTGAGTGCTGAAGAATTAATGCTTTTGAACTGTGGTGTTGGAGAAGACTCTTGAGAGTCCCTTGGGCTACAAAGAGATCAAAACAGTCAGTCCTGAAGGAAATCAGTCCTTAATATTCATTGGAAGGACTGATGCTGAAGCTGAAGCTCCAATACTTTTGCCACCTGATGTGAAGAGCTGACTCACTGGAAAGACCATAATGCTGGGAAAGATTGAAGGCAGGAGGAGAAGGGGACGACAGAGGATGAGTTGGTTGAATGGTATCACTGACTCAATGGGCATGAGTTTGAGCAAGCTCTGGGAGTTGGTGATGGACAGGGAATCCTGATGTTCTGTAGTCCATGGGGTCACAAAGAGTTGGACACGACTGAGTGACTGTACTGAGCTGATGCTAATAAAAAGAATCTGACTGATCTATCTCAATCATGTCTAACCTGCAGCGAGTATCTTGCATAGAACATAACAAAGCCTTGAAAAGTGGATGAAAAATGAATAAATAAATGAATGAATGCTATTTTTGTTTAAATTTAATATTTCTATAATAATGGCTTTATTTTTTCAAGTATATACCAGTCATTAATGACCATTCTTGAAATTTGGGGAATATTTTGAAGTATTTTACCATTGACAAACTCTAAATAAGTTATGGGTTTTTAGGTGTAATATGTACATTTTACAACCCAAGGAGTTGTCTAGGTTAATAATAAAAGGAGTAAAGGTGATAAAACTGTGAAATAGTAAGTTTTCTTAATGTTCATATCAACTTAGCACTTAGATTTTTGTGTCAATCAGATCAAGGTGAAATTTTCCACTAGCAGGGTAGTTATATGCTCATTAAGGTAATCACCCTGACTTGGTCAAGCTGAGTTGGCTCTTGTATGTGCTTCCACTGTTATCCTTCTACTCCATTGTGTAGTTGTGCCTACGATTCCCCAATCCCATCTTTCCACACACAAATCCTGTGTACCTTTAATAGCAGTTTCAATGGCATCTCTTCTATGAGGCTTTCCCTGGGTATCAACTGAAATGACTGTTTTTGTCATAAGATTTTAACTATTTGGTTATAGCTACTTTGGTTTTAACTAGTTGGTATAATGACCACTAATTTAAAAGCCAGACAGTCCATTCCATTTCAATATGTATTGACTGAATGGTCAAGAATAGGGCACTATAATCACACTACTGATTTGACAAAGAGGAATACTTGTAACTGATACAATTATTTTTGTTTATTATATGTTTTTGTTTCTATAGGCCCATAGAAAAACAATATTTCTCAGCTTCTTTTGGATTTGCATTCAGGTTGTATGACTGGTTCAGATCAAGAAAATGTAAGCAGCAGAAACGACTTGTGTTGAAAAAATAAAACTAAAGAATATAACATAAAAGAAACAGATTCACAGGTTTAGAGAACAAGCTAGTGGTTACCAGTGGGGAGACAGAAGGAGCAGGGGCAAGATAGAGGTAGGGGATTAACAGGTACAAGCTACTATGTATAGAATAAATAAGCTGCAAGGGCATATTGTACAGTACTGGGACTATGGTCTATATTTTATAATAACTAAAAATATAATATAGCCTCTAAAAATTGTGAATCACCATGTTGTACATCTGAAACTTATGCAATATTGTGCAGCAATTATGATGGCTTAGTCACTAAGTTATGTCTGATTCTTGGGACCCCATGGACTGTAGGACCCCATGCTCTTTGGCCATGGGATTTTCTAGGCAAATATACTGGAGTGGGTTGCATTTCCTTCTCCAGGGGCTCTTCCCAACCCAGGGATCAAACCGCATCTCCTGCATTGCAGGGGGCTACGGCTGAGGCACCAGGGAAGCCCATAGCAACTATACCTCAATAAGAAAACATAAAGAAATGACTTGGTTTGAATTAAACGGAGGGAGCTATCGGCACCTGACCTCATTCTGTGCCTTCTCGAGTAGCCATGTGTTGAGGTGGAGGAACTAAGACTGAGGTTTATGACTGGTTAATCATGGTCAAAGATTTACTCTCTCTGATCCATGCTTGAAGGAGACCCTGTGCTGACCCACATGGCCCTTTGCATGAGTGAGAAATAAACTTACTGAATGTGTCCCCGGAATTTCAGGGTTAATTTTTAATCATGAATAGCTTTCCTCATCTTGACACCTATTCTCTCCTATCTCACAGAGTAAAGCTGAGGATCCAGTGAAGAAAAACACTTTTCAAACATATACGCTATGCCAAGTATTATGCAAATTGCTTACCTATATGAATTAATGTAATAATATATTAAAATACCTGGGCTTCCCAGGTGACGCTAGTGGTAAAAAACCTGCTTGCCAATACAGGAGATGTAAGAGATGTGGGTTCAATCCCTGGGTCAACAAGATCCCCTGGAGGAGGGCACAGCAACTGACTCCAGTATTCGTGCCTGCAGAATCCCGTGGACAGAGGATGCTAGTGGGCTGCGGTCCATAGAGGCGCAGAGAGTCGGACACGGCGGAAGTGACCGAGCACAGCATAGCATCACATAGGAAAATCTCATGGAAACTATAAATATTTGTGTGAAAGGATTAATGCTTTGTTCAGGCACATGTCTTTCCACCTTACTGATCTGTAGGGCCCTTAAGAATGGATTGGAATATAACTTATTTACCAGAGGCAGTACTGACCAATACTTAAGAATGTGGCTTTTAGACTCAAATCTTAACCATACCACTCACTTGCTGCATGATTGTGTATTAGTTACCCAGTATTTATGTGTCATGTTCACTTCTCTCCAAAACACAATGAATACTACTACCTATCTCACTGAATTTTTGTGAGGCATAAATTATTTGATACACATAAAGTGCTTAGGAAAACTAAGGCTTCAAAATATTTTGCTGTTATTTTTTCCCACGTGTTCTCAGAATTCAGCAGTATTTTGGGAGAGTAAACAGATATTAAGGCTATGTTTTCTCGTCTCTGCTCTGATGAATTTTCTTAGATTATAATATAACTTTACATATCATGTCTTTAGTCAAGTTTACTATAGTTTCTTTCCCACATTTTATATTCTGTGCTTTTAGCTTACATTTCTATATTAAGATTATCTTTTTAAAAATATAAGAAAAATGTTTTTGATGCCGTGTGGATGTACACATGACACGTGTTGACTCTAAACAAAGAACTACTTTTATCTGCTGAGTTGGTGGAGATAGAAGAGGTTGCTCTCAGACATCTATTTGCATAAGCTGATTTGAATGGGGCAGAGTCTGAGGCAATGAAAGTGAGCAGCACGTTGTCCTTTTCCCGGAGCAATACTACAACGTAAATAAATCCTAGCCCTGTGGAAAGGAATGAGGCTTTAACACAAGGACATGCTTTCATAAGGACCGCTGTGAGAATAAGGCACTTGAAGTGCTGAGTCAGATAAGCCTTCACTTTTAATTAAGGAGCCCAACCTTTATAGTTTGTCTGCTAATTAAAGCTGTGTTGACAAAATTGATGTTTCCACAGAGACAAATTTACTATTATACTATTAAAAATGTAAAGCATTATTTTATATTTTTATGCAGTAATGATTTTATTTATGCTTTTTTAAGGAGCCAGGATTTAATCCATAATTATAGGTATCAGCTTGAACAAAGAATATATTTTTTACTGAATGAAAGATTTTAAAAATTCTATTGTGCTTTACAATTTTCAAAAGTTACATATATATGTGTGTGTGTGTGTTTTATTTCATCTGTAATTAAGCCTATTTGACTTGAACATCTTGTAAAATAATCTGAACTCAATAATTTTGGTTTACCAAGTTAATCAAACAATTTATTCAGTTTTCCATTTGTTCATTCATTTACTCATCAGTTATTTATTGAACAGCTACCATGTGCCAGGCATTGCGTGAAGGAGAGCAATATAGACGCTGTCTCTGTTCCCATGAAGTCTGTAGTCTAATGAGAAACGCATGGAGTCAGCAAGTAAGTATGTCATTGTGAAGGCAAAAAGTATTACAGGGAAAATGAATAAAATTGTTTGACAGAGAATACAGTGAGAAGAGTCACTTTACTTTGGTCATTCAGGGAGAACCTCTCTGAAGAGTCATTTAAACAGAGACCTGAAAGTGACAAGAATCCAGCCTTACAGAGTCTGAAAAAGAACATTCTAGATGAAGGGATGACCCCCTGAAAAAGTTGCAATGAAGTTTATACACTGGATGGTAAGTAGTGAGAGAGTGGTATTAGCTAGGCCAAAGATTAAAGAACATTATAGTTTACAGGAAAGAGCTGAATTTTTTCCTAAATACAACAAGAAGATACTGTAAAGTTTTACACAGTTATGAATTGATTTGTGCTTAAAATAGATTACAGTGACTAGTTTATAAAAAAAAAGGTTTTAAGCTGAAAGACATGTATATAAACTATTGTCATAAGCCAGAGACTTAGACCAGGACAATAAATAGGCAGAGAAGTTCATAGATTAGAGAGTGATTTAGAAGAAAAGTCAAGAAGGAGCTTCCCAGGTGACTCAGTGGTAAAGAATGCAGGAGACACAGGTTTGATCCCTGGGTTGGGACGATCCCCTGGATGAGGAAATGGCAACCCATTCCAGTATTTTTGACTGGGAAATCCCATGGATAGTAGAGCCTAGAGGGCTACAGTTCGTGGGGTCACAAGAGAGTTGGACACTACTTAGTAACTAAACAATATAGGATTCAGTGATGGATTGAATATGGAGACATAAAGCGTAGAGAGGGAAAAGAGATGTCCAGGGTGACTTCCATGCACGTGGTAATAAACGTCACGCCCCTGAGTGGATGATATAACCCCATGCAAAGATGCGCAAGACAGGAAAGCTTCTCTGTCTAAAGTCCAGCTTCTTTTGACTGTCTGAATCTTCATATATTCACTTTGGAGCTATAGGAGCATCACATCCTGAGCTGCAGCTAATTTAAAAGCAGGGGATGCACAGCTAGAAAATTACAAAAAAGATCTTGAAAGGCAAATTTCTACTTTTTTCTCTTCAATTTGTTCCAGCTTTTATTATATGTGTGAGAATTAGAAATATAAAGACTTGAGGGAAATAATACGGGAACATGAGTAGAAAGTCACAGAAAATTAGTGGCATAAACTAATTAAGTCTGAAAAAGATTTAAAGGTTGGGTTGTTTTTAAAATTTAGGTCAATAAATAAAACATTTCGGTTCAAATTTTCATGTACTTCATCAAGCTTTACTCTCTCCAAAAATATTTCTAAAAATAGAAATTTCAATGTCTCACTGAGTAGAAACAATGTGTTTTTCCAGTTTTTCATGCTCAAATTGTTTAGGCAACTCCATAATTTCATGGTACTAAAGTGTGCTTTCACTAATGAACATACAGGAAAATGAAGCCAAATGGGAAAATAGTTCTTATCAAGTAGTTAATTCAACTGCTATTTCTATAGATCCAGATTTCAAAGGTGTACAAAGATGCTTATGTTTAACCCACCTGTTACTTAATTTAACTGAATTTCCAATAAATGCCATAGTTTGGATTAAATGTTAGAAAAGCAAATTCAAATGTGAGATGGGGAAAGCCTTTAATTTGGGGTGGAGTCAGGAATGAGGTTTTTGTGAATGGTAACCATATTTGACATTTTTAATCTCTTTGAATTTGTTTATGTATCTATAAAATGAGCATAATATAACCCTTAGTGTTGTTAAGAAAGTTAACGCAGATAGTGTATGCAGAATGCAGATGTATTATTAGGCATCATTGATTGCTCTGAGAAGATATACTATGTATATGGACCAGAAGATAAATATGTATTGTATACAGTGCAAACAAGATATAGTAAATCACATACTAGAAGATAAAACAAGTGGTATTATTATTTAGCCAACAAATATTTATTGAGAGCAGTTACTTAAAAGATACAATCTGGATGCTGGAAACAGAGAAGTGGAAAAAAAAACTCTCACTTAGATTATATTCTAGCAGGAAAAGCTGTTTCTTGATAAATACCTATGTAATATTTAGGTAGTGATAAATATGCAGAAAAATTATGCAAAATGAGAAAGGTAGAGACATACTGTAGGATAGTTAGGTAATAAAGTGGAATTTGAGCAGATACTAAAGGAAGGGATCTATGTAGTGGCTCAGCAGTAGAGAATCCACCTGCAATGTAGGAGACCCAAGTTTGATCCCTGGGTTGAGAAGATCTCCTGGAGGAGGGAATGGCAACCCACTCCAGTATTCTTACCTGGAGAATTCCATGAACAGAGGCATCTGATGGGCTATAGTCCATGGGGTCACAAAGAGTCAGACATGACTCAGGGACTAACTAACTAAAAGACGTGAAAGGCAAACATGGGACTGTGTGCGGGAAAACGTTCTCAGGGAAGGAACAGCGGGTGTCAAGGTTTGAGGCCCGAGTGTGCTCATCGCGCTCTTGGATTTCCAAGTAGAACGCTGTGGCTGGAGCAGAATAATTGAGATGAGATGAGGTCAGAATGAGAAATTAGCAGCAGATGACATCATAGACTTAGTAGGGTGTAAGATCATGGGAGAGTTTTATTTTTTTAACAAAATGCATCAGTGGAAAATGAGGTTGATTTAGCAACCATACAACCAAAGAAATTTCAGTAAGTTTATTTTTCTTCTACTTTTTTCTTGAATATAACTGCTTTTTTAACTTTCTCTATTTGGCACTATGGAGGACAGAAATAACATTAGCTTATGCCTTATAATAAACCAAAATGATATTATTACTCATCTCTCCTTTCCCCAGGCCTCTACCCTGACCATATTCCATTAAATGAATAAAGAAGGAAAAAGCTTCCCAACTAAACTTTCAAAACTTCTGTCAAATTTATATCCTTAAATGATTTCACATAGGAAGAATACATTTGGTTTTGACTTATTGGGATCTATATTACCCTTACAAAATGAATAATACTCCTAACTACAGAAGCTGAGATGACCAGAATTGTACTGGATGTCCTCAAACTTTTCTTTTTGGGTTCTAAAATCTTATAACTCTGTGTAATTAAATCAGCATAATCAATAGCTAATGAATAAGCCACCAGCAATAGCTTCATTTTAATTTTCTTTGCATGACTTTTTCTTCTATTAGGTGTATATATTTCATGATTTTTGTCATTAAGTTGTGAGAAAAATGTAAATTGTATTTCTTTATAAATGATTTTCTCTAAAAGTTTCTTCTGAATGGTGAGTGGGAAGAATGTCATGACTAAAGCATACAAGAATGATTGCACAAATATATTGTTGCCACTGCAATAGCATAGTGATATACATACAACTCCTAAGGAATATACTTTGATGCTTAAATGTTTGTCCTTTTTATGTCCAGAGAAATTTAAGTTATACAATGTATATATCATGTCAGGCACTATGTTGAACATTTATGTTGTTATTTAATTTGTACATCAATATAAAATAAGTGTTACTATTCAATATTACTTGCAAAGAAATTCAGCCTCAGAGAAATAAAGTATCTTCCCAATATTGCATATATTCTTAAGCAAATAGTTACACAGATACATAAAATAATGCCTACATGAGCTATTGCCAATTCAACTTCACGGAAAACATGTTAGAGAAAAAGAAATGAAATGAAAAAGAAATGAAAATACATATCATAAGCTGTCACTGAGGATTTACTGTTTATTTATGGGGTGTATTATAAAATGACCTTCATCATCAGAAACTTAACTAGCTCAATGCCAGCACCCTTTTAAATAGAGAGTATCATCTTTGATGTTTGTATAATGATTTTGCTTTTGGAATCTATCTTGCCTGAGTAGAAGGAATTGTCAGATGAAAACCATGTCTTCCAGACATTTTTGCCCTATATAGAAGTAGTAAAGGGAGGTGTCAGGTTAAGGAGGGAAAACACTATAGTCAACAATATGTAACATGACTAGAAAACTCCTTGAAGAATTTGATGTGTGAACAGTGCTTTGAGACTCTTTAAGGGACTGTCACTTGGATTATTATCAAATCTGAGGAGAGTCAGCAGTCCTAAGACTATACCCATGAGGTCCCAGAAACAGACCAGTATTCTAATACTGCTATATGGGAAATCATTTCCATCACTTTTATTGATTTTGCAACACCAAGACTCGTAAGACGTCTACATATTCTACATCTGTTAGATGAAGACTAGGAAGCTATGCTGGCTGAATTCCATTAGAAGGTCTTTTGGCGATTAAGCTAGACTTGAAGACTGCTTGATTCAAATGCCCTCATGCAGGAAATTAGAAATCAATTACTGTACTGAAGACCATTTATAACAAAGACATCTTTACACTTCTGAATTTTTTTATATTTGCTTTAACTTTTAAATTAATTTTACACTCCTTGAGTTTGCTTTGTTATTCTTTTTAAAGCTCTTGAGCTGAATGATCTGTTTATATTTTATTTAATAAGAGTTCTAAGACTAAGATAATTCCTCTGAGAAATGCTTTTTTCCATAATTTTTTAACTTCTTTATTTTAGAAGTAAATTAGTGTAATAAACTCCCATTTACTCAGCTCCAAATATATCAACTAATGGTCCATCTTCTTTCACTTTCTTTTACTGTTGGATTATTTTAAAAGAAATCTTAGACCTCGTATCATTTTATCTATCAGGACCTTGAAATGTCTATTAAATATCTTTTGCCCTACAAGTCTCTCTCTTTTTCTTTCCATCTCTCTCCATCTTTTTACTGAAGAAATCTGATTTTTTGTTTCTATTATTCTATAGAAGTTTCCCAAGACTGGATTTTGATGATTATTTTCTTTAGGTATCATGTATCATACTTTTTTCTGTCCCTTGTTTTCCCTTTAAATTGGTCCTTATCAGAGCAGATTTGATTTCAATCAAAGGTGTAATTATGTACTTCCATCAAGAAACACATTATGTTGAGTGTCATTTTGTCATATTACAGCCATTGTTGATTATTGCCTGGAGTATTTACATTAGTTCTGCCCTAGGGGGTTGCAGAGTAGTAATTTTCACTTTTATCATTCTTTTTTTCATTTACTAGCTGCAAAATTTCCATAAGAGGAAACATTCACTCATCAATTATTTGTTTTTTTCTGGTGTGTAGTTCCTATATGAAGGACAAGATAAATAATTGATTATTTTCTTTTTCACATTTTTCAAAATATTGAATTGGTTTCCTATTACCTTCATAGATATCCAAGGATTTTTTTAAAAAATAATTGGTTGGGGGAAGTGAACGATTGAAAGATTTTAACATACTTGTGTTTCAATCCAAGGCAGATATTCTTTTTTTTCACAATACTCACTTTGTCCAGTGGAAATCTTTTCATGTTTGTTCTGGAGTCATTTTGACATGAACTCAGTATACTGTGAAAATTTTATATGTTATGAAAAATACTCTGGACTCATCTTGTACATTTGTACATTTCCTAAACTGAAACAAAACTGAAAACAGCTTTCTTCAATGAGTTCTGGTTCCTTTTGGCAGAAAACAACATCCAGAGACCACAGTCACAGTGCTGAGGTCACATCTCATAAACTTTAATAGAAACTTCTTGTCATTATTTTCTAAATAACAATAATTGCAACTTAAATTTTTTCTTTGACCTAAGAGACACGTTTCATGTACACCCATGGAAGATTCAAGTCAATATGTGGCAAAACCAATACAATATTGTAAAGTTAAATAAATAAATAAATTTAAAAAAAGAAAAAAATATAATTTGCTAAGTAGTCAAATGTTTTCCATAATTATCCACCTGGAAAAGGTCAGTTTTCATTCCAATCCCAAAGAAAGGCAACGGCAAAGAATGCTCAAACTATCACAAAATTGCACTCATCTCACATGCTAGTAAAGTAATGCTCAAAATTCTCCAAGCCAGGCTTCAGTAATACATGAACCGTGAACTTCCAGATGTTCAAGCTGGTTTTAGAAAAGGCAGAGGAACCAGAGATCAAATTGCCTACATCGCTGGATCATCAAAAAAGCAAGAGAGTTCCAGAAAAAACATCTATTTCTGCTTTATTGACTATACCAAAGCCTTTGACTGTGTGGATCACAATTAACTGTGGAAAATTCTGAAAAAGTCAGGAATACCAGACCACCTGACCTGCCTCTTGACAAACCTGTATGCAGGTCAAGAAGAAACAGTTAGAACAGGACATGGAACAAAAGACTGGTTCCAAATAGGAAAAGGAGTACATCAAGGTTGTATATTGTCACCCTGCTTATTTAACTTATATGCAGAGTACATCCTGAGAAACGCTGGGCTGGATGAAGCACAAGCTGAAATCAAGATTGCCGGGAGAAATATCAATAACCTCAGATATGCAGATGACACCACCCTTATGGCAGAAAGTGAAGAAGAACTAAAGAGCCTCTTGATGATAGTGAAAGAGGAGAATGAAAAAGTTGGCTTAAAACTCAACATTCAGAAAACTAAGATCGTGGCATTTGGTGCCTTCACTTCATGGCAAATAGATGGGGAAACAGTGGAAACTGTGGCTGACTTTATTTTGGGGGGCTCCAAAATCACTGCAGATGGTGATTGCAGCCATGAAATTAAAAGACACTTACTCCTTGGAAGGAAAGTTATGACCAACCTAGGCAGCATATTAAAAAGCAGAGAAATTACTTTGCCAACAAAGGTCCATCTAGTCAAGGCTATGATTTTTCCAGTGGTCATATATGGATGTGAGAGTTGGACTATGAAGAAAGCTGAGCGCCTAAGAATTAATGCTTTTGAACTGTGGTATTGGAGAAGACTCTTGAGAGTCCCTTGGACTGCAGGGAGATCCAACCAGACTATCCCAAAGGAGATCAGTCCTGGGTGTTCATTGGAAGGACTGATGTTGAAGCTGGAACTCTGATACTTTGGCCACCTGATGTGAAGAGCTGAGTCATTTGAAAAGACCCTGATGCTGGGAAAGATTGAGGGCAGGAGGAGAAGGGGACAACAGAGGATGAGATGGTTGGCTGGCATCACTGACTCAATGGACACGAGTTTGGGTAAACTCTGGGAGGTGGTGATGGACAGGGAGGCCTGGTGTGCTGCGGTTCATGGGGTCACAAAGAGTTGGATATGACTGAGCAACTGAACTGAACGGAACCCTTTTGTTATTCTTTTCTTTACCAAATAAAATCATGCACACAAATTTTGTTTTTTTGTAGTTTAATGAGTTTTTGGTGGCTTAACGTAATATTGGAAAATATTTCATGAGCTTCTGCAGAGAAAGTATCATATCTGTTGTACGACACTTAAGTTTCCTAAACACATTTATATCTGTATCTCTTAGATCCTGATCCTGATATTTTGCAATTTGTCCACCTGGGTAAGCTGTATATTAAGTAAGAATCTAAGAAAAACATTTAAAGAAGTTAGAAGTAAGTTTATTTTTCTCTTTTGTAATAGTCCTAACATAAACAATCAAGGGAAACATGCAAGTCCTTTCAGCCTGCCTTTCTGCCATTTCTAGGAGGTTGTTTTCATCCACATGGTAAATGGTTCACCACCATGTTCCCATCTCAGCCAGCTGGAAGGAGAAAGGGGTCATAGGGACAAATATACCTCTTGTTCCTAAGAATGGGACCTAGCAGTTACATACACAAATTCTGCTCACATCCTTTGGACCAGAATGTGATATATAGCCACACTGAGATGCAAGAGAGGCTGGGAAAGGGAATGTTTATTTTAGGTAGCTCTGTTAAAATGTGCTTATTACAAAAGCAGATGAGAAATCATATTGGGTCAGGAGTATCAATTAGCAGTTGTAGAATAGCCTGAAGGATGCTTCATCCTTGAAATCACAATTTCCCCAATATTTGTTTACGTTTGGTCTCTTTCATTAATCCTGGCTTTTGAAGTCTAATGTTTTCCTTTGATCTAGGTATAGGCTTTATTTCTAATTAGGTAAATTTCTTCTTCAGTATGTCTGGAATTTTCTGTCCTATATGTACGGCTGTTTTCTTCAAGCCCACTCATTTCTTTAGGACATGTTTAGTTTGGATTTGTTGTTGTTGTTTAGTTGCTAAGTGATATCCAACTCTTTGGGACCCCATAGACTCTAGCCTTCCAGGCTCCTCTGTCTATGGGATTTCCCAGGCAAGAATAGCAGAGTGGGTTACCATTTTACCATTTCTTCTCCAGGGGATCTTCCCGACCCAGGGATGGAATCTGCGTCTCCTGCATTGGCAGGCAGATTCTTCACCGTGAGCCACCAGGAAAGCCCTTAGTTTGTATTACAAGCACATAAGCACATAATTACAAAGCACATATTTCCTACTAATGGAAGGATTTGAGCTGGATGAATACCATGTCTAGAAAGGGAATCTCTAATTTTTGGTAGAAATTTAGACTGATGAACTCTAAGATGTTTCTCAGTTCTAGGAATCTGATACTATAAAATGTTTGCCTTATTTTCTCTTTTATGCACCTCTTATGGATTTCATGGACTCTGTGAAATCTACAGGGTGTTCTCAAGGATGTTAAAGTCACAATAACCAGAGTAAGATACAGGTATGTTATTTGTAGGGAAATATTTGCCTACGTGGATCTCACCATCTTGAATGAATTGTTTTCTTACTGAAGTTCTTATGAATCTCCTGAATCTTCATAAGCAGAGTCTCCTAGAGTCATTGTTCTTTCTCTTTCCTAAGGTGGCATCTCAAGAATACATGACTGGATGTCCTTTATTGCCAAGAAGTTTCAATAAGCTACTTATTCATATTTGGTTGTGCACTTATCATGTGCCAAACTCTTGTAAAACAAAGATGAAAAAGACTTGATATGCCCTCATGAATCTTGTAGTCTAAATACCATGATATGGGCATATGATTGGAAAATTCTCTAGAAAAATATGTTAACTCTTAGAACATATATAATACAAACATCCGTGGACAAAAGGAAAAGGTTAGTTCTCTTAAGATTTTTAGTTAACTATCAATGAAGTGAAAAGTCCTGTTTATGTAGACCAGTGTTAATATCTGTTCAAACTATTGAAAAAGCAGAAAGTCCTAAGGTATTTTGAACTACTGATTAGAATAACTGAACAACTAATAAATCAGTCTAGAAATTTTGGGTGGAAATAGAATAATTTTCTAAAGTTCCTTTACATAGACAGAGAGTTGTAGAATTCTACAGAAGTCCAATAGCCTAACATCTAGTTAATGCATAACTGTATCAACAGATTTTTCCCATTCATGTTTCAGGATAAAAATTATCTAGCAGTACCAAAGCACTTTCATAAAATCAGAGGCCAGTTTTGAAGACTGAATGAAAGTATTAGTTTTACAAACCATGTGTTTTATTTTTATAATACTTAAGTGGTGATTTAGCATGCCTCTTTGTGAGAGTTAGTGCAAAAGAAATTTATTGAAACAAAAAATGTGCTAAGTTTTAAAGAAAAACTTAGCAAAATACCCACAGTTCATGCCCAATGGGCAGGCAACCTAATTAGACTGATTGGCCTAATGCCGTCCCGGCAACTCACCCTACATTAACCACTCAGTTAACCACGTTTTAAAACTGGGCCAACAATGTTAAAATCTCATGGGGTTCATTCTTAGTTCTTTATGCCTTAGTACAAACTGGGCACCTCTAAAATTGCAAATGACTTGAGGAAATAAAAGAATACTGGCAACAACTTTTGTGTTATAATGCTGACCCGGGCACCCTTTCACTATGTCTCTGTTATGCTTGCTTGTGTCACTCTTCCCAACAGCCTTGATCAAACACTTTTGTAGCTACTTGTTGACGGTAATTCTGTTTTATGAGCTGTGACTGAAACTTGTCTTATCCTATATACTTCACTAAGCTAGCTTCATTTTTAAATGGAAAAACACCAAGGACTATCGAAAATATTTTTGACACAAGCTGGGAACATAGTATTTGTACTATACCTGATATGTATACATATGTGTCTGTCACACCAAACAGGAAACATTAATATCAAGATGGAGAAATGTATCAGCTGGCACTGAGAACGGTCTACATCAGTCTGCCTTAAAGAGGACATAGCCCCAGAGAGCATCCCTCTTTCTCTCCTTTTGGAGGTTTTCGGCAAAACGAGAATCTTAGACAAAACTCCTAAGGCACTGTTAATGTTTACGTGCCGTGAAAAAGACCTGGAAGGTACCACATGTCCTAAGAGTGAAGTTGATGCGGGGATGAAGTAGTTGAGGGTCCAGCTATGGTACTTGCCAGAGGTTCTACAGAGGTCTGGCAAGGGTTGAATGTGCTATAGTCAAGTACAACTAAGTACACAGCCCTGAAGCCACACGTAGGATCTCTTACTTGAAAGTGAAGGGATGGTTCATCAGGAAGGCAGGATCTCTGGGTCCTGATCAAACTAGAGAGGATGCAATAAATCCCCCAATCACAAGTGTTAGCACAGTACACCAGCAGGGCATACAGAGACATGTGGGCAGGACTGTCCCTCTCATCCTCTCATCACCGTGGGTTCTGTAGCCCTTTACATCTCACGACTTGAGGACATCTTGGATATATCAGAGAAAGGACCGAGAATCTGGAAGAGGGAGAATTTGCTTGAAGAAGACTGTTATGTAAAGGAGAAGTTTAAGTTATTGATCAATATAAGTTACTGGATTAAACTAAATTCTATTTTCCATGCTTCCTAGCATTGTTGGAGAACTGTAGGAAGGTGATTTTAAAGAAAAAATACATTAGTTATAAGACATTAGGCAGATGTGGGTGTAAACTGAGGACTCATTTGCAAATATCTACCCTCAGTAAACAATTAAGTAGTTGTGTGTTTGTGATCAGTTGCCGGGGTGGGGGTTGGCCACGTTAGGCCAGTCGGGAGTCCCTGTTTGGGACTGTCCGTGTGCAGTCTGCGTGTGCCCTGTGGCTTTGGTAGGGGAGCTGAATCTGAAGGGAGCATGGGCTGTGTCTTCTGCGATGCTCTAGTGGTGTTGCCTTGGTGGGAGGTAAGCCTGGGAGTTGGAAGGGCTAGAGTGAAAGCCCTGTGCAGGCTGGGGCTTCTCCCGGGAGCGATGGCTGTTGTCCTGCTATCAGGGAGTGGGGCTGGGGCCTCAGGGGCTAGAGCAGGAGCCCTGAAGGAGTGGAGCTTCTCCTCCTGGCCATGGTAGTCTCTGCTTTGGTTGGGGACAGATGTGGGACCCAAGGCCCTGGAACTGCTCTTCTGAGCTCTCTTTGCTTTTCCCTGGTGCAGACAGTGGTGGTCTCTGCCTTCGCAGGGAGAAGTGTAGGAGCAGGGTGAACTGCAGCAAGAGCCTGGTATGGGTTGGGGTGCACTGGGGCAATTTTGGCAGGTGGCCAGAGCATCAGGCAGTTTTTGATTTGTGGCCTCTGCCTTGGTTCTGGAAAAAAGCTAGACTGTGCATGTGCTTTTTAAGAGTGGAGTCTCACTTCCTTACAATCCTCAGGTAAGCCCACTAGTTTTCCAACACGTCAAAGGGACTCATCTTCCCAGTGCTGGACTCCACTGGGGTCTGGACTCTCACTTCTTAGGGAGGATCCCCAAGCCTGTGACATCCCCTTTCTCTTCTGGATCACCCCTTAAATGTGTGGGTACCAACTAGATCAATTATCCTTCTTGCATGTATGCTAAGTAGCTTTAGTCATGTCCAACTCTTTGTGGCCCTATAGACTGTAGCCTGCCAGGATCCTCTGTCCATGGGATTCTCTAGGCAAGGTTACTGGAATGGGTTGCCATGCCCTCCTCCAGGGGATCTTCCTGACCCAGGGATTGAACACATATCTCTAAAGTCTTCTGCATTGGCAGGCAGATTCTTCACCACTAGTGCCACCTGGGAAGCCCCCTCCCTTCCTGTCAGACTCTATATGGTTCTTTCCTCATAGCCTTGGTTGAATAAGAACTAGGTTGTTCTGTTAGTCTCCAGGTAATTCTTACCTGGGTTGCCATGTATGTAATTGAAACTTTGATGTGCTTGTGGATTCCCTCAGTTGAGCTCAGTGCTTCCTACTCCACCATCTTGATCCCCCTCTATCAATGATACATTATTAAGGGAAAAATACATTCTTACAAATAAGTGGGCACTTGTACAGTGGATGCCCCAGTTTATAATTTTAAGGTATGTGTATTCATATGAACAGGAAAAACCCTGGGAGGTTACCATGACAATGTTAACAGTAATGTCTCTTGGAAGTAGAATAATCAATGATTTCCATTTTTTTTCCTCTGTTTAAGTATTGTTTGAAATACTTGCAATGACATGCTTCATATTTATAATTTTAAAAAGTCAAGCTATTTTTAGGAGAAATGTCCAAAAGTTTATACACAATATAATGCTGTGAAAAAATGACCAAACACCGTTATTATAAAATATAGAAGGGACATAATCACCACAAGCTAAATCCTAAGCAATGTACTCTGCTTCCATGCTGTAAGATAGAAATATGATGTTAGTGAATCAACAAATTCTCCTTCCACTATGGCTGTGAGGAGTCACATCCTTGGCTGAGTGTCCTGAATTTGAACATTATAGGAGAACACAATTATCCCCTCTTTCCTTCACTGTATAGAAAGAAGGAGATTTTGTAACACTCTTGAGAGTGGAGAAGCACTTACTGATTTTATTAATCAGGGTAACTTACAGGAAATCATTTAGTCTCCACAACAGCTCAGAGACTTTAAGATCCTTGACCCCAAGAAAACACTACCTTTCTCGAGCATGGGAGGAAGTATTTTCTGATATTATCTCTAACCCCTCTGTTGCTCTTCTTCATTGGAGGATAAGTGATTTAACTGGCTAATGAAATGAGGAATTTGGGATAATTTTTAGGGACAGAGGTGTTCTATTCAAATGTAGATAATGAGTAATTTGGGGCTTCCCTAGTATCTGGGAGGATAAAGAATCCACCTTCCAATTCAGGAGACCAGGGGTCAATCCCTGGGTTTGGAAGATCCCCTGGAGAAGGAAATAGTAATCTATTCTGGTATTCCTGCCTACAAAATAGCATGGACAGAGGAGCCTGATGGTTTGCAAAGGGTAGGACATGACTCAGTGACTAAACAACAGCAAAGGACACAAATATTGGAAAAATCAATAACAGCTTTTAGTCAATAATATATTGAAGGAAAATCTCCAGCTGAGACAAGTTTGAAGATTCAGAAAGGATCCCCTTAAGATACAGGATTGTTAGGTCCAAGGAATTCCAGAAGAAGAGTCAGCAATAGCAAAAAGCATACTGCTAAAGACGTCTTGAGATATTTCTGAAGTTGAAGAAATCCAGAAAAGGAGCAGAAGACTGACATTGTGGAGAATGTGATGCAGTGAACCTTGGAGTTCTGACTCTTTTAAAATGTAGGGCATCCAGATCTAAGGGGGTGTGGAGTTTGCATCCCCAGGCGTCATGCTTTCTCCTCAGCATCCACATGCCAGAATCATGCTGGAAGGGGATGGCTCCAAGGAGATATGGGAATGAAAAGATGTGAAATGAACATAAAGTGAAAGACAAGAGCTTCAGATAAGGCCTGGAGGCTGGAGAGGCCATCACAGCATATTTGCAATATTTGTAATGTACAAATATGTCAAAAACAAGAAACAATGTCATAATCAACCTCTTAATGGAAGCATTCTCATAACTGAATTTATATTCATGGCTTAAGGACTCAAAATAAACTGTTCTAGCCTATCAGGCATTCTGGCAAGACAAATCAGATGTACTGTATTTTTCTGCTATGGTTCAGCGCCGATGATGGCACTGTGACATCATATTATGTATGGGGACAACTGATGAGGGAGGATTGAAATTATCTTGTCTCTTCCAAATTTTATGAGTGAAGGCTGCAGCTGAGATCATCTTACGTGTCCTATCGACCCTGGATTCTCTGCCTGGTAACATCATATGTGAGTGTGACTTAAAATTGGAGTCATTAAATTTCAAAGGTGTTGGAGAGGCTACACCTATTCCCATAGAAAAAGGTCAGCTTGCTCCTAAAAGAACACTGATTGCACGTGACTGAGATGCTTCTTGTTGAAAATAGAAAGAAAAGTGTATTGAATAAGCAAGATTTTGGATTTTTGATTTCGTGGAAGTTTCCTTAACTTGAATCAGATTTTGCTTTTGGTCAGAGTTACTTTTGCTTTTATATGGACTTTCTGCATAGCTTCTAATAAGAAACATCTGACAATGTAGCCGGGCATAATTTGAGGTTAGAAATTGAATAGGGAAGGAGTTTTGGGCCATGAACACATTGTACTGTGTGAGTTACATCAATTCAAGGCTTATTCTAAGTTTTGTCTGAACTTTCTGAATGCAAAAACTGAACTGTTGACCCAGAAGGAGGCCCAGAGGGGCAGTGGTAGGCCACAGTGCATCTCTGATACCCTTCTAATTCCTCCTCTGAAGAGGTATTGTTGCAGCAAAGAGTCAATTCTGACTCCAGGTTAAAACTGTTTCTTTAACCTTTGCTTCCTGATTGCTTTTTTTCACTAAAAGGACACTGTTTATATACATTGGCCTGCCTTGGGGAACCCTGCCCATCTGCTTGAATGTTAAACCATAATGCCTCTATTCAGGACCTCTTCCACCTGTGAGTGGCTACAGAAAGGAAAAAATGAACACATCCCCTCCCCTAGACTTGACATTCCAGGTATTTGCAAGATTAATGGCCTTTTTATTTTGCTTCTTCACACCTGCCCCCCTGCCCCATCTCTAGTCTATCAAAGAACCTGACATCCAGACTGTGATAAGATGGTTATTTTGAGACATTAGTCTGCCATCTTATTGGTCCCTGGCTTTCCAAATAAAGTCATATTCCTTGCCTCAACACTTCATTTCCTGTCAGGTAGTGAGCAGAGTGAGCTTGGACTCAGTAACAGTTTAGCCACTACCTTGGATGACCATAGGCTTGGTTATTAAAAACAAACAATTACATAAGCAAAAATTTGAGAATATCAGGGAAGAAAACCCATTCCCTGACTTCCTTCTCTCTATTTCCATGTAGCAAAGACAGTGTGTAACATATTCCACACATAGGAGCAGAGGTAAAATATCTGGTGAGATGTAGAGGAGCTTAATGTCTATGAGCTGCATTTACTGCAAGGCAGTGCTACTCTGTTGAAATGCTCCCACATTGCTAAGCAATCCCCACCCCCCAACTCCAGCCACCCACTAACCCACAAGTGCTGATGGCCAAGCCACACTTGCTCTCCCACCCTGTGGTCACCAAACTGAAACATGCCTTCGTGAGCCAACTTGGCCTCTGTTCTCCCTGACTTAGCATCTCTCCCTGTGAATCAGGCAATACTTTCCTGGGACTGAGGAGACTCCATTCAGCAGGGGCTACCAGAAGGACCATTCTGGCCTCAGATCCAGAATGGGTTCTCAATCCCATGCTATCAATAAAATTGGTACTTAATTGTATTCCTTATTTAACCCTTCTATTCTGTCTCTCAATTAGCTAGAACCAGGAGAAAAGGATGGTGAGTAATTAATAACCAACAAATTTTACAACAAAAATGTCCATTTTTATGGATATATTACTTCATAATTCTAAGAACAATTTTCAAAACATAATCAAAGAGAGATAGGGAACTAAGAAAGAGTAAAGAAACTAAGATTAAGACAAGACAAAGAACTGAAAAACGGCAGAAATTTTATAAGCCCAACTACACGCACGAACAATTTTTTTCCATTTCTGGCTTCAAAGGGAAGAAATAAAGGCAGTCATGAATATATTTAAAATGTATAAATGGCTACCTATATAGATGGGGGATTGGATTTTTTAGGGAAAAAATTCTCAATTATAGAGTAAATTAAAAATTTTATCCTATTTTAGATTATTAAATTATCCTGGCTCTGGCCTTGACATACTCAATATAGAAAAATCCAACCTTAGCAAAATTTCATCTCCTATCATTGCACCACCTCCTTCCTACTTCCATCTCCACACAGCTAGCCACAAATTAGTCAGAGATTCCCTAGGAAGTGTCTTCAATTTTTAAGAAGAAGACCTAACTTATAGCATCCACGCTGCTTCATTGGTACCATATGTTCTATATGATGCTTCACTAGCATGAAAATCTCTGTTCTCAAGAATTGAGAGACTGCTGACTATCACCACACAGATACAATGGTTGCGAGAGTCTTTCTTGCTGCTTTCCTGGGTACTCAAGACCTCTGAGTGTCTACTCTGAGCCCTTAGTTACAACAAAAGTCTGCAAGGTCTATGAAATGATATGGGAGCAATTTTTTTATTTCTCTCTGAATATTTTTAAACACATTTTTACTATAATGGTGGAATTTAGTGTTGCCTGTGTCACAAAGTCTTACAGCATTTAGCAAAAGAAATCTTTCTGTTTTAATTTATAGGTCCTTGAAGCTGAGCCTAAAATGAAATCATGCATCAACCAAGACGTACTGAGTTGTTCCTCCTCTGATGACTAAAATCTTTGTTATTGGATCTCAGCCATTTGCCTGGTTTCTTCTTTAGAATCAGTTCCCTCTATATAGTTTTTTAACCTCTTACTACAATTAGACTTCTTTGGAGCCAACACATCAATTCATCAGGCATGATCAGATGTTCTTGAAGTTCAGCAATGAACCCAGTTATGTCTTTTTCCCAGAAAGTTTGTATGTCACTGGAAGATCTATTCTACAACTTATCTAACTATGCAAAACTCCCACCATTAGACAGTGCAAAGGTAGTAGCTTAATGTGAGATTTCTGCTACATGGTTTATAGTTCTGTAGAAAGAGAACATAAAATGATGTGGCTTAAAGAGAATTAGGAGACAGCACCTCAGTAACTCATTAACTGCTGGCAGTTATCGCATAAAACATGTTTTTATAAACACGTACATGGGGATTAAATTGATTTACTAGGAAATTCTCATTGCTCTTTATTTGCTGAGTCAATGGCTATTTCCACAAGTACAGTTGCAGGTAAAATCTCATAACTTTCAGCTGAATTAATTAGCCTTTTGACATAGTGCCATGATTAGCAAAGTCTCAGAAACATTAGTCACTTTGATTGGCCACACGATGTAAGGACTAGTTCAGTTCTTAAGTTACTTTAGGAAAAGGTTGGTCATAATTCTACCACATTTATGAAAACAGTCTTGAGTTTCTTTGGCTGTTGAAGGTTTCTTTCTTTTAAACCATTTAATAGTTGTCATAGACTTGGAGGGTATTATGCTTAGTGAAATAAGTCAGATAAAAAAAGACAAGTACTGTAGGTTATCACTTATATGTGATATCTAAAAAGTAAATCAAACTAATGATGATAGCAAAAGAAGAAACAGATACACATATAGAGAAAAAAACCTAGTGGCTACCAGTGGGAGAGAGAAAAGAGTAGGGGCTATTAAGGAGTAGAATATTAAGAGGTACAAACTGCTATGTTTAAAGTAAATAAGCTACAGGTATATTTATAAAACACAGGCAAGACAGCCAATGGAGTATAATCTTTAAAAAATGTGAATTACTATGTTATACACCTAAGACCTAAGAGACACAGGTTAGATCCCTGGGTCAGGAGGATCCCCTGGAGGAGGAAATGGCAACCCACTCCAGCATTCTTGCCTGGAGAATCCCATAGACAGAGGAGCCTGGCAGGCTACAGTTCACGGGGGCGCAAAGAGTCGGACACGACTGAAATGATTTAGCACACATTTAGGACATGCGCACACCTAAACCATATATTATTATAAATGAACCATACTTCCATATAGAACTATTAAAAATTCTAAAAAGTAACTCCAAGGAAAAAATAATGTCTTTCCATGTCTTTTTTTCTTTTTTCCTATTTAGAACCAGTCTATTGTCCCATGTTCAGTTCTAACTGTTGCTTCCTGACCTGCATACAGATTTCTCAAGAGGTGGGTCAGATGGTCTGGTATTCCCATCTCTTTCAGAATTTTCCACGGTTTATTGTGATCCACACTGTCAAAGGCTTTGGCATAGTCAATAAAGCAGAAGTAGATGTTTTCCTGGAACTCTCTTGCTTTTTTGATGGTCCAGCAGATGTTGGCAATTTGATCTCTGGTTCTTCTGCCCTTTCTAAAATCAGCTTGAGCATCTAGAAGTTCACGGTTCACCTATTGCTGAAGCCTGGCTTGGAGAATTTTGAGCATTACTTTACTAGCATGTGAGATGAGTGCAATTGTGCAGTAGTTTAAGCATCCTTTGCCATTGCCTTTCTTTGGGATTGGAATGAAAACTGACTTTTTCCAGTCCTGTGACCACTGCTGAGTTTTCCCAATTTGCTGGCATATTGAGTGCAGCACTTTTGCAACATCATCTTTTAGGATTTGAAATAGCTCAACTGGAATTCCATCACCACCATTAGCATTGTTCATAGTGATGCTTCTTAAGGCCCACTTGACTTTACATCCCAGGATGTCTGGCTCTAGGTGAGTGATCAAACCATCATGATTATTAGGGCTGTGAAGATCTTCTTTCTACAGTTCTTCTGTGTATTCTTGCCACCTCTTTTCAAACATGAGTTTGAGTGGACTCTGGGAGTTGGTGATGGACAGGGAGGCCTGGCGTGCTGCAATCCATGGCATCGCAAAGAGTTGGACACAACTGAGAGACTGAACTGAACTTTTTTTTCTAGCTAAAATGACTCTCTTAAAATTTCTGAGGGACTTCCTTGGTGGTACAATGGATAAGAATCTGCCTATCGATGCAGGAGACATGGGTTTGATCCCTAGTCTAGGAAGATTCCACATGACCTGGAGCAACTAAAGCCATGTGCCACAACTACTGAGGCTGTGTGCCTAGAGCCCATTCTCCACGACAAGAGAAGCCACCTCAATGAAAAACCAGTGCACGTCAATGGAAAGTAGCCCCTGCTTGCCCCAACTAAAGAAAGTCAGTGCAACCCAAAATAAATAAATACATTTAAAAAATTTCTGGGGAATTAACTTCATATATAAATGATAACTTCCTATGAAAGTGGAGTAAATACCTAAGAGCTGTCTTGGGATCTTAAATTAGGTGAAAATGGATGGCAAGAGGGTTTACCAACAACAGTGAGGCAGGAACAAGTAGAGTTTGGTCTAAGGGAAAAAGAGGATCAGAAAAAGATTGGTGGATGACAGTTACTCAAATAAAACAACATTTGAAGATATAAGGGACTTTGAAACAATATATTGATGAAATTTCTCACAAAAGTCCACAATATAATGATTATAGTCCATGGTTTATGTTAGACAATGGTCTATATAAGACCATAAGACTATGGTCTATGTAAGACAATGTGGATTATTAAAATTAAATATTTTTGCATTTGTATTTTGTACCTGAAATCTTGTTAATTTATGTTTCATACTTATTGCCTGTATTCACTGATAAAATATGGAGTACATAAAAGCTAAGATTCTCTTTTCATCTTGTCTACTGCTTTACCTCCAGCTCCAAACACAGTACATGGCACAGAGAAGGTGCTCAATACAATTGTTGAATAAATTGAAAGTCTTGAGGGACTTCACAGCGATGGGACTGAAGGAGTGAAGCTCTCAGAGGTTGTCAGCTGCAGTTAGAGCAGAGAGACCCAGAGGAGACATAGAGCGATAGCATCTGTCAGGCACAAGGAATGGTGGGACTGAGTGACTTGATTGCTACCTTCCTATCTTGATATATTTGCAAAATACACACCTTATGTGACAGAAAGGAGAGACCATGAAATACTCAGAATACCTAGTTTTTATGTGTATAGCTATCTTCAATTGGATCATAAGGTGAAAACAAATTTCTACCTTTTATTTATTCAAAAATATGTATCAAGCACATGTGTGCTGATGATACAGTTACATGTACATAGAGGTTTAAATAATAGAGTAATAACCTCTTTTCTCATGGGCCTTATCTCTTCGTTGAATAAATAAATATTAAACAAACATAAACAAGATTTATAATTCCTGAAACTGAAAATAGCCTAGATATCCTTCAGTGGGTGACTGGCTAAAGAAGCTATAGTATGTCCACATCATGGAATACTAGCTGGTGACATAAAGGAAGGAACTACTGATACGTGCAACAACCTGGATGACTCTCCAGGGAATTGTACTGGGTGAAAATAACCAATATTAATAAGTCGCATGTTATATGATCTCATGTCTATGACATTCTTTAAATGAAAAATTATAGAAATGAAGAACAGATTAGTGGTTGCCACCTGTAAAACATAGTGTTGGGGAAATGGAGGGGACTGTATTATAAAAGGCAGACTCAGTGGATCCTGGTAATGATGGAACTATTTGATATCTTGACTATATTGATAATAAAATCGTGCTTGTAATGTTGTACTGGAGTTTTCAAAGATGTTACATTTGGAAGAAACTAAGAAAATGGTACAAGACATCTCTTTACTGTTTCTCACAATTGCATATAAGTCTACAATTATATAAAATAAAAAAGTTTCATTTCTTTAAAGTAGGACTGTAGTTTAAAAAAAAAAAAAAAAGCTCTCCTACAGAATATTCTAGAGTCCCAGAGAACTATCTACTTAAGGTGTAACACTGGTTCTTGAATACATAGCAGGGAAAGAATAGGTGGGAACCAGTAACATTTAGGGGGAAGAAGATTGCACATATTATGGATAAAGAAATTTCTATGTGGACTTGGTATATATAAAATGGATAGGATGGGAAACAAAAAATATTTGGGGTACATTTTAAGAAAGCAAATATGCTATCATGTATGAGTATTTGAAAGAGAAAAAAATCACAAAACATCTTAATGAAATGGGAGGGAATAGAAAGGAAAAGAATGAAAAAAATCTACTTACTGTCATTATATGAAAAGCATTAAGCAAGGCTTAAATGGAGCGAAGTTAGCTAGGCTGTTAAAGGGACAGAAATCAAGAGGAGGCATGTTCTAGATAGAAGTGTAAAGTGTGCAAACGCTGGGGGCTCTGGCTGTAGAGTGTATTCACGGAAGTTCTCCTAACCGGACATGACTGAGTCTGTGGGGTCGCTCAGAGTCGGACATGACTGAAGCCATGTAGCAGCAGCAGCAGCAGCAGAAGCTGAATACGGACTGTATTTATAGAGGTTACAGAGGCTGCCAGGGCCAAACAAGATCCTTCTTGTAAACCAAGCTTAGGAGATGCATGTCTCTCCCTCCTGAAAGTGGCAGCTAATTACTGAGAAATCCTGTTTGATGCTTATTGTCTCCTCCCTTCTCCCTTCATGTTTATTTTCCTTCCTTCCTTAGTTCCTACTCTCCAGCAATGCACAGAACTAGGCAGGAAGAGTACAGAATTATGAGTGTCTGATTTCAGGGCTTATACAGTCCACTAGAAAAAAATTCACATTCAGTTAGCTTACTGTCTCTGAAATATAAAAAAAAAAATGTATTTAAGTATAGTAGATTTACAATGTTGTATTTGTTTCAGGTATATACAATTTATTTTTTGTTTACATTTGGTGACAGAGAAGGAGATGAAAATAAATTGTATGTGTATCCAAGCTAAAAATGGCAGGGAATTACTAGAAAAATATAGGCTTGTTTGACTGCTTGCTATCTCCTACCCTCTCCCTTCTCATTTTTTCCCTTCTTTCCTCCCTCCCTTTCTCCTCACCCTTCTCCTTTCACACTCTTTCTTACTATTATATTAGGAAAACGCACATGCAGTTACCTTACTGTCTTTTAAATTTATTTCCTGTTTACTTTTGGTGATAGGAATGGAAAAGAAAGTAAGTTGTATTAAACTCTATAATATTCCAGCCTCTGTGTTTAACATTTTGTACGTATTATCTCGTTTTATCCTCACCATTGCTGTGTAAAGTAGGAAAACCATGTTTAAGCATATTAATGTATTATATAAATGATTTTCATAATTAAAACTGGAATTTCATCCCTAGGGTATTCAAACACAGTCTAGACAGCCATCTGTTATGAGTACTCAAGTGAAACCCTGTGGGATGCTGTAGCCTTGGCTCAACGAATTTGTCAGCTTCTGTATATTTCAAGAAGAAATCTAGACTTCTATAATCAGATGGAAGTAGTGGTTAACTCTTGCATTATTCTCAGAGGAGTTAAATGTGATCAGTTTTTGAAGGAAAAAAACTAACGTTTTACTGTGTTGTCTCGCTAAAAATGCCATGTAGTTCTCAAATAATTATATTTGACTTGCTTGAGACTCCTAGGGATTTCACCTACTTAAAACAGTCTTCCTTTCTGTTTTCAGTAGTTGCAGAGTTGTGTTGGTCAGATTTGTACTTGAGTTTAAAGGATGCAGAAAATAATAGAGTCTGAAGAAATCCAAGGCCCTGCAAATGGCTACTCATGCCCTATACGTGGGATTCAGGAAGGAGTAGCGTCATCAAAAATTATCTTGAGTGATCCTTTTGTTGTTGCTGCTGTTGTCTGGTCGCTCAGTCATGTCTCTTCATGACTCTTTGCAACCCCATGGACTGTTGTAGCCCATGAGGCTCCTCTGTCCACGGGATTTTCCAGGCAAGAATGTTGAAGTGGCTTGCCATTTCCTTTTTCCAGGGGATCTTCCTGACCCAGGGATCCAATGCATGTTTCCTGCATTGTTAGGCAGATTCTTTACCACTGAGCCTCCAGGGTAGCCCAAGAATTTCTAGGATAAGGAAATATTCTCAGATACGCAGACATCATATTTCTGCTTTTAGAGAACTGTTTCCTCAATGGGAAAATTTTGATTCATCTTGCTGCAAAATGTTTTACTAAATCAGGAATATTATCTGCATGCCATTCTATGAAATCTTGGTTTCCGATTAGTCGGTTTAGACTGATGACAGGAAGTACACTGGAAAACACATCACTATACAAAGCAGTGGGATGACGCCAGATCGTGCTGCTGTGGCATAAGCTTTGCCTCCACGCGGCTGTTTAACCTGAAGCAAGTAGGTGACTTCACCCTGAAGCCTCTGTTTCCTTCTCTGAAAAGGAAGGAATTAGAAATCTGACTTTCAAGTTGTGTTCAGTGCCTCAGGAACCACTGGGTCAGGTAGAACTGTGCTCAACTCATGCTGTTTCCTGACCTCTGAGATTCTCTACGTTCTGGGTCTAGGGCAGTGGTCCCCAGTCTTTTTGGTACCAGGGATTGATTTTGTGGAAGATAGGTTTTCCACAGACTGGAGTAGGGAATGGTTTCAGGATATTCAAGCACATTATATTTATTGTGCACTTTATTTTTATTATTATTACATCAGCTCCACCTCAGATCATCAGGCATTAGACTCCAGAGGTTGGGGACCCCTGGTCTAGAGCCCACCTGTGAGTGGCCAAGTGCAAAGGCAAGTCTTAGTGGCAATCCTGTTTGGCCTAATGGTTGGGAGAGGGGCTCATGCCAGCCAATCCCTACTTTATAAAGAAACCCTTCTAGATTGTGTGGGTTTCTGAAAATAAAATCATCCAACTGAGGCTCCTTGTCCAGAAGGGAATAAAAGCTTAAACAGAAGACTATTAACATGATGTTCATGCCCAGCAATAATAATGGCAGAGTTGTTTTTTTTTTTATTTTTTTCATTCCATGTACTGCCTCATTTGGGAAATATCTCTAGAAACTACTTTGCTATGAGAGATTGAGAAGCCAGATCTTTTACATTTGTGAGGTCACCTGATCTGAAAGCATGCTTCAGCCAGAATGGGCTGCTTCCTCAGAAAACCAAATATCATCCAAGCCAGAACTTTTGATCAGAAAATCTGAAAGGAGATACTATTCAACTTAAATCCTGTAAATCCTAAAATAGAATTTTAAAAGTCTAGCCAAATTTTGAGGGCAGTGAAATTAGGCTGTATGATACTAAAATGGCAGATACATGTCATCAGACATTTGTCCATACCCATAGAATGTACAACATTAAGTGTGGACCCTAATGTAGACCGTGGATTTAGGGTAGCAATTTATGTGATGGCATAGACTCATCAGTTGTAACACATGTACCACTCTTTTACCAGATGTTGGTAGTGGGGAAAGCTGTGAGGGTGGAGGAGCAAGGAGTATATGGGAACTCTCTATTCCCATATCTTCTCTGTTCAATTTTGCGGTGAACCTAAATCTGCTCTAAAAACCTTGTTTGTTTGTTGTCCAATCATGACTGCTTCTTTATTTTCCAGCAGGAAACTGTTCATTAACTGAAAAGTGTTACTATTAAACCAGCCATATACGGGATGGTAATACCCAGGAAGGCAGGAATAAATTCTCTTAATGTTGTTTCTCCGTGTTAAGAACAGTGTCAGATGCAGAGAAAGCATGCATGTATTTAACTAAGTGGTGAGTAAATAGATGCATGCATACATGAATACAGGCAGTGTCTGGAATATCAATACAATGGTGAACAAGATCTATAAGTTCTCTGCCAACACTGTCTTGGTAGAACAGATAGAGGCATGTCTGCTTTGGGTTGTGACCACCAACTTGAATGGGATCAGATTGCGTGTGTGTGTGTGTGCGTGTGTGTGTTCCTGCACACACAGACTGGGAGAACAGATAATCACACCTGGGGCAATAGTTAGGTTCTTAATTTTTCAGAAGGCAGCACAGTTAAAGAGATGAGAAGGCTGATTATAGCTCAAAATATCAAGAGGAAATTGCTAAGATAAAGAGTCTAGCTCATCTATCTAAGGCAGCTAAATTTCCTCCTCATCTCTCTGGGCTGGTGAAACTGAGCCAGACCTTTTGGTCCTGCCCACCTCCCTATGTCCTCAGCTTCTCTTTTGTCTGTGGAAAAACTTGAGCCAAAGAGTAAGTCTAATCTAATCATAGAAGTGAGAACATGCAGACACAAAAGAAAAGAGTCAAAGGAGACCAAATAATAGTAATTTAGTCATTAAGCATAGTCAAGGACATTTAGTTCCTCCTCAAGGGTGGCAGAGAATATTCTGAGCCATATCCTGTGAGCTATCTTATAGGCACTGAACCCCCAGCAGGTTAGCTACATGATGACCAAACTACATGATTATATTAACTGCCACAGTTCCACTTCTAAGAACTGGCCTCAAGGAAATATGAACAAATGGTCCCTGGAACTGAAGATTAACTGTACTCAAAACCATCAAGATGATGCTGATCAGACCAATTTTAAGATGACTGTCAAGAGCTGACAGTGCTGTCTACATATAACCCCCTCCCTCCACCTATCAAAGCTCTAGCCCACTGATTGTCACTGGGAAGAAGTCAACCTTTGGACAGGAGTCCATCCATTGCCACCCTCCCCTCTGGTTGCCAGCATCCAAAATAAAGCAAACTTTCCTTTCCACCAACTGGGCCTCTTTAATGACTTTTGGGAGGTGAGCAACTAGACTTCACTTTTGATTACACTAGGACAGCTTATATTACTGTCCTGGAAATGGGTATCTCTGTCTAATGGTGCCAAAGGGAAGACCATATCTGAATTGGTGTAGGTGACCGTAAAACTGCTAGGCTGTTGTATCCTATAACAGCCTATCAGGAGGTAAGTCCCCGAAATGTCAAATTCTAACTAAGCAGTATATATGTATATAGTTTTACTGTGGAGAAGGCAATGGCACCCCACTCCAGTACTCTTACCTGGAAAATTCCATGGACGGAGGAGCCTGGTGGGCTGCAGTCCATGATGTCGCTAAGAGTCAGACATGACTGAGTGACTTCACTTTCACTTTTCACTTTCATGCCTTGGAGAAGGAAATGGCAACCCACTCCAGTGTTCTTGCCTGGAGAATCCCAGGGACGGGGCAGCCTGGTGGGCTGCCATCTATGGGGTCGCACAGAGTCAGACACGACTGAGGTGACTTAGCAGCAGCAGCAGCAGCAGTTTTACTGTTAACAACTTTAAGCACTTATGCCTCGGCTTAAGATTTCATTGCAAAATGATTTCAATTTTTTAACTTTGCAAAACACCACATTAGCTATTTTGTGAGAATTGTTAGACTTACAGCTTTAATAGATCACCTAGCTCTAATAGATACTAGAAGGGTCTCTAACTTCTTTGTTCATTGTTTCACACAACTAAAACATTCTAGAATGTATTGACTTAACTTGTATTTTACTAATAAGTTCAAACTCTAAACATTACCTCACTATTCTTCACTGTTTTTCATGACAGTGATATTATTAGCTTTCTTTTTCAGCCGGGAAAACTAAGATGGAGACTGACTCAGCTGGAAACAGACCAAGTGTCATACTCAGAAAGAGACCCAATTTGTACTAATGTTAGAACTGACAGATTCTTTGAAGGCAGGAAATATGCCATTTTCCTTAGAGAGTCTCCACATTTCCTTGCACTGTGCTCTGAATTTGATTGACTTGAGGCAAGCATCAGATAACATCATAGTCTTGGAGCAGAGTAAATAATATTTACCTGGACACTCATGATAAATGATGGCAAATGAATTGCTTAGTTGAATTTCTGTAAAAGTCACAAATACCAACCAAATAAGAACTATAACTAAACAAATAATTTAAACTGTCTATGCTGCTCTGATTTAACATAAAAGCTCACAAAAATTTATTAAGCCACTGGTACAAAAACATAATATAAACCTCTGGAAAAAAATATAGAGTTGAGGAATGCCAAGACATTTCCTAGTGTTTTTAAGCATTCCAAGGTGACTGTTCAATTAATATTTGATCACTCACTTAAATAAGTGATTTAAAATAAATAATCATTTGATCATTATTTAAATGTTTATTGAAAGGTTTTGTCACTGATTAATTTATGTCATTACTCAGTCACTCATACACAGATTTTTAGAATTTGTCAGGTGCTGGGTTCATGCTTCTCTCAAAGATTTTATGTTTGAGTCCAGCTCCAATAAGACAACTTGTGTAATAGTAGTAAAGAAAATCTGAGATTCTATGCAACAGTTTTCTATACTCAACCAGTACTCAACTCTAAACTGTCCTTCAGCCCTTTATGTAATACTGTGTGTCAGACACTTGACCAGGCACTTGTAATATAGCCATGAAATATGTATATATATGAGAGTCTCTGCCTCTTCCACGAAGCTCACATTTTCATGGGGGTGGGGAATAAAATAAGTAACAAACAAAGGCTTGTATAATGTCAGATGGTGATAAGAATTATGAGGAGAAAATAAAGTAGCATAGGGATCAAAGAGTAACAAGTGTGGTCGTTTAGAAAGAAGGATGAGTTAAGTCCTTTCTGTGGAGATGGTGTCATAACAGAGATCAGAACCAAGTGAGTGATCTTAGTGTGAGCACCTGGGAAAGGAATCTTCCAGACAGAGAAAAGAGCAAGTGCAAAGGCCCTGAGACAGGAGCATTGCTGACTTGGTAGAGGAGCAGCAAAAAGGCTGGCGCAACACAATGGAAAAGCGATGGGAAATGAAGTCAGAGATGCAGCCAAAACCGAAGGAATGTAGCTCTTCGTAAACCATGGAGATGATTCTAGACTTTTCCCCTAAATCATGCTGAGATGTCACTAACAATTTTATTTGGAAGGTAACCTGGACTCATGGGAGATGGCTAGGATGGGCCGGAGACAAACCAGGGACCACTTATTCAGTTGCTGAGTCATCTATGGAGATATGATGGTGATAGTGTTGAAGCAGAGATGTGAGAATTGGTTGAATTTGGAATATATCATCATCATCATTAGAAATGATGACAAAATAGTTATGGTATCTGTGTTTCTGAAGATGAATTTAAGTTACTTTTTGGAACATAATAAACACATTCTCAAAAGAAAAAAAAAGTTACTTTTTGTCAAAAGGTGGAAAACTTATCAGCCTCATTGCTTAAGTGCAGCAGAAACCACAGCATATAATCTATATAGAGAGCTTATATAAAGGAGCACATTTCAACAGGGAGACAGAAAAACTTTTTTTGAGGTTTACCGAGTAGCAAAGCTGGGTTTCCCAGGTGGCTCAGTGGTAAAGAATTGGATCCCTGTGTAAAGAAGATGCCTGCTAGAAGGAAATGGCAACCCACTGCAGTATTCTGCCTGGGACATCCTACGGACAGAGGAGTGTGGCAGGCTACAGTCCATGGGGCCGCAAAAGAGTCAGACATATCTTAGCAACACAGCAAGCTAACTATCATCGACAGAGCAAAGTGAGAAGTTTTTTCACTGGTTTTTCCACTAATAAAGACTTCACAAATCTGTTAGTCAATGATCTTAGCTGCAACCAAGAGAAAGCTATTCTGATTCATTTAAGCAGAAAAAGTACTTGCTGAAAATATACTGGGCTTGCCACAGAATTTTGCTAAGTGTGGAGAAACAGACTTTTAGAGAAGCACAGGAAATCAGTCAGTAGCAAGAAGCCCAGCCTGAATCCCGTCAGAGCTGGTCTAGTGAAGACACCGCGGCCGCCGCCAGGGGTCGCTAGGTGCTACAGGGCACACTGCCGCGGCCAGCGCCTGGGGGACGCGCCCCGGCCCCGGGATGCTGCCCCTGGAACTGCTGCCGGAGCTGCGCTTGGAAACCACTGCTGCGGCCACTCACAATCTCCACACCCGCTTCTACTGCAGTCTTTGTATCTGCTCCTGTCAATCACTAGCTCCTGTCTGAATGGCTACAGTGTTTGATTGGCTGATCTTTAGGCAACTGTGGGGCGTCCCAGGCGGCGCAGTGGTAAAGAATCTTCCTTCCGCAGCACGTGTACTAAAATTGGAACGATACAGAGATTAGCATGGCCCCTGTGCAAGGATGACACGCAAATTCTGAAGCGTTCCCCCCCCCCCCCAATCCCCCAGGGGTGGGCGGGGGCCGGGGAGGTGGGGGAGGGAGTGGAGCTTCCCGCATAGCTCAGGTGGTAAAGAAATCAGCCTGCAAGGCGGGAGACCCTGGTTTGATTCCTGGGTTGGGAAGATCTGCTGGAGAAGGGATAGGCTACCCACTCCAGTATTCTCGGGCTTCCCTGGTGGCTCAGCTGGTAAAGAATCCGCCTGCAATGTGAGAGACCTAGGTTCGATCCCTGGGTTGGGAAGATCCCCTGGAGAAGGGAAAGGCTACCCACTCCAGTGTACTGGCCTGGAGAATCCCACAGACTGTGCCTATGGGGTCCCAAATAGTTGGGCACGACTGAGTGGCTTTTGCTTTTACTTGCCAATGCAGGAGACGCAAGAGACATGGGTTCAATCCCTGATTCAGGAAGATACCGTGGGAGTAGGAAAAGGCAAACTGCTCCAGTATTCTTGCCTGAAAAATTCCACGGACAGAGGAGCCTGGTGGGTTAGAGTCCATGGGGCTTCAAAGGGCTGGATATGACTGAGTGGCTGAGGACACATACACACGGGTGAACTATACATACTCTGCTTCAAGAATCTGGAATAATGTGCATCTTGTCAGTTAGCTTTCTAAAATGGGAATCAGGCCTTCCATAAAGACCAAAAATTGTACACACAGCCTAAGGATTCACACAACATAGGAAGTAGGAAATTCACACAGCACGGGAAAGGAGACCAGATACTAGGAAGACAGAAATAAGGAAACAAAATCTATTGCAAGAAATGGCAAATACAGAAGCCAAGACCAAAAATTGTCTGCAATAAGTAGTGTCTTATTCCAGAACATTCGATTCCAGTGCAAACCTACTAGAGAAATGGTGACAGGGGCTACACACACACACACACACACACAGATAAGGAGAACCTAAAAGAAAACAAACTCAGAATGAAAACAATTCCTTTAACTGAGGGTTTTCATCAATTCCTTAAGGAGAAATCAGACATTTGTATATGAATCCCTTCATCTTTTAAAACCCAGTCCAGGGCTGGCTTGTGCACAATACATAAACCTTCACTTCACCTGCTGAGCCAGTGCAGACACTGGTAATCAAGAATCTGGTTCTTTTCAGACTTTGGGACACAGCGGGAGAAGGAGAGGTTGGGATGATTTGAGAGAATATCATTAAAACATATACTTTACCATATGTAAAACAGTCAGGGAGAGTTTTATGTATGACACGGGAAACCACAAAGTCGGTGCTCTGTGACAACCTGGAAGGATAGTGTGGGGAGGGGTGTGGGAGAGGGATTCAGGAGGGAAGGGACGTATGTATGCCTGGCCAATTCATGTTGATGTATGGCAGAGGCCATCACAATGTTGTACCTATGCTTCAATTAAAATTAATTGATTAATTATTTTAAAAAAGAATCAGTTCTTCCATGTTCAACCCAAACTTGACTTCAGGTTTCTTCTCACCACAATGCTACCAATTGCTGCCAACTGCTAATGAGTTGGTTTAAATTCATTTTCCTATGTCAAAGTATCTATTAAGGAAAATGCCTATTTTTCCCCAAGAAAGATTTGATGTCATAGATATACAGGAAGGGGGGGGACCCCAGATAATTACTACCATTAAAATTCTTACTGCTTTCAGCAGTGTGCAGAAGGAGCTATGTAGCAGTCTTTAGACAATTTTATTTAACAAGACTTCTTTCTTTCCTTGTTGAAGAGATTCTGCTATTTTTTACATTAGCAAATGCCTCATTGTATTATATTTTTTAAAATCATAGTACTTTCTCAAACACAAGATCAGGAAGTCTTTTTGTTTTGGCTGTTCTGGGTCTTCACTACAGCCCACATGCTCAGTGGACATGGAACGTGAACTTAGCTGCCCTGAGACATGTCCAATCTTAGTTGCCAGATGAGGGATCAAAACTGTATACTCTGAGTTGGAAGGCATATTCTTAACCACTGGACCACGAGGGAAGTACCAGGAAGTCTTACACTTCTTAATGTCTGTCTGTAGGGAATAGCTCCATACAGTGTCCTGCGTTTATCTATATGATATAGATATAGACTAAACAAATATGTGTATAGGTATTAATATCCTTTTAAAAGTTCACATTTTGCTATTTATCAACTATTAACTTTCCTTTTACTCCATCTGTTTTGATAATTACTCATTGTAAGAGATGGGCATTAGGTGAAAAATCTTTTCCCACAGATAAAATTTTACAAGCTGCTACCACCTCAAGATAACATGGAATGAATCTCTTTGAGTAAGATCTCCAAAAGCCAAATGCAGTGACAGGTTGATAGAGTGCAACGTTTGTATTACCCACAAAAGGCAAAGTCTGAACGTGTTGATAGAGTGTCAGAGTAGATTTAATGATCACTATGAAAAGTTGCTGGGGAATTAAAAGGGGAAGCTTTTTATAACAGATCACTAGAATGTTCATGTTACCAACATGAAGGCAAGGTTCTTTGTTAACCAAGCAGTTTTCCTAGGTCGTTTATTCACTTGAACATGGTAATCTTAAAACATAAATTGAGTAATAAAAATTTCAGCATTTTTTCAAACTCATTGATTGAGAACATGAGAACTTGTTCTTCTCTTTTTTAATAGTGTATAAACCATGGTCACGAGATGGTTGCCACCCCTTCATTCATGTCATCTGCACTAAGGGAAAGAGTAACGGGAAATCGTAATGGGAAAAATGTGCACACAAGATTAGTCTGGTCAATATTTTATTAGGTGAGGAAAGTTTTCTATACCTCCCACCTGGTACCATATTTCCACATTATTAACCATAACTATGGTACATGGCTATGTTACATGGCTTCAAGGACAGCTAGACTAAGAAATTGAGGTTTTAGTTGAAACACTGCTACCCAAAAATAAATTAAAGGAGAACAGGAGAACTTTAAAAGAAAGCTTACCGTGAACACAAACAAGATACAGAACAATTACAACATCCCAGAGAATTCCCTTCTGCTGACCCTTTATAGTCAGACCCTCCCCTATCCCTAACTTCTGGTACCCACCTTTTTTTTAGAGTACCATGTCAATGGAATTATACTGTATGTGATCTACTTATATTGATTCATTCACTTAACACGATATCTTTGAGCTCTACCCATGTTGTTGCATATATTAATAGCTTTTATGACTGAGTACTATTCCATTGTATGGATTAAGGACAGTTTATCAATTAAGGAGATGAAGCAAAACTACCCTCATGTTGCGGGCCCTGTTCACTGTATTGAGCTGAGTGTTATGTACTTCCTACAATAATTTTTAAATGGGAAATGATAAGGAAATGGATCATGTTTTGTTTCTTCATTCATCAATATTCATAAAATTAAGTAAATTATTTAAATTTGTCTGATTAAAAAAGCAAAGAAAGCTTTTGCCTATTATAGCTAATATATAAATGGATAATCTCATCAATAAATGGCATAGTAATAAAATATATTTTTGCCTTTATCCAATCAATTAGCTATTTGCATCAGTTTTTAATTAAAAATAATGTACTTAATAGATAAATGAACAAAGAAGCAAGGAACACAGATTTAAGTGGGGACCATTATAAAAATTTAGACCTAGAGATAATCATTATCCTGAAACAATATTGATATATGATTAATGACAAAACTCCTATTTTCATTCCACCCAATGGCATTCAAGATTGTATAAAGGTGTTTTAAAGTAAACTGGCCTAGATTGGTTTTCTTCACTTGAAAATTTAAAAATGCTAAAATATTCATATTTAAAAGGCTTTTTTTTTGCTTCTTAAAATCATTATCAGCTTTATTAGATAAAATTGATAAAATTTGACTGCACATATATAATATTTTGGACTTCCCTGGTGGCTCAAGAAAAGCACATAGGATAGTGGAAGATATAAGCATATAATTCATAATGCATAGTGTATACAATTCATGGGCTTCTCCGGTGGGTCAGCAACAAAGAAGTCACCTACAATGCAGGAGATGTGGCCTGTAATTCAGGAGTTTGATCCCTGGATCAGGAAGATCCCCTGGAGAAGAAAATGGCAACCCACTCCAGTATTGCTGCTGCTGCTGCTAAGTCGCTTCAGTTGTGTCCGACTCTGTGCGACCCCATGGACTGCAGCCTACTAGGCTCCTCTGTCCATGGGATTTGCCAGGCAAGAGTACTGGAGTGGGTTGCCATTGCCTTCTCCGCACTCCAGTATTCTTGCCTGGAAAATCCCATGGACAGAGGAGGCTGGCAGGCTATAGTCTGTGGTGTTGCAAGAGTCGGTATAAGACTTGGAAACTAAACAACAAAAACAACAAATACAATATATTACATACATACAAAATACTGCACGTATTTTAAATATATAAGTTGGTAAGTAGAGATGATTATATACACCCATGAAACCATTATCATTATCAAGATAATGAACAAATCCATCAACTCAATTTTTCTCATGCCCTTTATGTAAAACTTCCCCTTGCCACTTCCCTCTCCCATGCTTCAGCAAGGACTGATCTGCTACATATTATTTCACTATATATTATTTTTTGTGTTCTAGAAATATATAAATAAATAAACCAAAATAGGGTATAGTCCTGTTAGGGGTTGTGACTTCTTCTGCTTGTCATAATTGAGATTCGTCTGTGCTGCTAGGTTTATAGTTTATGCCTTCTTGCTGCTGAGGAGTTTTATGTTATATAAATATGCAATGACTTCCTTATCATTCACTTCTTTCTCTCTCTCTCTTTTCATCTCTATTAGGTATAACTGACAACAAATTCTTCATCACATATGACTTTCTTTCCAGATCTTTAAATATCCTCATATCACTTACTCATATCAATTTGTGAATCTTAGTTAAAGCACTTTGGTTTTAAGTAATAACTTAAGTGACACAAATTTACACCAAAAGGAAAATTAATTATTAAGACATGGACTTTAAAATGTAACCCATAGGCGGAAGAATGAAGCTTGCTTTCACAAAGAAATGTAATCGGAAATTGGAAAACTACCAAAAAGCAAGGTAGCTTTACTCTCATTCTTCTTCTTTCCTAGCATATCAAATTTCTCTGATTTGCTTCGGAAATACTTGGCCATGATTTCCTTAATTCCTGAATATACCTATCCTCAGTTCAGGCAATATTCAGAGACTAATTTGTATTTCTTAACACCAATTCCAAATCTCCATTGTCATGAACTGACAGAATCACCTTGAATCAGATATCCTAGTAAAAATAACTGGTCAAAAGAAAAAATTACAGAAAGGAGGTATGGCTTCTTAGGTTTGCCTGTAGGTTCTACTTGTTCAAATGACTCAAATATGAGGTTATTGCTTAGATTAGGTTGCACAGTCCTTGAGCGCAGAAACACTCAGTTTGGAATACTCAAATAGGATGAGGACATAGAAACTGCACAATAACTCCTTGTTGAATAAATAAACGTTAACAACTAGCATTATTGAGAACCAATATGTACTAGGTATAGTGCTAAATACATTATGTAAAATGATTTAGTTATTTCTAGCAACAATCCTGTGAACAATGCACTCAAGTTATTTACATCTTACAGATGCAGAAACTGAGTCTCAGAGAAAAAGTAACTCCCAAAGCTTTTACTTGTACTAAGAGATGAATTTGAATCCAAGGATCTGACTCCAAAATATGATTATCCAATAAACAAAACATTCTGCACCAAGTGATTCCAGGTCTCACAGGAATCACGAGCACCTCAACTTAGTGGGCTTTCTATCACACTGCCTCTTCAGTATCATTTGTATCAGTATTAGTAGTCTTGGTTAAAGTACAGCTATTTTTTTTTTTTTTTTGGTTAAAAATGAACCAAATGAGAAAAAAGAAGCATTCGTGAGAATATATACCTACAGTTACTTATATAGTGCTTGACAGACTGTCTTTCTCTGGTGAAATAAATTTTATAAGGTATACCATGATGCTTTTTATGGCATGAAGAAAAGCTTTTGTTTGGAAGGTGCTTTTTTATAGTTGTTTTAAATTGACCAGTTCTTATAGAGACTTAACAGATGAAATCCTCTCAACATTTCTTATTATTCCTGTAAAAAGTTGGCAATGTCAACCATCAAACCATCTTGCAACGGATGTAAGAATCACAGGAGGGTGTTAGTGAGTCTAGGAGTTGTGATTGGATGGAAGGCCTGTGTCTGAAATTGTCTCAGCATAAGACTCCATAGGATTGAAAAAGCAATAAGCCTTATGGGGAAGATGCTTTTGTGGAGTCTGAATGCTACCTGAAGGGAGTGAATGTAAATTACCAGGTTACCAAAGCAGTCTAAATTGTCTGATGAGAAGCATATTGTATACAACATCAACACTGCTCTTTGTTCCTTTAGAAGAACTTTTAAAAAATGTGCTTCTCAAAAGATAAAAGGAAACAGGAGAGGGAGATGAGAAGAATCAGCAGGAGTCACAAAATTTTTCAAGAGCCTACTGAGTTTAAATGTGTCAGATGGAATATGAATTAGATAAATATCTTATTATTCTATAGTAAATTAGAATACAGAGGATGAGATGGTTGGATGACATCACCGACTCGACGGACATGAGTTTGAATAAGCTCTGGGAGTTGATGATGGACAGGGAAGCCTGGTGTGCTACAGTCCATGGGGTTGCAAAGAGTCAGACATGACTGAGTGACTGAACTGAACTGAAATGAAATTAGAATACAAAGCATTATATACTTTCGTGCTGAATATTTGAGGCAGCATGTACTCTTGTAACCTAGTAAGTTGTATGAATATAAGATAAATTCAAATACATAGTGGTAGTCTATTGGTAATGTTGCTCTATTTCCTAATTTATTTTATTCGCTTGCACATTCTTCTGTCCTGACAATTTGAAAGGATTAAAAATACATACAATTTCCTTGCTGGACTCATAGGGACAATAAGACAAGACTGGGATTTAACATAAATCATGAAATGAAATATTGACCTAAAGAAGCTGTAAATAGTTACTTGCCATTATGAAATATGCTTTTTCTTCTGAACAATTGTAATCTTTGGCTTGGCATGGAAAAGTCTTATATCTACCTGTACCTCTAGAACTTAGTGTAGTACCAGGCCTTAGTAGGTGTCCTGGTCATGTTCATAGTTGCTGTTGCGTAACTGTGGGGGTACTGATGATCCAGAATCTGCAGTCTCCATGACATTTAGATACAGTCATTTGCTCATTCCACAGAAATAAATTATGCAGGGCTAATGCTCAAATTAACTTCAGTGTACGTGCCTGCATGCTAAGTCGCTTTAGTCATGTCCAACTCTTTGCAGCCTCATGGACTGCAGCCTGCCAAGCTCCACTATCCATGGGATTCTCCAGGCAAGAATACTGGAGTGGGTTGCCATGCCCTCCTCCAGGGGATCATCCTGACCCAGGGATCAAAGCCACATCTCCTCCAGCTCCTGCATTGCAGGCAGATTCTTTACTGCTGAGCCAATGGGGAAACACAAGTTGGGTGTAAGACTTGTTAAGTAAAAAAAAGTATTCATGATAAGTGAAGAGGGTAAGGAGAACTCAAGGGGCTGTATCATGATGGGTATAGGAATCATTGCAATGTGGTCTTGTAGTGGGAGAAAGAGATTGAGTTCAATTTCTATTATAGCAAGGACAGTCAGGAATTGATAGCCAAGGAGCAAGGTGGAGGTCAGTGGATAAAGAATTACTAAGAGGAAACATAAGGAGTATGGGGTGGTTCTGGCTAATTTGTTTCTGGCTAATTTCACCCAACAAGATTCTTGTTGAAAGCAAGCCAGAGTGATCAGACACCACCACCTGAGATAGTAAAGGATAAGGAACCTGATCATATATCAAAAGTGATCAGATATGGAGGATGGGGGATATTGGTTAAACTGACTTGTAGGACACTTGCTAAAACTGAACAGTACAGAGAACACCAAGTCAAAATTCAAGCCTAGTTGAAAAAGAGTTCATGGGAGCCTGAGAAAAGTTTGGTCAAGGAAAAAATGTTGTCAGATTCAATAAATGAATATTTATCAACTTTACCCATGTTGAAACAAAAGAAGATGGATTTTATCATTTTGAAAAGCTTATAAAACATACATTTCTCAGTTAGGGGATTATCCCACACCACAAATCTATGCTGTAACATTCAGATCTTTACTACATGATAAATTTTAAATTCTAAGAAAGAAAAAGAGCATATGGGTATTTCATTCAAAGTTTTGCTATAAAAATGAAAAAAATAGAAAGCTCAAGATAGAGAGTGAGTAAAATTTTTAAATTTTAATCAGGAAACACTCAAGGCTTATACTGAAAATATTTCTCACCACACAAATTACTTAAAGCTTATCTCCTAGGCCTGAACTTTTTGAGTTATCTTTAACTTTTCTCTTCCCTTTTCATATTTAATCATTGAATAGTGATGCTTCTCTTTGAAATAGCATCTTAGGTTATCACTTCCTCTTCACACCCAACGTCACTTAATAGTTCAGAATTTTATTTCCACAAAAGCCTGATTAATAAAATATCTTCCATTGTGGTCTCCTTGACTTCTCCAAGAATTCACTTAAAGAAAAAATAGAATCATTTGGAATTCTACTATGTTTAATTTTTTAAAAATTACTTACCCATGAATTTTCTTTCATTAAAAAATCCCTATAATTATTTCTATTGTTGTATTTCTATATCTATTATATCTAAAGATATCCATGGATACCTATTATATCTAAATTATTTCTATATCTAAAGATTTCTATAAATCTTTCAGACTGGAAATGAAGATCCATTAAAGCTGAAGTTGTATAATCTATCTAATTTTAATATCCACTCTTCTCCAACCAGAACTCTTAATAAACTACTTGGATTGTGGTTTGTTAAGCTGGAGTGTTTTTTCTTCCTTTCTTTCCAAAATAAATACTGTGTACCTTTAAGGAAGACCTTTTCATAAAAACTTTACACCCCACATTCACTCAATAGCTTTTTTTCCCCAGTGTCTACATTTATCTCATCATATTATAAACAACCTGCTCACTAATGAATTCTAAGTGTAAGAAATACAGTGACTTCTCTATGTTTCCTGCTGGAGGGCAACAGAGGATGAGATGGTTGGATGGCATCATCGACCCAATGGACATGAGTCTGAGCAAACTTCAGGAGATACTGAAGGACAGGGAAGACTGGCGTGCTGCAGTCCATGGGGTTGCAAAGAGTCAGACGTGACTGAGCGGCTGAACAACAACAACTATATGTTTTGGGCATCTCAAAATTTATCATTGTGTTGGTTGGGTAGAATTTGAGCAATACTTGTGCCCTAACACAATCATCGATAAACTTGACCTCTATATGCAAAATTTCCCAGCAACTTTTATGTCTTATTCTGATATATAATTGATATTTGAATATCACTAAATATTGAAAAAATAAGAAAGGGACAGGTCAAGGAAAAAACAACAGAAATGAATTAAGAGAAAGTGGAGGCAATGCAGAAAGCAAAAGACAACTGCAATTAAATGATTCTTTGCAAAGAAAAAATATAGGAAAAAATAAGACAAAAAAGGATGAATAAGAGTTCAGTTCTTATAAATTAAAAATTTTATAGCTTTTTTTTTTTACCAATTCTGTGAGAATGTTTAAAGATAAAATTTTAAACAACTTTCAGAAAATAAAGGAGCAAAGAAAAAGCCACAGAAACTATATGATGCTATGAAAGTGCTGCACTCAATATGCCAGCAAATTTGGAAAACTCAGCAGTGGCTACAGGACAGAAAAAGGTCAGTTTTCATTCCAATCCCAAAGAAAGGCAATGCCAAAGAATATATAAACATATATGATTTATATATTTTAATTTCCACAAGACTCAATCTAAGCATAATTTCTCTTCTTTTATCTATGTGTGTATGATGTTTCTTCTATCTCATATATGTATGTTATGCAAATCCAATATCCAAATCATAGAAGCTTCAGATAGAGAAAATAGAAAAATAATGAGGAGAAAATCAATAAATGCAAATAATTAGAAAAAAGTATACAAACTGAAGGATATTTGTCTTCAAAGTGAAAGAGCCCAAATTCCAAGAACAGTAAATATAAAGCATATAAACTAACACACATGGTTATATAATTGTGCAAAATCAGTAATAACAAGTTGCTTAAGGCTTCTTGAGTCTCAGAATGTCATCTGAATTAAAGAGAAAGTTGCAAACTACAAGAGAATGAAGTAATGCTATATAAACTGTGAATGGAATCATTTTAAACACAGAATCCCATATCCAACCAATCTTTTAATCAGATGCCCATGCATGCCATAATTTAATATGTATTTCCTATCTACCCTGAGGTAGGCAGAACAATAAATTCTCCAAAGATGTTCATGCCCTAATCCCTGAAAACTGTGAATATGTTAGATTATGTAGCAAAGGGAAATTTAGGATGCAGATGAAGTAAAGTTTACTAATCATTTAACCTTAAAATAGAGAGATTATCCAGAGGGGCCCAATGTAATCACAAAGGTCCTTAAAAGAAGAAGAGGGGGGCAGAAGAGAAGGTCAGAGTGTTGCGGTGTGAGAAGGGCGCAACCTACCATCGCTGGCTTTAAATGGGGAGGGTCGCAAGCCAAGGAATGCAGGCATCTGCTAGCATCTGTTTACCAAACAAAGATTCACCCTCAGACCTGCGGACAGGCATGCAGCCCTCCCTTTACCTGGTTTTAGCCTAGTGTCGTCTAAGTTTGACTCTGAAATACAGACAGCAAAGTAATACATTTTTGTTGTTTTAAGCCACTGCATTTGTAGTTACTTGTTAGGGAAACAATAAAAACTAATTTTTTCTTGAGGCCTACTGGAAGATTTTCTCCACTAAAATAAGAGAATAAAACAAGTACAGGAGACCTGAGTCAGATACAGCAAACAAGCAATACAACACAGGGGAGGGAAAGAAAGATGACCTCAAGAAAACTGTGAACCAGGCCTGGAGACCAAACAGACCAGTTTCAAACAAGAGAGTGAAAGGTATCTAGAGGGATTAAGAGGGAAAAAGCAAGTAATAGATTATCTGATATGTTACCTTTGATCATGCAGAAAGTTCTAGAAAGACATTTGTAACAGAACGGTGCGCCAAGAGTTAATCAGAAATGTAAAGGGATCTAAGCAATAATAAACTAAGATAATAAAGCCATTATTAACTCCAAGGAAAACCAAGTTATAAGAGAAAGGAAATGAACCAATAGTTCATTACTTGAACAGAATTTAAAAAGCCATAATCATAACAAAAATGTTGGGTACAGACTTTACCAGAAACTCTGATACATCCAAAATAGATACTGCGTACTTTTAAGGAGAACCTTTTTCACAGACACTTTCATAGGAGAATAGAAGGGTTTCCAACTGCACAATGGTAAAGAATCCTCCTGCCAATGCAGGAGGTGCAAGAAATGTGGGTTTGATCCCTGGGTCAGGACGATCCCCTGGAGTAGGAAACAGTAACAGACTTCAGTTTGCTTGCCTGGAAAATTCCATGGACAGAGAAGCCTGGAGGGCTACAATCCATGGGGTTACAAAAAGTCTGATAGGACTGAGCGCGCGCACACACACACACAAGAGAATGGAATGGAGAGAAAGGAGTAAGGAATGTAAAAGATGTTGTCTTCATTCCCTTAAAGGCTAGTCAATAGATGTTTAAAATTTATAATTCAAGACAGTAGTATACACATGTTATTTGGAGAAACAAATTAAAAAGTTATTTTGTAGGAAGAGGAGACAGAAACAAGTAGTCTGCAATTTTTTTTATAACTTTTTATGCTTTTTAACCTTTTAAATTATGTGAGTATATTTATAGATAAAAATAAAATGAATTTTAAAATGAAAATTTATGGTAAGTCATATGCTAAAATATGAATAGGATTACCTATGAGTGGCAACATTATAAGGAAAATTGAGGCTGCCTGCCATCAGCTGACCCCATCCTCACTCCCTGCTTTCTTTTTCCCTATAGCACTTATCCACAATTGATATTGTAAATATTCTACTCATTTATGTGTCAGTTGTTTTCTCAGCTTATTGGAATGCAACACCCATGAGGGAAGAGATATTACTTATTTTCATCACCTCTGTATCCCCAGAGTCAAAAACAATGCTTGCTTCTTAGAAGGCATCCAGTAAACAGAAACGAATAAATGAGAATTTAAAAAATTTTGCTATAATATCCATTTTTAAAACATTATTTCTTACTTGAAAAACAGAAAGAAAATAAAAGCAATTTCTATTTTAAGGAAAAATTTTAAATGCTATGTGGGAAGAAAACAGGGGAATGAAGCGGATGTTCAAGCAGGTAGAGGTGGTTTGGTCTTGCTTCTTTGAGAAATGTCACCCAGGTGGTGATAGTGGTAAAGAATTCACCTGCCAATGCAGGAAATGAAAGAGACGCAGGTTCTATCCCTGAGTCAGGAAGATCCCCAGGAGTCAGGAGTGCCAACCCACTCTAGTATTCTTGCTTGGAAAATGCCATGGACAGAGGAGCCTAGCGGGCTTCAGCCCATGAGGCCACAAAGAGTCGGATACAACTGAGCACACACACAAGGTAGCGAAAGCAAAGAACCTGGAGCATGAAAACTGCACTCAGGTCTGTGAAAGCAAAGGAGCAGAGCTACCCAAAGGAGGGCCAAGGGGACCAGATCAGAGCATCTTTTTATACTGTGACTGCCCGGTTAAGTATTGGGTGGGTGCAGTTGATAAAATGGTGGAGAAGGAAGACCATGCCTGGCTTTTTCCTCCTTAGCATAGTTTAGTAGACTAATGCTATTTAAAATGTTTTTTTAATCTAATCTCTAGTTCACTCAACTGAAGCACAAGTTAACATCACTTAAAATAAATTGATAGACTAGCAGTTTCTTTCATATATTATCATCAGTTAAAATAATATTTAAAGTTTGTTTAAAACATCTAGTCACCATTCATGCGTTACCCCTTCAACCTCAACTGTTTTCTGTCTCTGCTTAACTGTTTTCCTGGATTGACTCCACATATAATTTAGCAATTGTCCCTAACTCACCCTAAAACATTTTTTTTTTCAGTTGTTAGAATCTTTTTAAACATCCATTGCTCTCCAAACACCAGACTGTTTTGGTTTCAGGAACCATGTGATTTGGCATTTCAGGTTGTTAATTATCCTGCTGTGCTCCAGTTCTCCTGCTCCAACTCAACTGGAGAACTTAAAATAGTGTAACACTTCGATCTGTGCCTCCCATGGCCAGCCTTATTTAGCTACTCAGGAACTTCTGCTTGTTTAACTTGTAGTCTGACTGAGTTAAATTCTTCCTACTGTCTTTCATACTATTTCTTTTCCAGGTAATGGAAGAAAAATTGGTAGAAGTAGCATGTTGTATATCTTTTACCCATAAAGAAAGCATTTGCTCTTGTCCATTAGTCATCAGTTTATTTATCTTTATGTAAATATTGCTTTCACTAAGGCTAACATTCTCTGTTACAAATACTAGACATAGTTAATTTTACCTTGCTTTGTATTTTTACTGGATTTTTACAAAACCTAGTTTCATAAAGGAGCTTTATGTCTTGTACTTCTAGAGTTTTAAAGTGTATATTTAAATAATTGGAAAGTTTGAAAGATTAAAAACCAGTTTGAAGTTTATCTCATCACTTTCTCTCTGCTAATATCTTAATACCATTGCCTTTCAAGACATATGATTGCTGTGAATCATTTTTAGAAGGATAATAGAGAACAATATTGCAGTGGTAAAAATGGGAGATTGACTCCAAGAAAGCAAATGTTATGTCTGAGCGCTAAGCTGTAATATTGTTAAAGCCATCATTGCAAGAAGCAATTATCAATTACTGTTTCTGGCTTAATTGCAGTATTACTTTTACTCATTATAACAGGGGCAATATACCTATAATAAAGATGAGGTCATTGTAAAATGTTTTTGTGGTATCTCTAATGTTGTGCATATACTTAACAAAAATATATAAAAAATAAATATTTTTACTTTGGCTGGCCAAACAGGTTTTGATTAGTGTCCCTTTTCCATTGTCACTGATGCATTATGAATATTTTGTTTATGCACACACAATTTAAAAGCCAATGTGAGTAATGGTTCATCCAGATGCACATTAAATATCTCATGAACTCTCTCTGTATGCAGGTCAGTAAGCAACAGTTAGGTCTGGACATGGAACAACAGACTGGTTCCAAATAGGAAAATGAGTACATGAAGGCTGTATATTGTCACCTTGCTTATTTAACTTATATGCAGAGTACATCATGAGAAACACTGGGCTGGAGGAAGCACAAGCTGAAATCAAGATTGCTGGGAGAAATGTCAATAACCTCAGATATGCAGATGACACCACCCTTATGGCAGAAAGTGAAGAAGAACTAATGAGCCTCTTGATGAAAGTGAAAGAGGAGAGTGAAAAAGTTGGCTTAAAGCTCAATATTCAGAAAACAAAGATCATGGCATCTGGTCCCATCACTTCATGGGAAATAGATGGGGAAACAGTGGAAACAGTGGCTGACTTTATTTTTCTGGGCTCCAAAATCACTGCAGATGGTGACTGAAGCCATGAAATTAAAAGACACTTGCTCCTTGGAAGGAAAGTTATGACCAACCTAGACAGCATATTAAAAGCAGAGACATTACTTTGCCAACAAAGGTCCATCTAGTCAACTCTGGTTTTTCCAGTGGTCATGTATGGATGTGAGAGTTGGACTATAAAGAAAGCTGAGCACCGAAGAATTGATGCTTTTGAATTGTGGTGTTGGAGGAGACTCTTGAGAGTCCCTTGGACTGCAGGGAAATCCAATCAGTCCATCCTAAAGGAGTTCAGTCCTGGGTATTCACTGGAAGGACTGATGTTGAAGCTGAAACTCCAATACTTTGGCCACCTGTTGGGAAGAGCTGAGTCATTTGAAAAGACCCTGATCCTGGGAAAGATTGAGGGCAGGAGGAGAAGGGGATGACAGAGGATGAGATGGTTGGATGGCATCTCCAACTTGATGGATATGGGTTTGGGTGGACTCTGGGAGTTCGTGATGGACAGGGAGGCCTGGTGTGCTGCAGTTCACGGGGTCGCAAAGAATCGGACACAACTGAGCGACTGAACTGAACTGAACTGATCTCTCTCGTGGGGGTACACACACAGTTGGCTTGTGCAATACAAAAATCTTGAAGATATACCCTAATTTCCCATAAGCTCAACTTTCCTATAAACTTTGATAAAATAGTGAGTCCAAAAGATGAGCATAGGATGGAAAAGAAGGAGAGAAAGCAAAATGAGATGGAAGGAACCCAAACAGGGGAGTGGTGATGATGCAGAAAAAGGTAGAAGATCCTGAATTACATGACATCAGCATCAGCACTTGCTGGCTAATTTAGGGCCAGCTAGAAAATGGCAACCCATTCCAGGATTGTTGCCTCGAAAGTTCCATGGACAGCTGAGCCCGGTGGGTTACAGTCCATGTGCTTGCAAAAGTCGGACTTAACTGAGCACAGCACAGTTACAGTTATAACTATATTAATCAACCAAGTAAAGTCAACTCATGGAGTTCCAGAACAAAGCTGAGAGGTCCTAGGACAAGAATAACTTGTGGAGGTAGGAGTAGATATTAGGAAGTGGAGGCAGAGAAAAGAAAATGCACTCATGAGATAATGAAACTGCAGATCTAGAAAGGCATTTGCACATGACAAACATGTGACACATGCTTATAATCATCATGACCATGAAACATTTTGGAGGAAAATACATTCATGACATTACAGATTTCTATAGTTAAAGCTTCAATGTAAACAGAAGATATATGGAGTAGCTTTTAAGGGGTAGCATATTTCTTTTGCTTAATATGTATTCTAAAGTCAAGTTCCAGAATTTTCTTACCTCTACAAAGATGAAACAGGGAAATATGGTGTAGCTCCTAAACTCTTGGCTTTGATGATTTGGAAACATGTTTTCCTGTTCAGATAGGGAAAAAGAAGACATGATTTTAAAATCAGTTTATTCATGGCTGTATACTCTGTGGCCTTCTCTGGAGGCTGAGATGGCAAAAAATCTGCCTGCAATGTGGGAGACGTGAATTTTATCTCTGGGTTGGGAAGATCCCCTGGAGAAGGAAATGGCAACCACTCCAGTATTCTTGCCTGGAGAATTCCATGGACAGAGGAGCCTGGCAGGCTATAGTTCATGGGGTCACAAAGAGTTGGACAGAACTGAGTGACTAATATATATATATATGTATATATATATATATATATATATGTATACTTATGTATATATAGTCTCTGGAAGCTCCATAAATTCTTATTACAAAGCCAACCTTGTCTTTACCAGAAACTGACATTTGGCATCCTGAGTTATTACTTGGAATGTCAGAAACATCATATTTTCTCACTTGTATTGCACTTAGCATCCACAGGGATCCTTCTTTTTAAAAGTTACCTCTGGCTTGAGATAGCATCATTGCCACTTTCACCCTGTTGCAGGCATAACCAGATATTCGACGTTTGATTATATTTGTCTCAGAGACAGACATTATGGCTATGGAAATAGTGCAATGAAGTTCACTGGGCACCATGGCCACACCTCCTCTTGTCACCTCTGTGCCTGAAAAATAACCCCTCCCCCTCTCCAATCCTACAATAATATTAAACATTTCTTTAGATGTGGGGCTTTCCAGGTGGCACTAATAGTAAAGACCCTGCCTGCCAATTCAGGAGATGTACTCTTGTCAATAAACTCTTGTCAATAACCTGATTGGGTACCCCTGACCCGAAGAATATGATGAAGGAGAAAGAGGTCCTGAACGTTGATCTGCAGCAGGAGCTCAAATTACAAGGACATTTCTTACTGTCCTCCGCACTTTGTTTGGAAAATTTACAGAATAAAATATTCTCAATGCAAAAACCACTTGGTAAGGTAAATGAGTCAAAACTGTGAAAATGTGTATGCAGAATTACTAGCTAATATATTTCGTTTATGATCTTTATGCAAAGAAATAAGTAAATTGTTTTAGTTACTTCAGATAGTCAAGGAGGGAAAATCTCACAGTCAAAACCTTAGAGGCTAAATTAAATTTTTATTTATAATTACAAGCGGACAGTAACATGCTAAAATATATGTGTGTGTAATCGACTCATTAAAGAGAAAAAATATCTAGATTTTGGTGTTCATCAGTAGATGAAGTTGAAGTGGTGAAAAAGTGTGATTTTTATCCCCTGGGTTGTGGTATCATGACCAGGCCCCAAATGTGATACGTTCCATATTCTAAGTTCAGTTGGTTTTAGCAGTTGGTGTCTGCCTTCTTACTGAAGGAGCCAAACCAGCTCAACTGCTTCCACTCTCTTCCCATAATTCAGTAATTTTCAGTGGCATGCCTCACTTCAGGAGATATTTGGAAATTGTATATGGGAATTTGTTGTTGTTCAGTCGCTGAGTTGTGACCCCTTGGACTGCTGCACACCAGGCTTTTTTGTCCTTTACCACCTCCTGAAGCTTGTTCAAACTCAGGTCCATTGAATCAGTTACGCCATCCAATCATCTCATCCTCTGCCATTCCCTTCTCCTACTGCCTTCAATCTTAACCAGCATCCAGGTCTTTTCTAACGGTTCAGCTCTTCGCATCAGGTGACCAAAGTATTGGAGCTTCAGTTTTAGCATCAGTCCTTCCAGTGAATATTCAGGGTTGATTTCCTTTAGGACTGACTGGTTTGATCTCCTTGCAGCCCAAGGAACTCTCAAGAGTCTTCTCCAACACCACAGTTCAAAAGCATCAATTCTTCAGCACTCAGCTTTCTTTATGGTCCAACACTCACATCCATACAAGACTACTGGAGAAACCATAGCTTTTACTATATAGACCTTGTCAGCAAAATAATGTCTCAGCTTTTTAACATGCTGTCTAGGTTGGTCATAGGTTTTCTTCCAAGGAGCAAGCATCTTTTAATTTTATGGCTGCAGACACCATCTGCAGTGATTTTGGAGCCCAAGAAAATAAAGTCTCTCACTGTTTCCATTGTTTCTCCATCCATTTCCCACGAAGTGATGGGACCAGATGCCATGATCTTAGTTTTCTGAATGTTGAGCTTTAAGCCAACTTTTTCACTTTCCTCTTTCACCTTCATCAAGAGGCCCTTTAGTTCCTCTTCACTTTCTGCCGTAAGGGTGGTGTCATCTGCATATCTGAGGTTATTGATATTTCTCCCAGCAAACTTGATTCAAGCTTGCATGTCATCCAGCCCAGCGTTTCTCATGATGTACTCTGCATATAAGTTAAATAAGCAAGGTGACAATGTGCAGACTGCATATACTCCTTTCCCAATTTGAAACCAGTCCATTGTTCCATATCTGCTTCTAACTGTCTTGACCCGCATGCAGGTTTCACAGTGGGCAGGTGAGGTGGTCTGTTATTCCTATCTCTTGAAGAATTTCCCACAGATGTTGTGATCCATACAGGCAAAGGTTCTGACATAGTCAGTAAAACAGAAGTGGATGTTTCTCTGGAATTTTCTTGTTTTTATGTGACCCACCAGATGTTGGCAATTTGATCCCTGCTTCCTCTGCCTTTTCTAAATCCAGCATGAACATCTGGCATTTCTCAGTTCACATACTGTTGAAGTCTGGCTTGGATAATTTTTGAGCATTACTTTGCTAGCATGTGAAATGAGTTCAATTGTGTGGTAGTTTGAACATTCTTTGGCATTGCCCTGCTTTCGAATTGGAATGAAAACTGATCTTTTCCAGTTCTGTGACCACTGATGAGTTTTCCATAATTGCTGGCATAATGAGTACAGCACTTTCACAGCATCATCTTTTAGGATTTGAAATAGCTCAGCTGGAATTCCATCACCTCCACCAGCTTTGTTTGTAGTGATGCTTCCTATGGTCTGTTTGACTTCCCACTCCATGATGTCTGGCTCTACGTGAGTGGTCACACCATCATGGTTGTCTGGGTCATGAAGATCTTTTTTGTATAGTTCTTCTGTGTATTCTTACCACCTCATCTTAATATCTTCTACTTCTCTTAGGTCTTAATATGGGAATTAAGTCATCGTAATGAGTTGGACTTTCTTTTGATTTAAAGACAAGGACCAGGAATGCTACATATTCTGCAGTACCCAGGACAGTTCTATGCATCATGAAAAATTGTTTCTGCATTCTGCCCCACTTTCTAATATCCCACTGGCTTACACCCACTTTAAATGTATCAGTAGTAGCTTACTTGTGATGATGAAGAATAGAAGTTGTGTGACTATTTAAGTGAAGATTATTATGGATGGGAAAGCTTATATAGAATAAAGAAATTGTCTCGCAATGAAAACAATTTTTTACAGGGTGCATCTTATTTGCCAAAGAATCCTTCCTGCCACACACTTAGTTTAAAAGGTTTTCATTGTATGGTGGAGATTCATGATACACAGTGATCTTACTGATATATGTTCATAAAATTTATTTTAAAATATTTCATTTTACTTCCTTATGTGAAACATCTCTATAGATTGATAAAATATATAATTAATTTTGAAGATAATGGTAAGAAATCTGTGTGATAACAATTATACATTTTAATTAATTATTTTTTTTACGTGCATATGTTTTTCAAGTGTACTCTACACCTTCAACACAGTCTTATAAAGAAGTGGTAAGAATGGGGACAAGGGGTCGCTGTAAAGTAGCCTGCATGCCCACTGTCTGACAGGGAAGGGACATTTCAGTTTCCTATGGATGGAGCTGAAATGAGAGAAGCAAGCTCGACTTTGGGCTTCCTTGTTAGCAACACACTCCAAAAAAGTACCTTGTCAAGCTAAGAAATCCAAGCAAGAAGACAGTGCAGACAAGAATTTGCCCCTTTGAGGGGCAGAGGGTTCCAAGCATCTTTGTAAAGAATCTTCAAAGAAGCCCTGGGAGAAAAGTCTGTGAATTAATTCCACCACAAAAGACTAATCCAAATTGACAATTATTAGAAACAAATTACATGAGATCCCCAAAATTCAAGATGAGAAAGAGAGAGAGAGGGACAGAGAAGCGGATGGCTGATGCCAGGGTCTTGCTTTGGTTGTGGGTCATGCGGCCCTTAGATGTCTGCACACTGCAAGCGTTATCAGGCAGGCAGGTTACCCCAGGCAGCTGCTCCTGTACCATTCTCCTTCCCCTCTTCAAGTATAACATAATGTAATCTTTCACAAAGCTTAATATGTACAGTGACTGAATGATGAAAAAGGAAATGTGGTCTTTACTAAACTAGAAGGAAAATAGTGATTAATACTGCAATGGTATAATGCCAGAATCAGTTCGAACATTTTCCATCTTGGTATAAGTTACCAGAGATGTCCTTTCAAAATAAAGATGTGATTCTTCAAGTCTTGGTGCCCCGTCTTGGAGACCAAGAACAAAGGTAAGGATGAAGTTTTGGTAACTTTTAGATGCTAATTTGTCACACATATCATAAAATTAATATATTTTGGTTAATTTTACCTAATTCTGTGCAAGTTGTCAATTATTTGGAATTTAAATAAAATCAGGTGCTGAGTAAAGCTATAATATGGGAGCAACAGGTGAGCTAACCATGAATGAATGGCCTTATATCATGTATGCTATGCTTTAGAATCGAGATATTTTGATCTTTTAAATGAGTAAAGGCAATTTTTCTGCTTATATGTTTAGTATTGGTAATCTATTTTTCAGAAATGTTTAATGCTTAGTTAACTCATTTAATATATTCTATAATATCCGTACAAAACTAAAGTCAAAAACTTTCCTGCTTGATCTTCAATTACTGTTTGGGACCCAGACTCTTTCTTGAGTGCTTTATGGCATTAGGGTAGCTTAGAACATGTTCACAAATTATTTGATGCTCCTCCTTTCAAGAGGTGGAGCCTAATTTCCCTTTCTTGCACTGAGTGACTGATTCTATTGAATGGAGTAGACTAGCAGAAGTGATGGCCTGTGATTTCAGAGACTTGGTCATAGAAAGCACTGTGTCCTCCAGTTGACTGGTTTACTCTTAGGTTGCTGAGTCTGGAGCCAGTTACCTCCATGCCAGGAGAAGAGGTCCACGTGGCAGGAATGATGACCTCCTGCCAAAGTCAGTGGGGAACTGAGGTCCCTCGTAAATAGCCATATGAGTGAGGCATCTTGGAAAGGACCTTCCACCCTCAACCAAACCTTCAAATGCCTATAGCTCCTACCAGGTCCCGACAGCAGCAAAAAGAGGAAGCTGAGCCAGAACTGCCCAAATAAACCACTCTTCAAAAGCTGTGACTTAATAACTGTGTATTGTCTTAAGCCACCAAATTTGGGGTGAATTTTTTATACAATTTGCCCGCAGAATCCCCTGGACAGAGGAGCCCGGTGGGCTATAGTCTATAGAGTTGCAAATCGTCAGACACTACTGAGCACACACACATTTTATACAACAATAGGTAATTACAAGTATTAACTGTGATTCACATGCATATTAGCTAACAAGAATCATCATAAATGATTTTTTTGGGGAGGGGTGTTCTTTGTAAAGATATACCAAGATATTCTGGGGAAGAGAATACCTAACAGAAAACATCAACTCATTTTAACCTGCGTGTATACTCAGTCACTCAGTCCTGTCTGACTCTCTGCGACCCCATGGACTGTAGCTGGCCAGGCTCCTCTGTCCATGGGATTTCCCAGGCAAGAATACTGGAGTGGGTTGGCATTTTCTTCTCCAGGGGATCTTCCCAAACCAGGGATAGAACCCTCATTTCCTGTGTCTCCTGCATTTGGCAGGCAGATTTTTTTTACCACTGAGACACCTAGGAAGCCCTTTAATTTCTTAGCAGAATAGAATCATAAGAAGCTATGCTTGGAAGTGGTTATTTTGAGTTAGTTTCTGAACATGATCCACTCACTTTTGCACTTTTCAGTAGACATATCGCCATGTCTGCTCTGAGCTTTCTACTTTGTTCCCAGGTTGGTATCAGGAAGGAAACAAGTGGCCGACAAACGGCTAGGTTTGGGGTGGAGTCTGGTGAGAGATGGAAGTGGAAGTAAATCTTCAGTGAAAGCCTTCAAGGGAGATGCAAATAGGAAGCTGAGTGTTCACTGTGTTATTTCTTGATTCAATCTTATGAAATTGCCACTGTTGTAGGTCAAACATGATTAAATGTTAGAAATTCATTTGGCTTAAAATAGTCTGTATATTTTGCTTTAAACACATAATATTAAAAATAAATATACAAACATCATACATATATAGAGAGAATATATGCATTTTTAAAACCAATCCTCACTAGCTTTATCAGTTCAGTTCAGTTGCTCAGTTGTGTCCGACTCTTTGCGACCCCCATGGACTGTAGCACGCCAGGCTTCCCTGTCTATCACCAACTCCCAGAGCTTGCTCAAACTCATGTTCATTGTGTCGGTAATATCATCCAACCATCTCATCCTCTGTCATCCCCTTCTCCTTCTGCCTTCAACCTTTTCCAGCATCAGGGTCCTTTCCAATGAGGAAAGGTTCTTTGCTTCAGGTGGCCAAAGTATTGGAATTTCAGTTTGAGCATCAGTCATTCCATGACTGATTGGACTGATTTCCCTTAGGATTGACTGGTTGGATCTCCTTGCAGTCTAGGGGACTCTCAAGAGTCTTCTCCAACATCACAGTTCAAAAGCATCACTTCTTTGGTGCTCAGCTTTCTTTGTAGTCCAACTCTCACATCTATATGTGACTACTGGAAAAACCATAGCTTTGACTAGAGGGACCTTTGTCGGCAAAGTAATGTCTCTGCTTTTTAATATGCTATCTAGGTTAGTCACAGCTTTTCTTCCAAGGGGCAAGCGTCTTTTAATTTCATGGCTGCAGTTACCATCTCCAGTGATTTAGGAGACCCCAAAAATAAAGTCTCTCACTGTTTCCACTGTTTCCCCATCTATTTGCCATGAAGTGATGAGACTGGATGCCATGATCTCAGTTTCCTGAATGTTGAGTTTTAAGCGAACTTTTTCGCACTTCACTTTCATCAAGAGGCTCTTTAGTTCCTCTTCGCTTTCTGCCATAAGGGTGGTGTCATCTGCACATCTGAGGTTATTGCTGTTTCTCTTGGCAATCTTGATTCCAGCTTGTGCTTCATCCAGTCCAGCATTTCAAATGATGTACTCTGCATATAAGTTAATAAGCAGGGTGACAATATACAGCCTTGACGTACTCCCTTCCTGATTTGGAACCAGTCTTTTGTTCCATGTCCAGTCCTAACTGTTGCTTTATGACCTGTGTACACATTTCTTAGGAGGCAAGAAAGGTGGTCTGGTATTCCCATCTATTGAAGAATTTTCCACAGTTTGTTGTGGTCCACACAATCAGAGGCTTTGGCATAGTCAATAAAGCAGAAGTAGACTTTTTTCTGGAACTCTCTTGCTTTTTTGACGAGCCAGAGGAAGTTGGAAACTTGATCTCTGGTTCCTCTGCCTTTTCTAAATCCAACTTGAACATCTGGAAGTTCATGGTTCATGTACTGTTGTAGACTGACTTGGAGAATTTTGACCATTACTGTGCTAGGATGTGAGATGAGTGCAATTGTGGTAGTTTGAACATTCTTTGGCTTTGCCTTTCTATGGGATTGGAATGAAAACTGACATTTTCCAGTCCTGTGGCCATGCTGAGTTCTCCCAATATGCTGACATATTAAGTGCAGCACTTTCACAGCATCATCTTTTAGGATTTGAGATAGCTCAACTGGAATTCCATCACGTCCTCTAGCTTTGTAGTGATGCTTCCTATGGCCCACTTGACTTTGCATTCCAGGATGTCTGGCTCTAGGTGAGTGATCACACCATCATGGTTATCTGGGTCATGAAGAACTTTTTTGTATAGTTCTCCTGTGTATTCTTGCCACCTCTTCTTAATATCTTCTGCTTCTGTTAGGTCCATGCCATTTCTGTTCTTTATTGTGCCCATATTTGCATGAAATGTTCCCTTGGTATCTCTAATTTTCTGAAGAGACCTCTAGTCTTTCCCATTCTATTGTTTTCCTCTGTTTCTTTCCACTGATCACTGAGGAAGCCTTTCTTGTCTCTCCTTGCTATTATTTGGAACTCTGCACTCAAATTAGTTTATCTTTCCTTTTCTCCTTTCCCTTTAGCTTCTCTTCTTTTCTCAGCTATTTTTAATGCCTCCTCAGACAACCATTTTGTCTTTATGTATTTCCTTTTCTTGGGGATCATCTTAATCACTGCCTCCTGTACAGTGTCACAAATCTCTGTCCATAGTTCTTCAGGCACTCTGTCTATCAGATCTAATCCCTTGAATCTATTTGTCACTTCCACTGTATAATCATAAGGGATTTGATTTAGGTCATACCTGCATGGTCTAGTAGTTTTCCTACCTTCTTCAATTTAAGTCTGCATTTGGCAATAAGCAGTTCATGATCTGAGCCACAGTCAGCTCCCGGTCTTGTTTTTGCTGACTGTATAGAGATTCTCCATCTTTGGCTGCAAAGACTGATTTCAGTATTGACCATCTGGTGATGTCCAGGTGAAGAGTCTTCTCTTGTGTTGTTGGAAGAGGGTACTTGCTATGACCAGTGCATTCTCTTGGCAAAACTCTGTTAGCCTTTGACCTGCTTCATTTTGTACTCCAAGGCCAGATTTGACTGTTACTCCAGGTATCTCTTATTTTTGCATTGACTTCCTAGTTTTGCATTCCAGTCCCCTATAAGGAAAAAGGCTTCTTTTTTGGGTGTTAGTTCTAGTAGGTCCTGTAGGTCTTCATAGACCTATTCAACTTCAGCTTCTTCAGCATTACTGGTCAGGGCATAGACTTGGATTACTGTAATATTGAATGGTTTGCCAGACCATCATTCTGTCGTTTTTGAGACTGCATCCAAGTACTGCATTTCAGACTCTTTTGTCGACTATGAGGGCTACTCCATTTCTTCTAAGGGATTCTTGTCCACAGTTGTAGATATAATGGTCATCTGAGTTAAACTCACCCATTCCAGTCCATTTTAGTTCACTGATTCCTAAAATGTCAATGTTCAGTCTTGCCATCTTCTATTTGACCACTACCAATTTGCCTTGATTCTTGGACCTAACATTCCAGGTTCCTATGCAATATTGCTCTTTATGGCATTGGACTTTACATACATCACCAGTCACATCCACAGCTGAGTGTTGTTTTTGCTTTTGGCCTGTCTCTTTCTTCTTTCTGGAGTTATTTCCCCATCATCTCCTGTAGCATTTTGGGCATCTACTGACCTGGGGAGTTCACCTTTCAGTGTCCTATATTTTTGGCTTTTCATGCTGTTCATGGAGTTCTCAAGGCAAGAATATTGATCTGGTTTGCCATTCCCTTCACCGGTGAACCATGTTTTATCAGAACTCTCCACCAAGGCAAGAATACACAGAAGAACTGTACAAAAAATATCTTCATGACCAGATAATCACGATGGTGTGATCACGCACCTAGAGCCAGACATCCTGGAATGTGAAGTCAAGTGGGCCTTAGGAAGCATCACTACAAACAAAGCTAGTGGAGGTGATGGAATTCCAGTCGAGCTTTTCAAATCCAAAAGATGATGCTGTGAAAGTGCTCCAGTCAATGTCAGCAAATTTGGAGAACTCAGCAGTGGCCACAGGACTGGAAAAGGTCAGTTTTCATTCCAATCTCAAAGAAAGACTAAGCCAAAGAATGCTCAAAGTACCGCACAATTGCACTCATCTCACACGCTAGTAAAGTAATGCCCAAAATTCTCCAAGCCAGGCTTCAGCAATACATGAACCATGAACTTCCAGATGTTCAAGCTGGTTGTAGAAAAGGCAGAGGAAACAGAGATCAAATTGCCAACATCCACTGGATCATCAAAAAAGCAAGAGAATTCCAGATAAAACATATATTTCTGCTTTATTGACTATGTCAAAGCCTTTGACTGTGTGGATCACAATTAACTGTGGAAAATTCTTCAAGAGACGGGAATACCAGACCACCTGACCTGCTTCCTGACAAACCTGTATACAGGTCATGAAGCAACAGTTAGGACTGGACATGGAACAAAAGACTGGTTCCAAATAGGAAAAGGAATACGTCAAGGCTGTATATTGTCACCCTGCTTATTTAACTTATATGCAGAGTACATCATGAGAAATGCCAGGCTGGATAAAGCACAAGCTGGGATCAAGATTGCCAGGAGAAATATCGATAACCTCAAGATATGCAGATGACACCATCTTTATGGCAGAAAGTGAAGAAGAACTAAAGAGCCTCTTGATGAAAGTGAGAGAAGAGTGAAAAAGTTGGCTTAAAGCTTAACATTCAGAAAACTAAGATCATGGCATCCAGTCCCATCCCTTCATTGCAAATAGATGGGGAAACAGTGGAAATAGTGTCAGGCTTTATTTTTTGAGCTCCAAAATCACTGCAGATGGTGATTGCAGCCATGAAATTGAAATATGCTTACTCCTTGGAAGGAAAGTTATGACCAACCTAGATAGCATATTAAAAAGCAGAGACATTACTTTGTCAACAAAGGTCCATCTAGCAAAGGCTATGGTTTTTCCAGTAGTCATGTATGGATGTGAGAGTTGGACTATAAAGAAAGCTGAGTGCAGAAGAATTGATGCTTTTGAACTGTGGTATTGGAGAAGACTCTTGAGAGTCCCTTGGACTGCAGGGAGATCCAACCAGTCCATCCTAAAGGAAATCAGTCCCGGATATTCATTGGAAGGACTGATGTTGAAGTTGAAACTCCAATACTTTGGCCACCTGATGCAAACAGCTGACTCATTTTAAAAGACTCTGATGCTGGGAAAGATTTAGGGTTGGAGGAGAAAGGGACGACAGAGGATGAGATGGTTGGATGGCATCACCCACTCAATGGACATGAATTTGGGTAAACTCCAGGAGCTGCTAACGGACAGGGAGGCCTGGTGTTCTGCGGTTCATGGGTCACAAACAGTCAGACACGACTGAGTGACTGAACTGAACTGAACTCCATCATGACCCATCCATCTTGGGTGGCCCTACAGGGCATGGCTCAGGGTTCCATTGAGTTAGACAAGACTGTGGTCCATGTGATCAGTTTGGTTAGTTTTCTGTGATTTTGGTTTTCATTCTGCCTGCCCTCTGATGGATAAGGATAAGAGGCTTATTGAAGCTTCCTGATGGGAGAGACTGACTGAGGGAAAAACTGGGTTTCATTCTGATGGGTGGGGCCATGCTCAGTAAATCTTTAATCCAATTTTCTCTTGATGGGTGGGACTGTGTTCCCTCCTGTTGTTTGACCTGAGACCAAACAGATGGAGGTAATGAAGAACTAACTTTATAGCATTTAAAAAAAATTCATCAGGGCACCCAAAACCAAAACAAAAGATATAAATGAAAGACAAGAAGGGACAAAGAAGGGAATTTAGTTAGTTAATTCCTTGCAGGTGGTATGGTCTCAGGATTCTGCTTGAATTATTACTTTGTCAATCAGTATGTAACATTGTACAAGCCATTTAGCTCTGACAATCCTCATTTTTTCATCTATTTCATGACAATAGTAATAATAACCTACTGCACATTTGTTTTGAGGATCAAATGAAATATCACGTGAAATATTGTGTATGAAGAAGACAGTCAGTGCTGTCTACTCCAAACAGGCTCTGGATATGTGACTTGGGAATATGGTCCTCAGATATCAACAAAGCAGATGGAGCATACCCTTCTGTCTATGAAACTATACCTGAGATCTTTGTGATAGGAAGAAAGGAAATTATATTTTCCAGATGTTATGAGCAGAGTAGTATCTCTCCAAACTCCTATATTGAAGTCCTAACCTCTCAGTACCTCATAATATGACTGTATTTGGAGACAGGGCTATAAAAAGCTAATTAAGTTAAAATAACATCATTAGAGCAGAACCTAATCCAATACAGCTGGTATCCTTATAAGAAAAGGCGTTTAGGACACAGACACACACAGAAAAGACATGTGATGATGTGGAGAGCAACGGCCATCTAGCCAATAGCAAGTAAGTTTTCACTGCCAACACATGATCTTAGACTTCCAGCCTCTAGAAGTATGAGAAAGTAAACTTTTGACATATGAGCTACCCAGTTCTAGCAAGCTAATACACTAAGTAATAGCTACCAAGGTATTAGATTGGGGTCTCATATACTATTTTAAATTCAATCCTTATTTAGCTATATATATAGTTGGGGCTAGCTGGTATCCAAGTAGCAGTTTTGTGGTAAGAAAAGATTAGATTTTTTGAAGGGGAGATCTTAAGAACTGTTATTAGCTATACAATTTTGGAAAACCTTTTATATTGCTATAAAAGAGATTGAAAAGTTGAAAGAATTATTAAAATGTAAGTTATTTTGGAAGTTTTTTTCCTCATTATGGGAAAATTTTTAAATTTGAATATACATGGAAAAATCTAATGAATTTGAATATGCCTTAACTGTAGCAAATTAGTCTGGAATAATTTTCCTGGTGGGTACAAATGGAATGCTAATTAATGTTAATATTAGCCTCAGAAAAACATAATTAGGAAGGTAAATCTGTTGTATTTTCTATCTCTGAAACCACGTAACACATTCTACTATACTAGAAATGATTTAAGGACAATCAGAAATTTGGCTTAACTTCAATGTATCTATTCATCATCAGTGTGAATAATTAAGAAGGGACTAGACAATATTGCTACTTTTGTAATATTATAGTGTTCTTGAAGTATTAAATACCTGCAGAAAAATTCAGATATTTTTGAAGCAAAATTAAAGTAATTAAGTTGTACCAGTGCTATTCTGTTGTTGCCAGAGTTCCCTACAATATGATTCTACATTTTATTGGCATCTATATATTGTTTTAATATCTTATTCTTTGTTAATTGATTTATATTAATTGTCCCTTTGTGACTCAAGCAGTGCATAAATATGAATTCACCCTGTACAAGAAAATAACTTCATTGATTATCAATTGCAGCTTCTATTGAAGAATTTCACTAAATGATATTAAAATCATCCATAATGCCAATAACCTTGTGTGCCCTTGGGTACTGTAGTAGTGGGTTATGTCTAATTTCAGGGAATATTTGGTTAAATTATCTTTTCACCAACCCATAGTAATTTAATTGGTAGCTTATATGCATTTTCTTGAAGAAAGAGAGTGAGAAAGAGAAAAAGTAACATATGAAAAAAAAAAACAACTCCTCTTTGTTAAGCTCTAATCTTGACTATTAAATAATGAGGTTTGTGCTACTTTGAAATAATAAGTGAATATGGCAGTTTTCTAGCAATTGAGGGAATAGCACATTTAAAAAAAGCTACTGACTGAGTTCTTGAATGCATGTTTAAACTGACCATCCCGCAGATAAACAATTCCCTCATTACTTCAGTTTTGAAATGCTTTATTTAGGATACTTTTCAGATGCTGTAATAGAGGGCTAAAATCACAGTAGCTTAAAAAAAAATGTATTTCCCACCTAAAGAGTGAAATAAGTCAGAAAGAGAAAAACAAATACTGTACACTAATGCATATATGTGAAATCTGAAAAAAATTGGTATAGATGACCTTATTTACAAAGCAGAAAAAGAAACAGATATACAGAAAAATGTATGGATACCAAGGCGGGGAAGGTGAGAGTGGGTGAGATGTATTAGGAGACTGAGATTAACATAGATGGGGAAACAATGGAAACAGTGGCTGACTTTATTTTTTGGGGCTCCAAAATCACTGCAGATGGTGATTGCAGCCATGAAATTGAAATATGCTTACTCCTTGGAAGGAAAGTTATGACCAACCTAGATAGCATATTAAAAAGCAGAGACATTACTTTGTCAACAAAGGTCCATCTAGTAAAGGCTATGGTTTTTCCAGTAGTCATGTATGGATGTGAGAGTTGGACTATAAAGAAAGCTGAGTGCAGAAGAATTGATGCTTTTGAACTGTGGTGTTGGAGAAGACTCTTGAGAGTCCCTTGGACTGCAGGGAGATCCAACCAGTCCATCGTAAAGCAGATCAGTCCTGGGTGTTCATTGGAAGGACTGATGTTGAAGCTGAAACTCCAATACTTTGGCCACTTGATGTGAAGAGCTGACTCCTTTGAAAAGACCCTGATGCTGGGAAAGATTGAGGGCAGGAGGAGAAGGGGGTGACAGAGGATGAGATGGTTGGATGGCATCACCGCTCAATGGACGTGGGTTTGGGTAAACTCCGGGAGTTGGTGATGGACAGGGAGGCCTGGCGTGCTGCGGTTCATGGGGTCGTGAAGAGTCGGGCATGACTGAGCGACTGAACTGAACTGATCCTGTGTATAAAATAGACAACCAATGAGAACCTGCTGTATATCACGGGGAACTGCATCACAGGACTCAGTGCTCTGTGGTGACCTGAATGGGAGGGAGGTCCAAGAAAGAGGGGATATATGTACACATATGGTTGACTCTCTTTGCTGTATAGTAGAAACTAATACTAATAACTAAATTATAAAGCAACTATACTCCAATAATTTTTTTAAAAAATCTAGATACAAAAATAAATAAATAAAACAATACAGTTTATTTGAAAAAAAAAAATTCACACTTAATAATAGTCCGGGCATACACGGTGTGGGGCAGATAAGACAGCTGCATAATGCTGAAGATCCGGGCTCCTTCTATCATGTTGCTCAGCTGTCCAGGCATTTTTCTCATCCACTACATAGTCCAATACAACTCATTTTCACTGTAGTCTGCTTTCTAGGAAGCACGAAGAGGAAAGGAGTAGAAGGATGTCCTCTCCTACAGAGGATATGTGCATATCACTTTTGTACTGACCAGAACACAACAAAAAAGGCCACACCTACCTGCGTGAGAGTCTGGGAGATGTGCCCGGCTGAAACTTCTATCTATATGTAGAAGAAATTGGGGGATCAGTAATCTTTGCCTGAAGGAATAGATGGATATTTGTTTTCTGGGCAGAGTTTAATTCAGAATCTGTGAACCAGAGATTTCAGAGAAGACCACGTTAGAGAGTCTAGCCTTGTCTTTAGGCTTTGCATGAATTCAACAGTCCAGCCAAACAAGTGAAATAGTGTGGCTGATGTCCAGCAATATAGAGTAGGTGCTTTACAGTGAATCAGAAGGTCTTTCTGGATATATCAGAGCTGTGGTCGTATACATGTTATTACATTTTTTTCTCAATAGGAACATAAACTGTGAGATAAACTTAGCTACCTAAGTTTGCAAAGATTAAAAAAAAAAGCACTAAATTTGTCACTGATCACTTCAGCTTTCTTTTGAACTAAATTGGTAAAGTCTTAGCTCTTCTAGATATATTAAGCAGTGTACTAATCATGGCAGCCTGAATTTAGATAGTATAGTTTTGCTGTTATTAAAATGGTTCTGATTTCTACTTTATCAACTGAAAAGTTGATTTATTTTTTCTGAGTATAAAAGTATTTAATTCTCTTTCTGAAAGTCGCTCAGTTGTGTCTGACTCTTTGCAACCCCATAGACTATACAGCCCATGGAATTCTGCAGGCAAAATTACTGGAGTGGATTGCTTTTCCCATCTCCAGGGGATCTTCCCAACCCAGGGATTGAAACCAGGTCTCCCGGATTGCAGGTATATTCTTTACCAGCTGAGGCACCAGGGAAGTCCCATTTCTCTTTATAAATACATGCAAAGAAGAAAGCAAAAATAATCAATAATTTTACTGTTTAAAGATAATTCTTTATTAGCATTTTGGTATATATTCTTCCAGGCTTCTTCAATGCATACAAAATATAAAATAATAAGTTTATTACACATTATCTTATGAATAATCATGAATTATTTGGCATCCATCGTTCTACTCAGAGTTCTAAGGGAAGCTCTACCCAGATTACTTGGGATCCTCAAAATTTGGAAATGTTCTTTCTTGTTCATCTTCTTCTTATGTGCTCTATCAGTCTCATTCTTAATCATCTCATGGTGTATGTCACCTTGGTTTGAGATGATTAAAATTTTTGTAACTTGATGATTTCCATACAGAAAATCTGTGAAAAGATGTGCTTTCTCCCAATTTTCTCATTCATACTTAACTGAGAATAGGTTTTGTGATGCAGAACTCTTGGTCCTTCCCCCTGTTTGATCTGAGTTCTTGGTGAGGGAGTGTTAATCTTCCAGCTAAGCTACAGTCCATGTCTTATCTATGTAGCTACCTTTTCTCTGGCATACTCAAATAAGTTAGGTAATTTCATTTACCACTTAGTAAGAGACAACTAAGATCATGGCATCTGGTCCCACCACTTCATGGGAAATAGATGGGGAAACAGTGGAAACAGTGTCAGACTTTATTTTTGGGGGCTCCAAAATCACTGCAGATGGTGATTGCAGCCATGAAATTAAAAGATGCTTACTCCTTGGAAGGAAAGTTATGACCAACCTAGACAGCATATTAAAAAGCAGAGACATTACTTTGCCAACAAAGGTCCATCTAGTTAAGGCTATGATTTTTCCAGTGGTCATGTATGGATGTGAGAGCTGGACTGTGAAGAAAGCTGAGCGCCGAAAAATTGATGCTTTTGAACTGTGATGTTGGAGAAGACTCTTGAGAGTCCCTGGGACTGCAAGGAGATCCAGCCAGTCCATTCTGAAGGAGATCAGTCCTGGGTGTTCATTGGAAGGACTGATGTTGAAGCTGAAACTCCAATACTTTGGCCACCTGATGCAAACAGCTGACTCATTTGAAAAGACACTGATGCTGGGAGGGATTGGGTGCAGGAGAAGGGGACGACAGAGGATGAGATGATTGGATGGCATCACCGACTCAATGGACATGAGTGTGGGTAAACTCTGGCAGTTGGTGATGGACAGGGAGGCCTGGAGTGCTGTGATTCATGGGGTCGCAAAGAGTCGGACACGACTGAGCGACTGAACTGAACTGAACAGTAAAGTGAATTGTTCTTTAGGAACTCAGTTGAAAGCATTGCCTTGAAGCTGATGCTTATCTAAGTTAGGTATTATAATTTTATGCTCACTCTTGTGTAAGTTTCATTTCCCTAATATTATGAAGCTTTTTCAGTGAAGCATATTCCACTGCCTTTTATCAGCCATTGCTGTTGCTGAAGAACATGGTGAAAATCCATTTCTCACTTCTATGTAGTCATTTTTTTTTCCTTCTTGTAGGCTTTTAGAATCTGCTCTTTATTCCTGGTTTTAGAAAACTTAGGAGTATATGACAAAATATGAATCTTTCACTTATACTACTCGACATTTTTAATCTTAGGATTTATGTTTTTCCTTGTCTCTGGTAAAAACTCTTGTATTATTTCATTGACTAATATCTCTCCTACTTTCCTAGAAATGCTTTTTAGTGTATGTTTGACTTTCTTATTTAATTTTCCATGTCTCATCACTCCCTTTTACATTTTTTATAATTTTGGCTTTGTGCTCTACATTCTGGGAGATTTTCTCTTATCCCATTTAATATTTTTGTACTGTAAAGACGTCATATTGAAACAGCAAGATACATGTTACAAAATTCCTTTTTGTCCACGTAAATGCTGAAAATTATATTTTGTAACTTTGGCAAGTAACATCAGTTTATCATTAACAAATCTTAAGTAATTGCCTACAATAACTATTTAGTCTCACAATTAAGATTGATGAAGAACCATATGAGTGCAGTAAACTAAGAATTTCATAAATGATTTCTAAGTTAATGTAAGTAAACTAAAATAACTTCAAAATATTAGAAAATTTAAGATGAAGTATGAACAGCTTAAGTCCACTGTCGAGGTCATAAACTGAAGAACTGAAACTATAAGACGGCAACTCTGATTGACAGAAAAAATTTATATGCTTTTCTAGAGTACAGAAATTAAAAAAAAAACAACTGAAGATATAACATGGAATTGAAAATGGAGATATATTATATATTATAGATATTTTCCAAAGAAGAAATCAATTAAACTTGAGGCCCTAAATCTCTTTCTAGATGTAGGTCTTCCCTGGAGCTGATATAGAAATAAGGTCAGCATTGCTCCTTTTAGGAAGGGAGTCTAAGCTAGTATCCTCTCTTTGTGCTTCCATCCACTGACTACTTACAGGAATTTTTTTCAAAATCACAATTGGTGAGGTGATGCAAGTCTGGGGCAACTGTAACTGAACTGTATAAGAAGTCCTGGAGAGGACGGCCTAGGACAGCTCACCTTAGATGTGGGATCAGTGTTTTTTCTTTTCCCTTGGGTGTGTGTGTCCTGGATTCTTTTTTCTTTCCTATTGGAGAATAAGATGTAAGACTTGGAGAGGGCAGAGGAGGCCATTGAATCAGTAATGGTCCTCACTCTCTTTGACAAAAATGTTAACTCTTCAGAAAACTGAAACTACATAGGAGTTCAGTTCAGTTCAGTTGCTCAGAAGTGTCTAACTCTTTGTGATTCCATGGACTGCAGCACGCCAGGCTTCCCTGTTCATCATCAACTCCCAGAGTTTTCTCAGACTCATGTCCATTGTGTCAGTGATATCATCCAACCATCTCATCCTGTCATCCCCTTCTCCTCCTGCCTTCAATCTTTCCTGGGAGCAGGGTCTTTTATAATGAGCTGGCTGTTCGTATCAGGTAGCCAAATTATCTGAATTTCAGCTTCAGCATCAGTCTGTCTAATGAATATTCAGAGTTGATTTCCTTTACGACTGACTGGTTTGATCTCCTTGCAGTCCAAGGGACTCTCAAGAGGCTTCTCCAACACCACAGTTCAAAAGCATCAATTCTTGGGTATTCAACCTTCTTCATGGTCCAGTTATCACATCCATGCATGACTACTGGAAAAACCACAGCTTTGACTAGACAGACCTTTGTTGGCAAAGGTCCTGAAGAGATTTCTAGTCTTTCCCATTCTGTTATTTTCCTCTATTTCTTTGCAAAGATCACTGAGGATGTCTTTCTTATGTCTTCTTGCTATTCTTTAAACTCTGCATTCAAATGGGTATGCCTCTGCTTTTTAATATGCTGTCTAGGTTGGTCATAGCTTTTCTTTCAAGGAGCAAGGGTCTTTTAATTTCATGGCTATAGTCACCATCTGCAGTGATTTTGGAGCCCAAGAAAATAAAGCCTCTCAGTTTCCATTGTTTCCCCATCTATTTGCCGTGAAGAGATGGAATCGGATGCCATGATCTTAGTTTTCTGAATGTTGAGTTTTAAGACAATTTTTTCACTCTCCTCTTTCACTTTCATCAAGAGACTCTTTAAAAAAAAAAAAAATGAGGCTCTTTAGTTCTTCTTCACTTTCTGCCATAAGGGTGGTGTCATCTGCATATCAGGTTATTGATATTTTTCCCGGCAATCTTAATTCCAGTTTGTGTTTCATCCAGTCCAGCATTTCTCATGATGTACTCTGCATGTAAGTTAAATAAGTAGGGTGACAATATACAGCCTTGACATACTCCTTTCCTGATTTGGAACCAGTCTGTTTTTCTATGTCCAGTTCTAACTTTTGCTTCTTGACCTGCATACAGATTTCTCATGCAGGTGGTCTGGTATACCCATCTCTTGAAGAATATTCCACAGTTTGTTGTGATCCACATAGTTAAAGGCTTTGGCATAGTCAATAAAGCAGAAATAGATGTTTTTCTGGAGCTCTTTTGCTTTTTTGATGATTCAATCGATGTTGGCAATTTGATCTCTGGTTCCTCTGCTTTTTCTGAATCCAACTTGAACATCTGGAAGTTCACGGTTCATGTACTGTTGAAGCCTGTCTTGGAGAATTTTGAGCATTACTTTGTTAGTGTGTGAGACGAATGCAATTGTGTGGTAGTTTGAACATTCTTTGGCATTGTTTTTCTTTGGGATTGGAATGAAAACTGATCTTTTCCAATCCTGTGGTCACTGCTGAGTTTTCCCGATTTGCTGGCGTACTGAGGGCAGTACTTTCACAGCATCATCTTTTAGGATTTGAAAGAGCTCAACTGGAATTCCATTATCTCCACTAGTTTTGCTTGTAGTGATGCTTCCTAAGGCCCACTTGACTTCACATTCCAGGATGTCTGGCTCTAGGTGAGTGATCACACCATTGTGATTATCTGGTCTTGAAGATATTTTTTGTACAGTTCTTCTGTGTGTTCTTGCCACCTCATCTTAATACCTTGTGCTTCTGTTAGGTCCATACCATGTCTGTCCTTTATTGTGCCCATCTTTACATGAAATATTCCCTTGGTATCTCTAATTTTCTTGAAGAGACTTCTAGTCTTTCCCATTCTGTTATTTTCCTCTGTTTCTTTGCAATTATCACTGAGGATGGCTTTCTTATCTCTCCTTTCTATTCTTTGGAACTCTGCATTCAAATGAGTATGTCTTTCCTTTTCTCCCTTGCCTTTAGCTTCTCTTCTTTTCTCAGCTATTTGTAAGGCCTCCTCAGACAATCATTTTGCCTTTTTGCATTTCGTTTTCTTGGGGATGGTCTTGATCACTGCCTCTTAGAAGAGTTAGGGGCTCCTATAAGATAGGAGCATAGTATAGGAACATAGGAGTTAGGGACACAAATTCAAAATAGTGGAGTGTTTTAAAGTGTTTCTTTGTCAACACCATACCTTATGAACACTCTCTCCTTCCTGAAACTGAAACTTGTATGGGTACAATGGCTGTTTAAATCCAAGTGTGTTTCTTCACAATCCTGGTTTCCTTAAAGAACTCTTTCTCTCTTAATTAGCATCTACCATTTCCTTTTTAAGTGCTAGTTCAAGATGGACTGAATAGAACAAACCATACTGGCATGAATAGGACTTCATATTTGTTGGTAAATTTTCACTAGAGACATTGAGATTCTTTTCGGGTTGGGGGGACAGATTTTCAGAGATTTCACTGAAATGGAAGATCAAATTCTATAGGTTTGGAGTTTGGGAGCTTTTGTTTTTGTGATTGCTTCATTGAGTTTTCCCTTCAACTTTGCTTAAAAATATATATATTTCTTAGAAAGCAAGACTTTTCTTCTCATTCATATGTTCATCTGGGAATTGATCAGTTTTATCATCCTTTCCTCTGGGTTTCTAATATTCACAGCTATCATCAGAGGTTATTTAAAATCCACCAAAAACCCTAAATTGGGAAATAAAGCATAACGTCCTCTCAGATATCCCTCAATCAAGCTGCATAGGCCACAAAAATTGGCTCTTTTACCCTACTAAATTCTAGAGATCAGGGTCTTTGACATGTTTTAACCAGGTCCAATCTGAAACATAAGGAAGGGGTACATCAGGGAGACAGTGGGGATAAACCACAGGAATCCTGGAAGATTAGTGCAACGCCCTGTTTGACCCCAAAGGCTTAGAAATTGATGAATTAATATGGGAAAGAATCTCAATCAAGTTAAACAGAAAAAAGAACCCTGAAAACTGCTATCTACTTCTGTGCTGTGCGTGCTCAGCTGCTCAGTAATTTTGCTTGGCACTAATTCCAAGCTTCTCAAAGCTGAAAATGTACAATGAAAGGCTTCTTATTATTATGCCTATTTTACAAGTAAAAGAAGTGAGTTTTACAGTAACTTGCCCAATGTCAAACAACTAGTATCAGAGGTGGTACACTGATATCAAGGTGGATGTACTTTTTACTATACTGTCACATCTCCCAGTTAAGATATAATATGTTAAGTGTTGGGATGCATGTAGCCCACAGTACTGTGATTCAGGTTTCAAATAGACTGGAGAGGGTAAGTTATGAAATAATAGCAAGGTCAGTGACTTATAAGTTAAACCCTCAGAAAGTATTGCTGTTTCCTAGAGTACTATCAGCAATAAATAGAAGAGAAAAAATTATATGTAAAATATGGTGTGATATTCAACAAAGACAATCATAAAATTAAGAGGCTCTTAATTCCTGATTTTAGAGAGCTGCGAAAGATACAGGCTTCTTGGACTTCCCTAATGATCCAGTGGTTGAGAATCCACCTGCCATTACAGGGGACACAGGTTCAGTCCCTGATCCGGGAAGATCCCACATGAGCCACAACTGCGGAGCCCACACTCTGGAGCCCACAGGCTGCAGCTACTGAAGGCTGTGTACCCAGAGCCCACGCTCTGCAATGAGAAGCCTCTGCAATGAGAAGCCACTGCAATGAGAAGCCTCTGAACCTCAATGAAGAGTAGCCCCTGCTCACTGAAACTAGAGAAAGCCCATGCTCAGGAATAAAGACCCAGTGCAGCCAAAAATAAATGAATGAATTTAATAAATAATTTTTTAAAAAATACAGACTTCTGATGAAATGTTTCCTTCCACAGAGATTCAGAGAAGGAAGGAAGAGGGAAAGGATATAAAATGGTTGCAGTAACTGATGACACACTATAATTCTTAGTCATGAAAAAAAGTGCCTTTTGGATAAATGAAGTGTCTAGCCAACATATAGACTTTAAAATTTGTTAGATTTTTTTCTAAATCAAATTCTCCCAGATCAAGCAGGAAATTGTAGAGGGGATGATGAGAGCCCAGCTGCTGCCTCCAGGGAGCAAGGACTGAATTTGCCAGCAGCTGGGAAATCTCATGGAATAGCAGATAGGTCCCATCACAAATGGTGACATTTATTCCTGCTCCCACTCCCACAAGGATGTCCATTCATTGAGGTTTTAATTTGGGACTGACCCCAAAAAAATGTGCAAGAGCCTCACTTCTATTCTTTCCTTGTGTGTATGTGTGTGTTTTTTTTAATTTCCTGTCTTTTGTTTCCACGAATCACATGCTGAACTTGGAAGATATGAAAATTCACATACCCAAATGTAATTATTCTGTTCAACAACAATCTCTTAACACATAAAGGTTTACTTCATTTTCCTATTGGGATCACCCATCTGGCTCTCCTCAGGAGAGAAAAGCAGTCTGAACAAAAAGATTCTTTTTGGTCTGAGTAGATGCAAACCATCCAGAGAAGACTCCAGCAGGGTGAAATGTAACTGACAATGCAGCTTCCCTATTTTGATCTTTTCTCCAGTCCCCAGTAAGCCAATTCATTCTTCCAGGTGTGAATCCTAACAATGATCTATAGCTTTTTTCTGGTATATAACAAGGCATTTAAAAATTCATTTCCTTCCTTGAGACATAAACACTATCAGTCATTGTCTTCTGTCCTTGATTGTGGAGAACTTTCCTAACTTCTTTTTAATTTGTTACACATTGTGCTTATTTTGCTCTCTAATTTAGTTTTCCTTTTATCAGATTCCATTCTGTGTTCATAACTTCCAGTTCATCTCTCACTCTCTTTTAAACAAACCCCTAAGTGCAAATAACCATGTTTGGTTTTGTAGAATGAAGTGGATACTTTAATAGGATTAAAAAAATTAATCTGTGAGCACAAGACCTCTGGTTTAGAAGTCTCTTAAGAACAGTTCCTATCATAATAAACACAGTTGATAAGGAAACATTCTGTAAATATTAGCTGAAAGAAATAAACAAGGCAGACAGAGACATAGTTTTCTTATTCCTTTATGCCCATCTGTGCTTTGTGTTTTCAAAACCTAACCCCTTCCAAAAGCTTTCAGGCAAAATCAGCACAGCAGTTTATTTTTTTTAGTTAACATTCCTTGATAGCCAACCTAATGGAGAAAGGACATTAATATTTATTATGCACCTACCAATGTCAGGCATCATGCTAAGCAATTTTCACCTGCTATCTTAAATCTTCACAACGTTCTCCTTTTCAGAGATGACAAAATAGTTACCGAGAATGGTTAAGGCAAGCTTGGCTCACTCCATGTGAAACAAATCACAAGAGATTATTGCTCTTAATGGAACAAGTGAAAAGATGGATGGATGAACTACAAAAATTAGAGTTTTTATACCCCACGGAGAGGTGAGGTACACAAAACATTAATGGAACTAAACTTCAGAGCGTTACAGTGTCTTCCTAGGTCTCCTGGTGTGTTCACCTCTGGAAACATGGTGGGAGACAATGCAAGCCAAATGTAGACAATAAGGTTGCAAAGCAAGGAGAAACCAGCTAATCTTTTAAAAGTCTCTCCTAATGCTACGGAGTCCAAGCTTACTCTGCTCACTGCATGACAGGCCAGTGAATCTGAGAGATGAGGCACTGAGGCAAGGAAAATGACTTTATTCCGAAAGCAGCTGACTGAGAAGAAGGCAGCCTAGCACCTCAAAATAACCATCTTACAGGGGTCTGGAATCCAGTTTCCTTAATAGATCAGAGATGGGGGAGGTGAGGAAGCAAAATAAAAAGGTCATTAATCTTGCAAACATCTCCTAGAATGGCAAGCCGCAGGCAGGGGAGGTGTTCATTCCTTCCTTTCTGCCATCTATAGGTGGACAAAGTTCTGAACAAAGGCACTTCAGTTTAACAGTCAGGCAGAGGGGCAGGGTCCTTTTAAGAAAGCCATTATGTATGCTTATAATAACAAAATTAATGAAAAGCAAGTCAAAGAAACAGTTTCCACCAGGGAGTCAGAATTGGCTTCTTCTCTGCAACAATATGTTGATAAGTCAGACTAGAATCTTGAAGACCTTCAGGTGTAGAACAAGTCTGCACCCATCTGCCAACTCTTTTCCGTGGGGTCTTCACCATTACACAAGGCAAAGCTGGGGAAATAACAGGAGAGCTGAAAGAAATTCCACAAATTTCATGAGGGTTATATTGTGAACAGGGGAGCTCATGAAGGACTAAGAGCAGAAAAAGAAGACAGATTGAGATCTCTGAAATGATGAAAGGTGGGAGTAGAGCTTTCTGGTGACCTAAAGCACAGGACTGTAAAATACAGAGATATCTCGAGACTTTTATTGGTGCTTAAATCCCAAGTCCTGCTTGAAGGAGAGTCCGAATTGAACTCTCAAATTATTTGGAACAAGTGGTGTTTTGACATTAAACCAAACTTCAACTCCTTCTAGACTCAGTTTGTATATAAATTACAGGAAGAAACATGATCTTTAATGGGAACAGATATAATTTACTTCAATATCCACTATTCTTTTATACCAATGTGTGTGTTGTATGCTCAGTCACTTCAATCACGTCCAACTCTTCGCAGGTCTGTGGACTGTAGCCCACCAGGCTCCTTTGTCCGTGGGATTCTCCAGGCAAAGAATACTGGAGTGGGTTGCCATGCCCTTCTCCAGGGGAGCCTTCCCCTGACTCAGGGATTGAACCCATGTCTCTTGTGTCTCCTGCATTGCAGGCAGATTCTTTACTGACTGAGCCACCAAGGAAGCCCCTGGTGAATATCCAGAATACAAATTACAATCAGGTAAAGAAGCACAGGAACATGACCTATTCTCAAAAGAAAGGTGAAATGGGACTTCCCTGGTGGTCCAGTGGTTAAGCCTCTGCACTGCAGGGGGTTTGGTTCAACCCCATGCCACATGGCGTGGCCCAAAAATACAAAAATAGGAAAACATTTTTTAAAAAAGAAAGGATGGTCAATAGAAACAGACTCAAATGTATTCCAGAGATTAGAATTAACAGACAGAAATTTTAAAATAACTCTTATAAAAACATGTTAACATGCTCAGCAGAAAAGGTAAGTACTGAGCATGAAGGGATATTTAGGAAAAAATTAACAATGCAACAAACAAATGACAATTCTAGAACAAAAAAATACAACAGTAAAAATGAAAGTCATTTCATATTTCTAAAAGCAGAAAGGACAATTCAAAAGAAAAGACCTATGGGGAAAAAGAAAGACCTATGAACTGTATAAATATCATGATTTTTATAGCCACAGAAAGTTAAGGTATAAAAAAGGTGAATGGACTCATTTCAGAGCTCCATAAGCTCTTGCTAGAAGGGAGGAATACCCTGCTACTCATCCTAGATAGGCCAAAGGTAAAACAGAATGATCAAGGTATTTTCAGGAGATGAGAGTTATTAAATAGAATCTCTGAGATTTTTATTCAGGTCATTCTGACACCAAAGCCTGGGCTCTTTCTATTATAAAGCTCTGAATCTCAAATTATGCGCTCACATTTCTTAGTATAGTGCTTTTATTCAGCTACTTCCTACCAGATGTCTCCTAATTCAGATAACAAAATGCCTGTGGGCCAGATCCGTGTCCTCTAAATTAGTTCCGTCTTCTGTAATCCCAAACTGAGATATCTGCATATAAAAATTGCTACATATATGTTGTCAAAACTAAATGAGGTATGCTCTAAAAGACAATTCAGATGGAGTTGATAGAAAGATACAGACATAGGCATAGACACAGATGTTATTTAGAGCCTTGAGGTACACTTTTGCTGGATCTTCAGCTAGTATTATTGATCCTAAACTCTTTTATTTTTGCCCCCAGCCTCTACCATTTACTATTCCATTCTATGTCTTTAATGTGATTAAATAGGAGTCTCAAAATCAGATGTCTTCAGTGGCCAGGGAGATCAATTGCACTAAGCTGGGTAATTAGGCAATACAGAGCTATGAGAAATGCAGAAATGCAAAGAGCTGTAAAGTGAGGCCATGCCAAAATATATTCAAGTTCAAATATATTTGTAATAGTCTCCTGAAAAACATTTCAGCCAGATCTCTTTCTTGCACTGCCAGTTTGCTCTACAAGATAGAGCACAGTGGTTAAAATTCATTGGACAGACAAAACTGATTTCAAGTTTCAGTTCTACCATTGCTGACTTTGGTAACTTAGACCTCATCACTGACCACTTTAGCTTTAGAACCCTTTATAATCGAACAATAATAATAACAGTACCTACTTCATGAAAGTGAAAGTGTAAATTGCTCAGTCTTGTCCAACTCTGTGCAACCCTGACTGTAGCCAGCCAGGCTCATCTATCCATGGGATTCTTCAGACAAGAATACTGGAGTGGGTTGCCTTTCCATTCTCCAGGGATTGTCCCAAGCCAAGGATGCATTGCAGTCAGATTCTTTACTGTCTGAGCCCCCACTTCATAAGTCATTCAATTCAGTTCAGTCACTCAGTTGTGTACGAATCTTTGCAACCCAGGGACTGCAGCATGCCAGGCCTCCCTGTCCATCACCAACTCCTGGAGCTTGTTTAAACTCATGTCCATCGAGTCGGTGATGCCATTGAACCATTTTATCCTCTGTTGTCCCTTTCTCCTCCCACCTTCAATCTTTCCCAGCATCAGGGTCTTTTCCAATGAGTCAGTTCTTCGCATCAGGTGGCCAAAGTATTGGAGTTTCAGCTTCAGCATCAGTCCTTCCAATGAATATTCAGGGTTAATTTCCTTTAGGATTGACTGGTTTGATCTCCTTGCAGTCCAAGGAACTCTCAAGAGTCTTCTCCAACACCACAGATCAAAAGCATCAATTCTTCAGCACTCAGCTTTCTTTATAGTCCAATTCTCACATTCATACATGACTATTGGAAAAACCATAGCTTTGACTAGACAGGCCTTTGTTGACAAAGTAATGTTTCTGCTTTTTAATATGCTGCCATAAGTCAATCAAATAATGAGGTGATGGGTGTAGATTGTTTTAAACAGTACCTGATACATAGTGAATTTTAATAAATATTAGCTAATATTGGAACCTCCCTGGTGGCTTAGTGGTTAAGAATCCACCTGCAAATGCCAAAGACATGGGTTTGATCCCTCGGTAGGCAAGATTCCCTGGAGAAGGAAATAGCAACCCACTCCAATTTTCTTGCCTGGGATTTTGCATGGACAGAGGATCCTGGTAGGCTACAGTCCATGGGGTTGCAAAAGAGTCAGACACAGCTGAGTGACTAAACAACAACAACAAATTATTGGAACTAATAATTTTAACTAAATTTTCCAAAGAGGGTTTACAATTATTCATTAAAATTTATTTTAATATGATCTACAAATATTTATTTTAAATTAAACATTTACTGGAAGGTTATTATTAGGGTCTACAGTTCAGTTCAGTTCAGTCACTCAGTCCTGTCCCACTCTTTGTAACCCTTGGACTGTAGCACGCCAGACCTCCCTGTCCATCACCAACTCCCAGAGTTTACTCAAACTCATGTCCATTGAGTTGATGATGCTATCCAACCATCTCATCCTCTGTCGTCCCCTTCTCCTCCTGCCTTCAATCTTTCTATACTTGCAATCTGTCTACACTTACAGTTATTCCCATAAAAATAATGTACATGATCAAATATTAAGTTGAATATTAATACATAACATATTAACAACCTTGACTTACTGATAACTAATGGTGAGTCCATTATTCAATAATGGCATCTATATTTTTTTATGTCATGTTCATGAAGAGCCTATAATTTCTATATTTTCAGAATAATTTTCCCTTCTAAAGGGTGCCACTCTAGATACATTCTGCTGTCATTCAAAAGCAAACTTGATGACTCTGCAGACTCTTCTCCATCAAAAACACTCCAAATATTCAATAGGGAGACATTTAAATACAATGATAATAAGATTTCTTCTGGAGTGACCATTGAAATGAAAATTAAGTAGGATTATGGCTCATTTTATATGTTATTTTTATCTTTTGTCATCTTAATAAATTGCTGTCGACAGGGTAAACCTATTGGCTGCTACCTCTATTGCCAGCCACCTATTTATATGCACCATATAAATGCTTTATGGGTAGATTACTCAACATATTTTGACTTAGAGCAAAATAAAGACATTAATTTGCTGAAGGACAGTAGTCCATCTCCCATAGTTGCAATCTTTCCATGACTTTAAAATAAACAGTTTAAATCTTGACAACATCATAAGACAGCATTATTCATTTTCCTGAAGTGTTCATTGATCCTTTTTATTTCTCCATGCAATTTTGTATGCAAAACTTCAATATGAACTTTTGCTATAGTACAGGAGGCTGTGATCAAAACCATTCCCAAGAAAAAGAAATGCAAAAAGGCAAAATGGTTGTCTGAGGAAGGCTCCCAAATAGATGATAAAAAGAGAGAAACAAAAGGCAAAGGAGAAAAAGACAGATACCCACTGAATGTAGAGTTCCAAAGAATAGCAAGGAGAGATAAGAAAACATTCCTATGTGAACAATGCAAAGAAATAGAGGAAACCAATAGAATGGGAAAGACTAGAGATCTCATCAATAAAATTAGAGATACCATGGGAATATTTCATTCAAAGATGCACACAATAAAGGACAGAGATGGTATGGACCTAACAGAAGCAGAAGATATTAAGATAAGGTGGGAAGAACACACAGAAAAGTGAAAGTGAAAGTCGCTCTGTCATATCCGACTCTGTGACTCCATGGATTGTCCATGGAATTCTCCAGGCCAGAATACTGGAGTGGGTAGACTTTCCCTTCTCCAAGGGATCTTCCAAACTCAAGAATAGAACCCAGGTCTCCTACATTGCAGGTGGATTCTTTACCAGCTGAGTACAAGGGAAGACCAAGAACACTGGAGTGGGTAGTCTATCCCTTCTTTAGAGGATCTTCCCAACCCAAGAATCAAATGGGATCTCCTGCATTGCAGGCAGATTCTTTACCAACTGAGCTATCAGGGAATACACTAAAGAACTATACAAAAAAAGATCTTAATGACCCACATCACCATGATGGTGTGATCACTCACCTAGATCCAGAGATCCTGGAGTGCAAAGTCAAGTGGGCCATAGGAAGCATCACTACGAACAAAACTAGTGTAGGTGATGGATTTCTAGTTGAGCTATTTCAAATCCTAAATGATGATGCTGTGAAAGTGCTGCACTCAATATGCCAGCAAATTTGGAAGACTCTGCAGTGGCCACAGGACTGGAAAAGCTCAGTTTTTATTCCAATCCCAAAGAAAAACAATGCCAAAGAATGTTCAAACTACCATGCAATTGCACTCATTTCACATGTTAGCAAAGTAGTGCTCAAAATTCTCCAAGCCAGGCTTCAACAGTATGTGAACTGAGAATTTACAGGTACTCAAGTGAGATTTAGAAAAGGCAGATGAAGCAGAGATCAAATTGCCAACATCCATTGGATCATAGAAAAAGCAAGAGAGTTCCAGAAAAACATCTACTTCTGCTTTATTGACTATGCCAGAGCCTTTGACTGTGTGGATCACAACAAACTGTGGAAAATTCTTCAAGAGATAGAAATACCAGACCATCTTACCTGTCTCCCAAGAAATCTGTATGCAGGTCAAGAAGCAAAAGTTAGAACTGGACATGGAAAAACAGACTGGTTCCAAATAGGGAACAGAGTATGTAAAGTCTGTATATTGTCACTCTGCTTATTTAACTTATATGCAGAGCACATCATGAGAAATGCCGGACTGGATGAAGCCCACGCTGGAATCAAGATTGCCGGGAGAAATAGCAATAACCTCAGATATGCAGGTGACACCACCCTTATGGCAGAAAGCGAAGAAGAACTAAAGAGCCTCTCAATGAAAGTGAAAACGGAGAGTGAAAAAGTTGTCTTAAAACTCAACATTAAGAAAACTAAGATCATGGCATCCAGTCCCATCACTTCATGGCAAATATATGGGGAAACAATGGAACCTGAGAGACTTTATTTTCTTGGGCTTCAAAATCATTGCCAATGGTGACTGCAGCCATGAAATTAAAAGACGTTTGCTCCTTGGAAGAAAAGTTATGACCAACCTAGACAGCATATTAAAAAGCAGAGACATTACTTTGACAACAAAGGTCTATCTAGTCAAAGATATGGTTTTTCCAGTAGTTGTGTATAGATGTGATAATTGGACCTTGAAGAAGGCTGAACACCAAAGAATTGATGCTTAGAACTGTAGTGTTGGAGAAGAATCTTGAGAGTCCCTTGGACTGCAAAGAGATCAAACCAGTCAATCATAAAGGAAATCAATCCTGAATATTCATTAGAAGGACTGAGGCTGAGGCTGAAACAGATAATTTGGCCACCCGATGCGAACAGCCAGCTCATTATAAAAGACCCTGCTCCTGGGAAAGATTGAAGGCAGAGGGAGAAGGGGATGACAGAGGACAAGATGGTTGGATTGCATCACCAACTCAATGGACATGAGTTTGAGCAAGCTCCTGGAGATGGTGATAGACAGGGAGGTCTAGCGTGCTGCAGTCCATGGGATTGCAAAGATTCGGACACACCTGAACAAATGAACAACAACAATCTCACAAAATTAGTAGTATTATTAACTTGCAACATGAAATATTATCAACTTACTCAATAAATATTTATTAATGAGCCATTGGGTGCAAGAACCTAAGGACACAGTGTTAAGGAAGACTTAAACATGGTCCCTGACCATGAAACTGTCTAATGTGAAAGACACTTATTTAAGAAAATGAAATACTTAATGAATTACATAAGTAAGAATTTATTTACTTTCCATTGTGATAAATGTTGCAAGCAAATGTAATTTGCATTTATTCATTTATTAAACACATGTTGAAAACCATGTTATGTATCAGGAAATGTATAAAGTAAAAATGACAAAGAATATCACTGTCCCTCTGTACAGAAGCCTAACTTGGTGTCTCTAGGAAGAAAGATGAATACTTTCACTGCAAAATATAATGAACGACAGACAAATAGGTGGTTATACAGCAACATAGAGAAGGCTCTACCTGTGCAGGTATATGTGAAGTTTCCCAGGGGAGGTTACATCTAAGTGATTATGGAAGAATAAACAGAATATGGCAGACAGAGGAAGTGAGAAAGGAGTATCTAACAAAATGATACATTTTTTTTTCAAGGAAGAAGGCACTGATGTTAAAAAAAATGAAGTATTTGAAAATTGCTCTTTGTTTCTGTCTCTTAACATATGTAGCAACTATCATATGAAATACAAAAGTGAAAATAAGTGGTCCTTACCCTTTTGGAGCTCAAAACCTAGAAGTCAAAACCCAGAGGAAAAAAATACAAATAAATAAGAGGTATACAATAGATTAAGCAAACATGGTAGCTCAGTGGTAAAGAATTCGTCTGCAGTACAGAAGACACAAGTTCAATCCTTGACTTGGGAAGATCCCCTGGAGGAGGAAATGGCAACCCACTCCAGTATTCTTGCCTGGAAAACTCCATGGACAGAGGATCCTGGCAGGCTATTACAGTCCATAGGGTCGAAGAGAGTCAGACACCAATGAGCTACTAAACACACACAATAAATACAATAAATTATTGATAATTGTATTAGAATTCTATGCCAAATCTATAATGTAATCTCAAAAAGAATACCACAAAATTATTTTTTAACCCTGGAAAATTAACAGATTTATATCTATTAAAACAATGGGGGGGAAGAACCCTCCTAAATATTTAAAAACACAATATTTAACACTTCCGTAATTTAACTGGTTTGGAAGTGGTGATTGAATGCATAATTACAGGCCCATGAGTAAATGTAACTAGAGTAATTGAAGAAACGGGCACTTCAAGTCAGTGGGAGGTGGTTTTTCAGTAAAAGATGTTTGGAAAAAAATATTGATAGCTTTGAACCCTTACTCTAAGCACCAGTTGTCTGTCTCCCTCATCCCTCTGAATGTTCTCAGGGGCTCTAGCCCCTCAGTACCTTCTGTCAGTGGTGGGCTGGTGGGTTTAGCTCCACCCGTTTCTCTTTCCTTTCTCCTTGTGACTGGCTGGTCTGCAGGAAGTGTTTCTCTGGTTTACTCACAAGCATGCAGTAAACTTGTAAATAAATACTAAGTCTCTCCAGCAGGCATCCATTTTCTAGGTTGGACCATGTGACTGGATGGATAAAGCTTTCAAATCTGGAGTGATGGAGACGGAGATGGTGTTTACTGGTAGAAAACTCACAGTGGTCTCTCATAAATGTGCTAAGTTGCTTCCATGGTATCTGCCTCTGCGACCCTATGGACTGTAACCCATCAGGCTCCTCTGTCCATGGGATTCTCTAGGCAAGAATACTGAGTTGCCATGCCCTCCTCCAGGGGATCTTCCTGACCCAGGGACAAACCCAGGTAACTGGGGTCTCTTACATTTCCTACACTGGCAGGTGGGTTCTTTACCACTAGCACCACCTGGACTCATAAATAATCAATGTTTTGCTGCATGGGCAACAATCTGAAAGAGCAAAAAGGTCTGGCATTTGGCTTAAAAGTTTTTAAACTTCTAGTGTAAATAACAGAGAACGCAATGGCACCCCACTCCAGTACTCTTGCCTGGAAAACCCCATGGACGGAGGAGCCTGGTGGGCTGCAGTCCATGGGGTCGCTAAGAGTCGGACACGACTGAGTGACTTCACTTTCACTTTTCACTTTCATGCACTGGAGAAGGAAATGGCAACCCACTCCAGTGTTCTCGCCTGGAGAATCCCAGGGACGGGGGAGCCTGGTGGGCTGCCGTCTCTGGGGTCACGCAGAGTCGGACACGACTGAAGCGACTTAGCAGCAGCAGCAGCAGCAATGTAAATAAAGTAGGATCTTTCAGCTTTGCTCGGGCTTGACTAAGTGCTGACCACATGGGGTGTTGACCCAAGCAGGTGATGCTGGTGTGTATCACACCATATTTTTCTAGGTATATCAATGGCTATTAATGGCTGTCGTCTGAACCAATAGCCCTGAGCCTGGACATTAAGCAGCTAAACTGGGCAGGATTTTGACCTCGCTGACTCACAGGGAGTTGTCTCAGGTTTACTCAGAGGTGAGAAGTTTCTCTTCTAGGAGGGATTACAGGCAAGTGGGCTTAACCAAAAAGTAGGCAGGGCTTTTAGGTTCCTGGCTGCTGCAGCTTGATCCTGAGATATCTGGTGATAGTTTGGCCTGGCTTCATGGGGAGATTGATGTGGGATTCAACAGTTTTCAGACATTGGGAAGCAGCATAATAATTGCTACTTTTAGTAGTAAAACAGCTGAGGTCCCTGTGAACTAGTGAATTTTTGGCTTTAATTGTCAGTGCTAGGCTTTGACAGGCAGCATTAGAAGATTGCCCCATGACCCTGTGGACAGATGAATCTTGGATTCATGTTACTGGTCCCAAGGCTCCAGAGTTCTGCCATGTGGTCCCTAATTGGTCCCAAATTATTAATTATGTTAATTGTTAATTATGCAAGCTCTGACCACAGCTTGAGTTTTCCCCAATCTAATTGTTATAGTTCTAACGGGGGCATATGGCAGAGATATTAACCCTTCTCAGCCCTCACGGATAGGAGTTTCAACAAACCACAAAGCAGCTGTAATTCAAGGATTTGTGGAGGGGATTTTTCCATTTGACTAAATGGAAAAGTCCATGGCAAAAGTCAGCAGCCACATCCAGATGGAAAAGCACTGCAAATCCAGAATGTAGGTAGAACTCACAGTCAATTCATCATGAGAGTCCAGAAACTTGGTGTTCAAAGGCAAAAAGGAAATGAAAAATTTTCATGGATTTTACACATAAGAAAGATGAGGTAAGAATTGCCAAAATTAACTTCTTTCTAGGAGATTTCTCCAAAATGAGTTTTAGTTCACCTGTCACTGATTCTGGCAAGCTAGTATAGAATATGCAGATGACACCACCTTTACAGCAGAAAGTGAAGAGAACCAAAGAGCCTCCTGATGAAAGTGAAAGAGGAGTGTAAAAAAGTTGGCTTAAAACTCAACATTCAAAAAACTAAGATCATGGCATCTGGTCCCATTACTTCATGGCAAATAGATGGGGAAACAATGGAAACAGTGACAGACTTTATTTTCTTGGGCTTCAAAATCACTGCAGATGGTGACTGCAGTCATGAAATTAAAAGATGCTTGCTCCTTGGAAGAAAAGTTATGACCAACCTGGACAGCTTATTGAAGAGACATTACTTTCCCAACAAAGGTCCATCTAGTCAAAGCTATGGTTTTTCCAGTAGTCATGTATGGATGTGAGAGTTGGACTATAAAGAAAGCTGAGCACCAAAGAATTGACACTTTTGAACTGTGGTGTTGGAGAAGACTCTTGAGAATCCCTTGGACTGCAATGAGATCCAACCAGTCCATCCTAAAGGAAATCAGTCCTGAATATTCATTGGAAGGACTGATGCTGAAGCTGAAACTCCAACACTTTGGCCACCTGATGAGAGGAGCTGACTCATTGGAAAAGACCCTGTTGCTGGGAAAGGTTGAAGGCAGGAGAAGGGGACAACAGAGGATGAGATGGTTGGATGGCATCACCGACTCAATGGACATGAGTTTGAGCAGGCTCCGGGAGTTGATGGACAGGGAGGCCTGGCGTGCTGCAGTCCACGGGGTCGCAATGAGTCAGACACAACTGAATGACTGAACTGAATTGAGTATAGAATAAGGCTAAAGTCAAGATTTTTTTCCATCCACTCCCTTTAAACAGATCCCATTGAGACTCTGCTAGTGTTTGTGAGCAATGCTGAGTACCAAAGGGGTCCTGTGTCATAATGCTGTCCTCAAGAGCTCCTTCAGGGGCTGGAGTCTTGCTTAATTTTTTTAAAAAGTCTTTTATTGAATTTGCTCCAATATTGCTTCAGTTCTGTTTTGCCCCTTGGCCTTGAGGCATGTGGAACCCTAGTTCCCTGACCAGGGATTGAACCTGAACCCCCTGCACTGGAAGGCACCACTAGACCACTAGGGAAGTTCTGACTTGCTTGATTTTAAGAATTAATATGTATTAGCACAACTATAAAATCTGTTTGTTTCTTCAGAGTAATATCATTAACTAGTAACTTAATCATCCATTCTATTTAAGGGACTGTCTTAGGATGCTCCTGCTGTGGGAACACATTTTAACCAATGTGGAAAAATTTCCCAGCTGAGCCTAAGCAGAATAAGACATTTTTGAAGATGGATTTGAGGCTTTTATTTCTTTGAACATTTTATTCACTAGACAAGAGAATTTGATATCAGCCTTGGATTCATTTTTAGACTAACTTTGGACTTATACAGAGATTTAAAGTTTCTCCCTGGGAATTTGGTAATTTGACAAGGTTACAGTAGAAATTTTTTAAGCATCTCTAAGATGTTTTTAGTCATTATTAGAATATCTTAATTTCATTGCTACATTGGAACAAATGGATAGTCATAATTTGGAGTAGGAGGGAAATAAAGGAAATTTTGGCTTTGAGTACAGCACTTGTTTTTTAGTCACTAAGTCGTGTCTGATTCTTTTGAAACACCCATGAACTGTCGTCCACCAGGCTCCTCTGTCCGTGGGATTCCCAGGCAAGAATAGTGGAGTGGGTTGCCACTTCCTTCTCAATGGGATCTTCCTAACCCAGGGATAGAAGCCATGTCTCCTGCTTGACAGACGAATTTTTTACCACTGAGCCACCAAGGAAGCCAGAGCACAGCATTACCCATTACCTTGAACTCCATGTAATGAATATCCAATGGTGACTCTCTTCAGAGTCTTCCTGGGTAAAACCTCTGCTGCCTACCAGAACGATCCAGAGAGAGGCTTGGGCTGAGGTGGTTTTATGAGGATGAATGTGTAAGGGAGAAGAACTTTTCTCTCTGCCTATCTAAGTGCTTGGTGTGGTCCCTATAACAAAGGACAGATTAACAACAGAAATGCATACGCATTTATGTAAAGTAAGTTTTATGCAATAGGAAATTCTTAATAAGGAAAGAAAGAAACATGAGTGCTTTTATGTTAGCTTAGATGTAGAATGGCGAGTCACGGGAAAATGTGATGGGACAAAACAGGGTGTCAGTAAACAGGAAAACAGAGCAAGTTCTGTTCCTTCAGATTTCCCTCTGCATCGCTCCATCTTTGGAGATGAGAATGCTCCTTTCCTCTGGGCATAGGAAGGGCACCTCTCACACAAGGATCTTATGACCTGCTTCAGGAGAAAGGAAAAAAAAAAAAATCCTCCCTGCACCTGTCATTTCTCAAGTTCCTTCAGCTTGAAGTATTCTGTGTGCTCAGGTGCCATATGTTGGGGTAGCATGTTCTGAACCTTGTTGGAAGCAAGACATCCTGATAAGCTGCTGTCTCCTCTACCCCAGGGACATAGCCACACTCTGCTTGGCTATAGGCTTAACGGTTAAGTCCAGTGTGTGTGTGTGTGCAAGCGTGCATGTTGGGAGTTCTGTTTTATCTTTAATTTCCAAGTTAAGAAAGAAAGATTGCCCCTAAACACTAATAACCTCTTGCTTCAACACCTTGATTCCTCCCACAAGGGTTAAACTGAGTTAACTCATTTTCTTTTCTTTTTTTTCTGATTTGGTGGATTTCAACTATCTTAAATTCTAAAGTGAGATCCTGTGGTCTTTCTTCCTCTCTGCCTCTTGTCCCTTTCCCACTCCCACTGGCTAAATGATCTGGTTCTAGGGTCCTGCTCTGGAAACAGATTTCCCTTGAGTGGGCTCTTTCAAAGACTAGATTGGGGAAGAGGAGCAAGCCCATTTTAGTCTCATGTTCTCCGAAAGCTCTATCAGTAAGTCTTGGTAATAAGGACAATGAGCTCTGATCATAATAATGCAGCCTTGCAAACACCCACCAAAATCAGCAACATGAAGCAATGGTCTCTTGCTCACAGATCAGCAGATAAGCTGATGTGATGCTTTATTTGTCACATTCTGGGTCCCAGAGAGGAGGTGCAGTAAATACTTGAGGCATATCCTTCTCATGTTGAAGATCAGAAGCTCCGGGCCAATGGGAGAGTTGTTGTCTATTAAGGACTAAGTCTGGAATTGGCACCTTTTCATTCCTCTCTATTGGACAAAACAAATACCATGGCCAGGGCAACGTCTAGGGGTCAAGGAAGTGAAACTGTCCTTCACCCCCATAGAGGTCTTGGCTGTGAAGAAGCAGTAATGATCAAACAATAAAATATAACCTGGAAATATCAAGCTATGTCACAGCTTATGATGCAGCTAATGTGAAGAATAGTTTATCAAGAGTCTTGACTTTTATCTTTTCTCTTCTGTCCACAACAGATAAATAGAACTCTTTTATAAAGTGCCTTAGCTTAAGAAAGCTTACGTTAAATGAAAAATGCTAGATAGAAATAAAATGAATTGTGTATAGAATATACAACTGAATCCAGCAGGCTTTGTAGAACATTTTTGCCTTCCAAAATTCTAATAATTCTGCTCTCTTCCTTTCTGGAGGTTGTTTGTTAGTTTTTTTAAAAAGTAAAAGTAGATCATTAATGCAAGGATCTATATTAAGTGTTCTGCTGGCCTCCAAAGACTTTTACATTTGTAACCCATTTAATTCTTATATCAATCATATGATATATATAATCTCATGCATACAACAACACTATACATAGTATGTATGGAGCTTCCCCAAAAGCTCAGTGGTAAAGTACCCACCTTGACAGTACGGGAGATGCAGGAGACGTGGGTTCGATCTCTGCATCAGGAAGATCCCCTGGGGGAGGAAATGGCAACCCCCTCCAGTATTCTTGCCTGGAAAATCCCATGGACAGAGGAACCTGGTGGCCTACAGTCCATGGGATCAGAAAGTCAGACACAACTGAAGCGACTGAGTATGGCATGACACATAATATGTCTGATACATATTATATGACTTGTGAGAGCATTTTGGCAGCAAAAGCAGAAAGCCAGGCAGTATCTGAGTCATTTTACTGAAATTTGGGAAACGGCCATTTTTTTTGGAAGTGTGGCTTCCTGTAACATAGACGAGTGTATGGTGGGGGTGAATATTGTAAGATGAGGTGGCAGGAGGAATGCCAGTGAGTGGTGAGTGGTTATGGAAAATAACACTGAAATCATCACCAGCTTCTTTTCAAATAAAGGGCAAATAAGGTGACTCTGTTTTGTCACAACAGAACTATGAGGAGTTTTTTTTTTTTTTTTTTTCCCAACTGTGTCTGAAATAATATTCCTCACTGCCATTCTCTAAACCTGGGACTTTGGGAGATCATGAGTTTGGGTATATGTGGCATTTAAACTAGTCCTAGATCAAAGCTTTTATACTAAATCAGATTTATGTTGAGGACAGAAAAAGAAGCAACTAAAGAATCCTTTCATTGTTCACCTTTGCAAAACACTGAGCAGTAAAATAAATATTTAGAGACAAGAAGAAGAGGCAAAGTTTCATAAAGGTTGTCATACTGTGAAATTTGAATGCATTAATCAGTCTCAGGACAATAGTTTATTATTATCATACATTCATGATTGTGTCAACAACAATGACCTATTAAGACCATATAGTGCAGATACTAATATGCTGTTTTAAAATTATTGCTTTATATTGTATTTTTATTCAACTGAGTATGTTTTAATAAAGTATGTAATAAAATGTCATTTAATCCAGTATCCTTTCTAATTTTCTGACATAACAGCCCTCCCTAAGCAAGGTTCTTTTTATTATAAATACAGGCATAAAAGAAATCTGGCCCAGGAGAAATTATGTTTCTTACTTGTTTCTACACAATAAAGAAAACTTTGCACTTGTGAAATAAAAAAGGCAAATTTCAGAATACCTCCTTGTGACTTCTAATACCCTAGTTATTTTCAAGCAGTAAAAACTATGCATCATTATCAAGTAAGAGAATTACATCATTAAGGTTAGTTTTAATGTCAATTATATTTTGTGGGCCTCACTTCCCCTTCTCTTCCTGGATGTAGCAAGAAACAGGAAGAAGCATTCAGAGCTGAAATGAGTTTCTTGGATTGGAATGGAGGAAATGGAAATTATGATAGTAAATATTTATATTACAGTTTACAAGTAAAAGTTATAGAGCAGCTCTATGTTTCACCTGAACGGTAGCAATAGCCTTCCAATGGGTTTCCTCACTGCTACTCATGACCCTTGGCTGTCTGGTCTCCATAGACAAAGGTCATTTTATGTCACTTCTCAAAGACTTTCAGTGGTTTTCCCTCTCTTTCATGGAGATAAACAAAATACAAATTTCTTACCACATCTTATAAGATCTCCTTTATCTGCCCCCCTATTCCCAGATCAACTTCCTCTCAGACACTACTTTTAACCTTTTGCTCTTTCTGATTCAGCTACTCTGGCGGTCCTTATTGTTCTTTGGTTATGCCAAGTGATCTCCTACTTCAGGGATTTTGTATTTGCTATTTCTTTGCCTGAAACATTCTTACCCTGGAAAATTGCATGGTTTGGCCCATCATTTCATTCATGTCTTTGCTCAAATGCCGTTCTTTTCAGAGGCCGTCTCTGATTAATATATATAAAAGGGCACACCCCCTCCCACGGCTCTGCCCACCTAAACCACCTCTACTCTCCTTTTTCTGATGGTGGTTTGTTGCTAAATTGTGTCCAACTCTTGTGACCCCATGAACTGTAGCCTGCCAGGTTCCTTTGTCCATGGGATTTCCCAGGCAAGAATATTGGAGTGCGTTGCCATCTCCTTCTCTAGGGGATCTTCCTTTCCCAGGGATCCAACTCAGGTCTCCTGCATTGCAGTTAGATTCTTTACCAACTCAATTAGCATGATTTACATGTATTTGTTCTTTGTTTTCGTTGTCTGTCTTCCTCCGCTTGCTGAAAACTCTTTAGCAGCAGCCTTATAAACCAGGTGTTATTATAATATCTCTTTTGCAAATAAGAGCAGTGAGATTTGCAGGGGTTAATAGTTTGCCAAATATCAACCAGTACACAGCATAACCATAATTAAACTCTGATTTTGCAGTTATAGGCCTTACTCACTTTTCTTCCACTGAATCCTAGATATTTTTCTTGAAAAGGAAAAGCACTGATTAAAAATTGGACATGGAGACTGTAATTGCAGGATGCTGTAGGAAAGTTTTTTATATCTCTTTGTCTCTATAACTCTGATTAGTTTTTACCCATACTCTTCTCTTTGCCTGGAGTTGTGTTTCCTCTTTTGCTGTCTATCTAAATCCCTGTGTTTTTCAAGGACTATCTCAATCTCTTCCCCCATCATGAAAACTTCTGCAAATTTCCCTTTTCCTTATGACCTACTGACTAGTATTTTTAACAGCACATCCCTTTCTTCAAGCTAACCCTAAAGCAGAAACTAGTAAACAAAACAACACAGACAGGTTGCAGGCCCGGTGACTCATTCTCTGATCCTGGCCATGACTGAGGTACCATGCAGACTCAAGGAGGTAAAAAGTAAATTGCAGAGGCTCTTCTCTAGATCTTGAGTTAGAGGAACGTGAGAGGGACTCTCAGCTTGCAGGTTTTCCTGCCTCAGTCATCTGAGTAGGGTATCATATTCTAAAGAAGAAATTAGCACTTTCCACAAGAGATGGGGGGCTTCTCAGATGGCGCTAATGGTAAAGAACTCTTCTGCCAATGCAGGAGATGTAAGAGATGTGGGTTTGATCTCTGGATCAGGAAGATCCCCTGGAGGAGGGCATGGCAACCCACTCCAGTATTCTTGCCTGGAGAATCCCATAAACAGAGGAGCCTAGTGGGCTATAGCCTAGTGTGACCATGGGGTCACAAAGAGTGGGACATGATTGAAACGAATTAGCACCCTCGAACAGGAGATCAGAGAGATAAGAATCTGATCATTATTTCTTTTAGGAGTCATATTTTTTTTTAATTCCAGAAATGTAATATCTGCACCTTGCATTAGTTTTATTTTTTATTATTTTCTAATTCCTTAAATATACAACTATATTTATAGAAACTGGATGACTAGAAATTGTTGAAGAATTTCATTACAATTCTGTATCTCTGAACAAGGTTGATAGTTATATAACAAAGCTTTGAAGCTATTTTATTTTGTCTTTCTTTCTTTGTCCATTGAAGTTACTCAGTTGCCAAGTGTGGTTTGTCTGATCTTTCCAATGTCACAACCTTTGAAACAATATATTTTCTAATTGTACATTAAAAAAAACACTAAAATCATCATAATAGATAACTTCTTGTATCTAGCTGCTGCTGCTGCTGCTAAGTTGCTTCAGTCATGTCTGACTGTGCAACCCCATTAGACGGCAGCCCACCAGACTCCCCCGTCCCTGGGATTCTCCAGGCAAAAACACTGGAGTGGGTTGCCATTTCCTTCTCCAATGCGTGAAAGTGAAAAGTGAAAGTGAAGTTGCTTAGTCCTGTCAGACTCATAGCGACCCCATGGTCTGCAGCCTACTGGGCTCCTCTGTCCATGGGATTATCTACGCAAGAGTACTGGAGTGGCTTGCCATTGCCTTCTCTTTCATTTATTTCCCTTTATGGAAAAGACTCACACACTGAGTGGAATACTCCCAGAGCCCATGTCTATTCATGTCCCTCTAACTATTACCATAAATGATCACTCCTTTGGCAGATAGATACCTGTCTCAAACCAAGAAAATCCAATTCTCCCGCAGGAATTTGAAATTTAGAAAGAAGAAATACAGAGACTGTAAATAAATCTGTCAATGTTAGTTGTTCAGTTGTGTCTGACTCTGTGTGACCTCATGGACTGTAGCCTGCCAGGCTCTTCTGTTCATGGAATTTTCCAGGCAAGAATACTGGAGTGGGTTGCCACTTTCTTCTCCAGAGGATTTTCCCCACCCAGGGATCAAACCCATGTCTCCTGTGTCTCTTGCATTGACAGGCATGCTCTGTACCACTAATGCTACCTAAAAGTCTTACATTTAAGTAATATAGTTGCTCAACTTTTGTTAAATTACTGGGAATGCCTAACATCCTATCAATACATTTCTTCTGCCTTCTGATTTTTCCCCCATTGGTGACACTGATTATTTGTACCAAAAAAAGATCCTCCCCTTCCTCTCTCACTCTTCGATAGAGAAGTAAACCAGTCCTCACAATTTAAAAAGCACTCTTCTTAATTTTCTTCTTCAATTTTATTTAAAATGTAGATTATTTTATACAAATGGTTGAAATTGTCTCATTTGGATAATTATAATCTCTTTATCCTTTCAGTTCAATCACTCAGTCATGTTCAAGTCTTTGCGACCCCATGGACTGCAGCACACCAGGCCTCCCTGTCCATCACCAACTCCCAGAGTATACTCAAACTCATGTCCATTGAGTTGGTGATGCCATTCAACCATCTCATCCTCTGTCGTCCTCTTCTCCTCCTGCCTTCAATCTTTCCCTGCATCAGGGTCTTTTCCAATGAGTCAGCTCTTCGCATCAGGTGGCCAAAGTATTGGAGTTTCAGCTTTAGCATCAGTCCTTCCAACGAATATTCAGGACTGATTTCCTTTAGGATGGACTAGCTGGATCTCCTTGCTGTCCAAGGGACTCTCAAGAGTCTTCTCACACTCCACAATACAAAAGTATCGATTCTTCGGCACTCAGCTTTCTTTATAGTCCAACTCTCACATCCATACATGACTCCTGGAAAAACTATAGATTTGACTACATGGACCTTTGTTGGCAAAGTAATGTCTCTGCTTTTCAATAAGCTGTTTAGGTTGGTCATGACATTTCTTCCAAGGAGCAAGTGTCTTTTAATTTCATGACTGCAGTTACCATCTGCAGTGATTTAGAAGTCCCCCAAAAATAAAGTATGTCACTGTTTCTATTGTTTCCCCATCTATTTGCCATGAAGTGATGGGACCAGATGCCATTATCTTAGTTTTCTGAATGTTGAGTTTTAAGCCAACTTTTTCAATTTCCTCTTTCACTTTCATCAAGAGGCTCTTTAGTTCTTCTTCACTTTCTGCCATAAGGGTGGTGTCATCGGTATATCTGAGGTTATTGATATTTCTCCTGGCAATCTTAATTCCAGCTTGTGTTTCATCAAGTCCAACATTTCTCATGATGTACTCTGCATATAAGTTAAATAAGCAGGGTGACAATATACAGCCTTGACATACTCCTTTCCTGATTTGGAACCAGTCTATGTCCAGTTCTAACTGTTGCTTCTTGACCTGCATACAGATTTCTCAAGAGGCAGGTCAGGTGGTCTGGTATTCCCATCTCTTGAAGACTTTTTCACAGTTTGTTGTGATCCACACAGTCAAAGGCTTTGGCATAGTCAATAAAGCAGAAGTAGATGTTTTTCTAGAACTCTCTTGCTTCCTTGATGATCCAGCAGATGTTGGCAATTTGATCTCTGGTTCCTCTGACTTTTCTAAGTCCAGCTTGAATATCTGGAAATTCACGGTTCACGTACTGTTGAAGCCTGACTTGGAGAATATTGAGAATTACTTTGCTAGTATGTGAGATGAGTGCAATTGTGCGGTAGTTTGAGCATTCTTTGGCATTGCCTTTCTTTGGGACTAGAATAAAAACTGACTTTTCTGAGTTCCGTGGCCACTGCTGAGTTTTCCAAATTTGCTGACATATTGAGTAGAGTACTTTCACAGCATCATCTTTTAGGATTTCAGATAGCTCAACTGGAACTCCATCACCTCCACTAGCTTTGTTTGTAGTGATACTTCCTAAGGTCCACTTTCTGGCTCTAGGGGAGTGGTCACACCATCGTGGTTATCTGGGTCATGAAGATCTTTTTTGTACATGTTCTTCTGTGTATTATTGCCACCTCTTCTTAATATTGTCTTCTTCTGTTAGGTTAATACCATTTCTGTCCTTTATTGTGCTCATCTTTGCATGAAAAGTTCCTTTGGTATCGCTAACTTTCTTGAAGAAATCTCTAGTCTTCCCCCTTCTACTGTTTTCCTCCATTGATTTGAGACTAAATCCTTTTATGTTCATAATAGATTACCATACATGCTCAATCCACTAAACCTCTTCTATTGTATAGAATCAGGCAAGAAGCCACCAACAGTCCTTATTAGCAAGTATCATCTAGTTGGGACAGTGAACAACCTGGAAATATTTCTTGGCATCTCTGCCTTAGTTTCTCCACTTGTCAATTAAAATGGGTTCTGAATCTAAACTTAGTACTAACTGGACTTAAACTGATGACTCAAAGTAAACTTACTAAAATTATACTCTTAATCTTTACAATCCTAAACATGTACAAGGTGTCAGTTAATATTTATTGAATGAATTTGAATATTTAAAACAATTGGGAGATAAATTTGTGCATTCAATTAGAAATTGTGGGTTAGATCTGAATATTAATTTTATGCTGGAAGCCTTTCAAATTTGGTATAGCAAAATTATCATAGAGTACATGTCAAGTATATTCTGAGGAAATATACTATTTTATATTTAAAAGTTATGTTAATAAGAAAAATTAAAGTAACATTTATTGACAGAAGGCAGACTAGTGGATACCAGGGGCTGGGGGGAAGAAGAAACAGGGAGTACCTGCTTAATGAGTAAGGAGATTTCTTTTGGGGTCATGAAATGTTTTTGAACTTGATAGAGGTGATGTTTGTGCAGCATTGTGACTATACTAACCACCACTGATTTTACACTTTAAAATGCTTAGTCTTGTGTTGTGTGAATTTTACTTTTCAAAACAAAGACGTGCTATCAGGAAATAATGTGAAAAAGTGAGATGGAAGAAAAAAGTCTTGGCATTATAAAATGTTTATTATCTGGAGATTATTGTAAGAAACCGGGAACTGTGTGTCACTCATTGAATAAAATTTCCCCTTTGCTCTCAAAGAGATAAAAAAAAAATGACTTACAGAGTGAGAAAACAGAAGATTGGAATTGAGGTAAACAGAATTAGTCTTTATCAATCATAATTATTAGCTAGGAAGAAAATTTTCATAGAAAGAATATATGATAAATTTTTTTGTGAGAAAAATTAACAAGATTAACTTGCCAAAGATATCATATAAGTATGTAAAAACAACCAATATTAAAAAGAGGTTTTTTTTTAATAGAGAATGTTCCTGGCTTAAATGCAAAAATCATATCTAAAACATAAAATTCTAAAAAATAAGGTAATACTTGTCATGTGTTGTAGTCTTTAAGCCTTTATTTGACTTTACAAGGGCATTTACAAGTAATTAGGACAATATATTATGGGCTTTTCTGGTGGCTCAACAGTAAAGAATCTATGCAATCCAGGAAACACAGGAGACATGGATTCGATCCCTGGGTTGGGAAGATCCCTGGGAGAAGGAAATGGCAACCCACGCCAGTGGTCTTGCTTGGAAATCCCATGGACAGAGGAGCCTGGTGAGCCACAGTCCCTGGTTTCACAAGGAATTAGGCACAACTTAGTAACTAAACAACAAACAACAGCAAAAACAATAGGACGACATTACTTTAGAAACCAACATGATATGACTAAATAGCCTGCCTTAGTGAAGGGGTTCAGCATCCTCTGTTTGCACAAACCAAGGGCCTAGAATTCATCTTGTTGTTGCCATCTTCTCAAGCTTTCATGTAACGTACCACCAACTCTGGATTATTTTAAACAAACTATCCATCTATCTACATCTACACCTAGAACCTTAAGTACGTCTCTACACCCCCACCACCAGCATTCCATCCACTCTGTCCTCTGGCCTTCTTAATGTAAGGAGTATACAAAATATCTGTGTAAGACCGGGACACAGGTCCTGGCAATATAAGAACCGCCATGCGTGCTGCTAATTTGCTTCAGTCATGTCCAACTTTTTGCGACCCTATGGACTGTAGCCCACCAGGCTCCTCTGTCCGTGGGATTCTCCAGGCAAGAATACTGGAGTGGGTTGCCATTTCCTCCTCCAGGGGATCTGTCCAACCCAGGGATCAAGCCCACATCTCTCATGTCTCCTGCATTGGCAGGCGGGGTCTTTACCACTAGTGCCACCTGGGACACTCTTTAAGAACCTCCAACACCCACTACAGTTGCCTTATTCTCTCAGCCAAGGCTACTTTTTAAAATTTATTTATTTTAATTGCAGGCTAATTACTTTACAATATTGTAGTGGTTTTTGCCATACTTTGACATGAATCAGCCATGGGTGTACGTGTGTTCCCCATCCTGACCCTCCCTCCCACCTCCCTCCCCATCCCATTCCTCAGGGTCATCCCGGTGCACCAGCCCTGAGCACCTTGTCTCATGTATCCAACCTGGACTGACGATCTGTTTCACACTTGATAATATACATGTTTCAATGCTGTTCTCTCAAATCATCCCACCCTCATCTTCTCCCACAGAGTCCAAGAAACTGTTCTGTACATCTGTGTCTCTTTTGCTGTCTTGCATATAGGTCATCGTTATCACCTTTCTAAATTCCATATATATGCTTTAGTATACTATATTGGTGTTTTTCATTCTGATTTACTTCACTCTGTATAATGGGCTCCAGTTTCATCCACCTCATTAGAACTGATTCAAATGCATTCTTTTTAATGGCTGAGTAATATTCCATTGTGTATATGTACCACAGCTTTCTTATACATTAGTCTGCCGCTGGACATCTAGGTTGCTTCCATGTCCTGGCTATTATAAACAGTGTTGCGATGAATATTGGGGTACACATGTCTCTTTCAATTCTGGTTTCCTTGGTGTGTATGCCCAGAAGTGGGATTGCTGGGTCATATGGCAGTTCTATTTCCAGTTTTTTAAGGAATCTCCACACTGCTCTCCATAGTGGCTGTACTAGTTTGCATTCCCACCAACAGTGTAAGAGGGTTCCCTTTTCTTCATACCCTCTCCAGCATTTATTGCTTGTAGACTTTTTCACCCAAGCCTATTGTATACTTAAGTGCCAGAAGGATGTTTAGGACATGAGAATCTGATCATGACATTCCCTCTTTAGAATGATTCATTGATTTCCATTGCTCTTAACATGGTTTATAAGCCCCTGTTAGACTCACCTCTACCTGTCTCTCCTTCTTTAGTGAGGTGTTTGTGCCCCCCAGTCATGATGGTCTTCTCTTAAGCCTCAAGTGCACCAGGCTTCCACCAGTTCAGGGGCTTCACACATGTTTCTCTGCATGCAATGACCTACTCTCCACCCCTACCCCCAGCTTCTCTTCTTGCTCTTTACTCAGATTCTCTTCATTCAAATCACACTTGAGCACAGAAATTTTACTTGAAAACACAGACTAGATCAGGGCCCTCAGATGTCTTCAGGGCACTTGGGAGTATTCATTTATAACAATCATTACAGTTATGTCATCTCTATAAAGGGCACTAGATGGTGACCAAAGTCATCCTTTTAAAATGCTACTATCCTGCTTAAAATTCTATGATGTCTTCCCATCAGATTTATAGTAACACCTAATATCTACTGCAAACTGAAATTCTTACTTGATCTAGTTCTTGCCCATTTTCTAACCTAAATTGCATTCCTGGACCAAGTTTCAATGTGTGTGTGTGTGTGTAGCGGGTGTTCCCACACAGTACCAGCAGGGTGTCCAAGAATTTAACTAAATGGAACTAAATTCTGACTCTATTTGGAGATGCATCAGCTTCCACAGGTTATGGGCACAGTCTTACATGACTGCCTCTGATTTTGGATGCCAGTTGCAAGTCTTGACTGTTACTTGTACTTCTGACCAACTGGCTATAAATCAGATGTTCCCAAGAACCCCACCTTGGGTTCAGCGAATTTGCTAGAGTGGCTTTTATATCACATAACTTCATCTAAAAACTTGTTCCCCTTCATCTTCCTTGCTCCAGCCACATAAGTGCTTTAAATATTCCAAACTTCTCAAGTTTTAGACTTTTATATCAATTTGCCTAGAAGGTATTCTTCCTAATTTTCACTTGACTGAATCTATGCTTGTTACTGCTTCTCAACCTAAGTGCCACCTACACGCAGAGGTCCTACCTGGACCACCCAACTATGGATGAGAACACTTAGCCTCTATTTATTAATAAAATTGAGATCCAGTAAGATAACAGATTGGGGCTTCCCCAGTGCCTTGGGGGTAAAGAATCTGCCTGCAATGCATGAGGAGAGACAAGTTCGACCCCTAGCTAGGGAAGATCTCATGGAAGAGGAATTGGCAACCCACTCCAGTATTCTTGCCTGGAGAAACCCAGGGAGAGAGGAGCCTGTTTATAGTCCATGGGGTTGCAAAGAGTCTGACATGACTAAGCATGAGCAAGAGAATAGAGTGAAGGGTTAAGTGTTTCCTTTTCTTTTTAGTTAGGAGGGTTTAAGGAAGACTTCTCTGAAGATGTCATATTGAAGAAAGACTTGTTGACCTTAAGCAACAATGGGTTTATTTGGGATCAGGAAAGAATTGCAATTTGGGGTCTGCCACCATGGTGAACCATGAGCAAATCCCACATGGCAAGGAGAAAACTATTTTACAGAGAGGAAAGGGAAGTTGGGAAAGCTATAGTAAATGAAGAGTCCATTGTAAGAATTAAGAGCTCCAAGTATATACCGTGACTTTTCATTGGCTGAATTGTAACAGGCTCTCAATGGGTGAGCTCTTGCCTGGCAATGTGCTCTGCTATCTTTGTAGGGTGTGAGAGCTCCCCCTTCTGGTCTTCCAACTCTATTTCAACTGAGGTTTCTTAATATTTATTTGAGAAGGTTTTAAATTAATTATTACAGATCAAAACTAAGTAAGAAAACAAGGCATTTAAATATTTAGAGGATGAAATGTCAAGGTAGAGGGGGCAGTCCTGCAAAAGCCCTTAGATAAGAGTTTGTGTGTCTCAAGAGGAGCCCAGAGGCCATGGTGCCTGGAGCTAAGCGAAAAGGAGACTAGTAGGGGATGATGCCAGAGAGTATCAGAGCAGACCAGGGAGTGATCTTGTAGACCATGGTGAGAGTTTTGGAGTTGACATTAAGAAAGATAGTAAGCCCTTCAAGCGTTCTGAGGACAGACATCATACCACCACAATGGTGGTGGTTTAGTCACTAAGTCTTGTCTGACTGCTGTGACCTCATGGACTGTAGCTTGCCAGGCTCCTCTGTCCTTGGGATTCTCCAGGCGAAGATACTGGAGTGGGTCGCCATTTATATATATATACATATACATACATACATACATATATATAAACATATGTACATTTATATATACATATGTATATACATATATATTTTTTAAAGCTCAATGATGGATAAATGAACAAAAAAATTGAAAAAGAACTTAGTCCGGAAACACAGGTGTCTATGTCTCTCATTTTGTCAGCATCCTATAACAAAATAGAAACTCTTGAGGCTCTGGGTCAAGCTGATTGTTGATGTGTGACAGACACCATACGTAGAGCGATTCCTCCTAATACTATCTACGCAACTTTTCTGCTTTACTTTTTGTCTCATAATACTCTTTATTTAACATTCTATATATTTTGTGATTGTCAGTTAATTTGTTTTCGTATTCTTCTACCACAGTGGCAGCATCTTGAGGGCAGTATATCTTGCTCTGTGCGTTGTTTTGAATGCCTACACTAGCACCTGAAATTGTGCAGGTGTTCAATACGCAGGTGCTGAAAGAATGAATGAGTAAATGTAGGTAGAGCATATCTGTGGGAGTCCTGCTCTTCATGCCGCCCGAAAGCATTGACTGCCTGCGTGTGATGTCTTTTCCTCCCCTGAACTCACCTGGGCCTCCCACACTGTGGCCGCGAGCCTGTAATGCTACCTCCCTCCCTGACTCCATAAAGGCCCTATGTCTCTCTTCCAGGAATAATTCAATCTAAGGTTTCTCTTTGGAACACAAATATATTCTTCCCTCTTTCATAGTCTAAGAAAACATACTGAGAAAACTCTCTGGTAATTGAAAAGAGATTTCTATTTTCATAAGTAAAAACCATTGTGTACTTTGAGATCCAGAACAACATATACACAACTTATGTTTACCTTTTACCAAATCCCTAAAATAATGACAACTTGGACAATTTTGTAAACATTTTATTTTCACGATACATTTTTTTGCTTATAACATTTTTTTCAGGCTATCAACATATGTCCAAGATTTATTTTATTGAGTAGATCATTTGCTTTCAAATGAAATACATGATACCGATAAGCAATTTTCTGCTGTGATAACAGTAGAAAGATTAGAAAATGCTTATCCTTCAAAATCATACCCATAATTATTGTCCAAGTTTACTTTGACTGCAGGGATAAAATGAGATGAGAAAAATGTCTCCTCTGGCAGAGAAATAAAATTATATATATATACATGTATAATAGACTAGTTTAGAAACATATTCTCAGAATTTGGGACATAATATTCAAATTTGTACTACTTTCAAAGTCATTTATTAAGATAAATTATGGTTGTTAATAGAAATTGTAGATATAATAGGGAGTAACAGAAACATACTGAAACAAAGTTTGATTGTAAACTTTAAAAAAAATAGTGCTTTTAGCAGTAGAAAAACATAGTCCAGAGTTAGCGATGAAATATAGCTTGAAATGATTAAAAGCAAAATATAGTTTATTCTATAAAGAAGAAAAAAATGCTACTTCTCATGATAATAGTCATTTGTATTTTGGGTGATTACAGCTGATGCTTGATAAAGCTTGATTTGATAAAAAAAGAGGGGAAATTTCCTCTGTAAATTCAACTCTCTTTTATGATAAATAGTTTCTATGTTTGAGGGAGGAGTAGAGAAGAAAAGACACAGAAGGATGACTGAGTTGAGTGTCCCCTTTGACTTTATGTGCTGTGGAAAATAAATTTCAAATCACAGATTGAGCTGAGATTATCGCAAAAAATAACCTTACAATAATTTTAGGTTACATTAGCATTTATTTCTTAAATATTAATATTCTCAAGAATGCCATTAAAATTTTGCCAAAATTCAAACTCTGATTCAGTGGATCTGGGGTGTTTCTTGGGATTCTGCCCATCATATAAGCCCCCAGGAAATGATGATACAGCTGGTCAGCGGGCCACACTTTGTGAGTTCTAAGATCTAATTCCTTTCCTGGGAAATGTTAAACATTTTAATGAAAACCTATATAAAAGGTCATTATTACAAAAAAAACCCCTACTTCCCAGAATATCGTAAAAGTTACCTCAAAACAAGTTCAATAAGTCTGTATCATCTACTATTATATGTAATTCACAATAAAGCTATTTCTGACTGTGAAATCAGAGAATAATAAAGAGGTGATTGTATTTTAACACAGAAGCCTTTCTATATTACATTCCAATTTTTCATTCTAGGTCTGAAATCATGTGATAGGTGAGATATTATTAAAATATTGCTCTTATATTAATAAACAAAATTAAGCAATAACTAATGTATCTCAGAAAACTTTCCTTAAAATTCCTATTAATATAAATTTCTTAATCTGAATGTTCACCTTTTTAAACTCTTAGTTCATTTTGATGTTTATTTAAATATAGAGTGGAACTGGGGAGAGTTGTTGGAAGATGACCATAGCCGTTCAGGAGAGAGGGGGTGGGGGCTTCACTTGCACGCTAGCAGTAAATAAGGGAGAAAAAGAAGAATTGGAAAGAAACTCAGGAGGCCAAGTCAATAGGCTTTGCGTATATGCTGTTAGAGACTTTTATTTTCTATTAGGCTAACTAGTTATCTCAAGTCTCTTTATTGAATAATCTATCTGTGTTTATTTGAAATGCTATTTTATCACATGCTTTATAATAAAATTATCTTTTACTTCTGGTCCTTTCTATTGCTTTTCTAATTTTGGGCCACTATCACATTGCCTTTTACAACACAGCACGTTATTATAATGTTTTAAAATTTCCTCATGATTGTTTTTCCAGATGAACTTTAGAATCATTTAATAAAGTTCCAAGTATCTTGGTGGGATTGCATTGAATGTTTACATTAATTTAGTGGAGTCAACATCTTTCAAATTTAAGAAGCCCAAATGAAGAATAGAAGATATCTGTTTTTATTAAAATCTTCTTTTATATCTCTTAATAAAAACTTGTAGACTATAAAGTTTTTATCCTTGGAAATGTATCTTTTTGTTATTATAGATGATATCTTTTTTCCTTTAATTTCTTTCTAGCTGGTTATTATTAGGACACTTTTAGATAAGTGTGCAATTTATTTAGCTTACTTAGATTACTTTATGAGCACTCAGAAACATTGGTTTTTTAGTTAATTTTTGACATTTCTAGAAATGATACAATTTATAGACATCCATTTATTTTTATCTTTTTCCCATTCCATACACATTTTATTTCCTTCTCTAACTTATTCGGCATTTTATGATGATATTAGATGACAGATGGCAACAAGCATCTTTCTATTTTTAATTTCTGAGTATGAAGTATCACATACTTTATAATAAAATTATGCTTTGTATAAAGCATAAAATTAAGAGACTACTTCTGTAGTTTACCATGAAGCACTTTGTGAACTATGAGATGCATATTACAATTTATAATAATATTCATATAAAAAGATATTTAAAAATAAAATGTGTAAGTGTTAGTTGCTCAGTCGTGTCCAGCTCTTTGTGATCCTATGGGGTATAGCCTGCCAGGCTCCTCTCTATCCATGGGATTCTCCAGGCAAGAATACCTTAGTGGGTTGCCGTTCCCTCCTCCAGGGGATCTTTCTGACCCAGGGATCAAACCCAGGTGTTCTGCATAGCAGGCAGATTCTTTATAGTCTGAGCCACCAGGGAAGCTATAAACTATAATGTTCAGTTCAGTTGTCACTCAGTCGTGTCCGACTCTTTGTGACCCCATGGACTGCAGCACGCCAGGCCTCCCTGTCCATCGCCAACTCCCAGAGTTTACTCAAACTCATGTCCATTGAGGCTTTGATGCCATCCAACCATCTCTCAACCTCTGTCATCCCCTTCTCCTCCTGCCTTCAATCTTTCCTAACTTCAGGGTCTTTTCCAATGAGTCAGCTCTTCACATCAAGTGGCCAAAATATTGGAGTTTCAGCTTTAGCATCAGTCCTTCCAATGAATACTCAGGACTGATTTCCTTTAGGATGGACTGGTTGGATCTCCTCGCAGTCCAAAGGACTCTCTCAAGAGTTTTCTCCAACACCACTATCAATTCTTCGATGCTCAGCTTTCTTTATAGTCCAACTCTCACATATAAAAATATAATGTAGTTTAAGCATATAAGAAAGTATTCTAGTTCTACTTTGTTCATGGCTTTTAAAAAGAACCGGTATTGAGTTTTAGCAAATAATTTTTAGTATCTGTTGATAAGATCATATGATTTCCTTTGAAACTTCTTAATACAACCAATAATATCAATAGATTTCTGATGTCATACTATTCCTTCATTCTAAGGATAATTCCAGTTTTTTTTTTCTCCTTATCAGGAGCAAAAATTTTAAATATACCGTTATATAGTATTAACAATTTGGAGAGTTTTGTCATATTTCTACATTGATATTCATAGGCAAATTTTTAAACTCTATGTTATCTTTGTCAGATCCCAACGTGTGTGTAATTCTCAATGTGCAAAATAATTTGAAAGATTTCCTTCTTTTTTGAGATCAAGCACAGTTTAAATAGCAGAATGTCTCTATTTCTATTGGTGTTTTGAAAGATTTCATGCTGAAATTATCTGGATTTCATATATTGTTTAAGGATATCTCTGACAACTTTCTTAATTTCCTTTACAATTATTAGATACCAGCTCTGTTCTCTTCTTGGACTTCCCTGGTGTCTCAGTGGTAAAGAATCCACCTGCCAATACAGGAGATGTGGGTTCAATCCCTAGGTCAGGAAAATCCCCTGGAGAAGGAAAGCAACTCACTCCAGCATTCTTGCCTGGAAAATCCCATGGACAGAGGAGCCTGGAAGGCTACAGTCCATGGGGTTGCAAGGAGTCCAACACAACTTAGTGACTAAATAACAACAACATGTTGTCTTCTTGGGTCATATTACATAATTTGAATCTTACCTACAATGCCATTTCATCCTGGACTTCAGATACTATTCCCTAGCTGAGAGAGGTATGGGAGAAGTATGATTTCCTAATGCTCCTTAATTTTCCTGAAATGTTTCATGACAGTTTTCTTCTTATGACCTGGGAGTATGTATGGGGTTTGCTTTTGCTTTAATTGGATCATCAAATTCATTCTCATGCTTGCAGTTGCTACTGCTGCTATTTTCAATAACTACATCTGGGGAATTCGTGATTGATTCCACTTGCCCTCTTACTCCAAAATTCATTAATATCTTATCAAATCATTCCTCTGTTTACCTCACACATATTTTGATAATCTTTCCTAGTTACTTGTATTCAATGTTTAACTGATTTTAATTCTTTTATATTTTGCAGTGAATCTAAGATAATACATGCTGCTCTGTGTACATCTTTGATTTTTTCTCCTTCTATCTTTTTGTCTGCATCTGACTCATACAGAATTACTCATACTTTAACTAGATTTAGGTGTGACTCATTCACACAGCATGGCTTGTAGCTTTCTTTTTCTTTAATTGAACTGATATCATTTTAAAAATATTTAATCCTGGTTTGATGTTACTTTATAATTAATATTTTTACACAAATGTGTTTGTTTTATTGCCCTCATCTGTTCCATTCATTTTGCTTATTTGTTGGTTTTTGTGCTTATTGCCTTACTGCTCCTTTCATATTCTAATATTTGCCGTATTGTCTGTATGCTTTTCCTGTATTGGAGGGAATTTTTTTCATTATATTAATGAATATCCAAAAGAATCCTTAATGCTAATCAAAGCAGGTTACAGTAGACATTACTAGCATGCAACAATAAACAGTTTTTCTTGTTTTCCCTGCATCAGAAAAAGCTGGATTTCCCCCAGTTCTTGCAGTTCAGTGGGGCCCTAGGACTAGGCCTAGGCAATGAAATGTGAGTGGAAGTGACCTTCCAGGTCAAGGCACTGGGAAGTCTGTGTGCTGTGCCCCACCTCCTCACCGTCTTATCTGGCATGTGTGAGGTTACATGCAGTAGAGTCTCCGTTACCCTGAGACTTTTAGTGAGACATGCAGCAGACCTCATGCCACCAACCCAGCAGTGCATGTGGGTGACTGAAAAACAAACTTTGGTTATGTTAAGTCATGGACGTTTCAGAGTTAAAATTGTTACCACTGCAAATCCTACTCTCCCGTGACTGATCTAAGTAGGGAAGAGACTATAAGCAGATGCAACATAACCTAAAATTAACACTGAAATAGTTGGCAGTGGTAGAAAATAAGCATTCTGTTCATAAGATAGACAACTTGTGGCAAAAGCACAGGGTTTGAAATGAATCTTGGGGTTGATTCACACATTGTGAGACTTTAGCTAGTTACTTAACTTCTGTGTGTCTAGTCTTCTTATTTGTAAGGTAAAGTTAACAACTGCCTTAGGGAATTTATCTAAAGACTAAACAAAAATAATGTTTATTAAACACCTGAGGTCTAGTTGGTTCCAATCAAAGTGGATATAATAATTATTGTTGAATTTTTATTTCTTATTCGTATTTCAAAACAGCATTATTAAAACTTTTTGCTGATAAAAATCTTACTAATATTAATGAAGTTTATCAGATAAAGTCCATAAAACTGGTTCAAATATAATGATTAACTCCATATACACAAAAAGAACCTCGAGGTTTCAAAGAGACAATATTCCCACATATACAATTTGTTAAATTTTTTGTGTTTTCCTAATTGGAAACAATTTCCAATTGGAAATTGACATTTGAGTTCTTTATACTGCAAGGTTTATGCTGAGCTATTTTCTTTCTGAATACACAATTCAGGACTTATTTTATTCAGGACTTCAGTAAGCTAGATGCTTCTAGTCTCTCTCCACGATATCAAATAACCTAGAGATTTATTAAAAGACAAAAATTTTTTTGAACATTGAGGGCTTATGTAAGCAGATACCCTTATTTTCTTTCTTATTATTTTTAATCACTGAGATTTTTTTCGCTGGTAAATTTCAAAGGCAGTTGAGTTGATTTTCATTTTTTTAAAAAATTGGGAGTGTGCATAAGTGTGTGTGCATACGTTTCTGTATATATAAACCAAGATTTTATTTTTCTTATATCACTGAGAGGGAAAATTCTAAACTATCATTATTTATAGCTCTGCCTTATTTCTTCCCTCAGACAACGTTCTTTTTGGTTTGAAAAATAACAACACTTAGACAAATTCTGAAGGCTACATATTAACTCATATATTCACTTGCAGTACAGTTTGAGAAATTTATCTGGTGAAAATATAAAAACTCAATGCTCCTTGAAAAAACTAAAACCATGAATACAGGCTTCACAATTTTTTTTAAACTAAATCTTATCATAGAAAATATTTGACTAATTAAACTACTTAGACATAATTCTCTCTCTATTTTTTACTTCTAGCTCAGAAATGGCTGCATTTGCCTTAGCAACTCCAATGGATAACTTGCTTCAGGAATGCAAATTTAATTTTAGAAATGTGATTCAAAATATATTGACCTAATATTGATCTAATATTTAAATCAGAATTCCCTAATGGGCTTCTCTTACTTATAATGAAAAGAAAGATAAGGAGAAAATATCAAGCTAATAAACATAAAGTATTTATTCTGAAAAATCAGATGCTACTATTACATCAACTTGAGTTTTCTTTCCATTTGTAAAATGCATGCCAGAAATAGGTCAAGTTTTTAAAAAGCGCACATGTGATAAAAAGAAAAAATGCAATTATGACTATGGCAGTAGAACAGAAATAATTTGCCAAAGAAAGATTTTTTTTTTTTACTGATGTAATACCAGTTTAGAGAATGTACTCTGGGTAGCAAACCCATGGTTTATGTGGGTGATCTTATTTTTACTACCCCAAATGATCTCATAGGTTGCAGGTCAAAATTTACCCATGCTGCAAATAAAAGTGCTTGGGATTAGAAGTTGCTACTACTTCCTACCTGGTTGACTATCTCTTATGGTGTCCCAACATTTTTGCAAAGTGTCTGTCCTCCTTATCTTTCCTGGTAATGACTGACATCAACATATCTGCTATCTAAGAGAAAGGAGCTCCCTGTCTGGTGTTGAAAGTGATAGTTAAATTTAAGCTTCTGTGTTATATTTCCTAATGGCAGCCCACATAAGGGGTGTTCATAAGAGATAAAGGTGGTGAATACACAAAAGCAGCCTGGAAAGAGACATCTCCTGGAGATGGGATGCGAGTAATTTGTTTGTGTATTTTGAGGTAGTACACACAAGACAGGTTCCTGTGGCTGATTTTATCAGATGTATTCACATTTCGGGCAGCTTCCAGAGGCTGCATGGCATAAGGAAAAAAAAAGCTTTGGGCTCTGGTGCAAAATAGACAAAAGGACTGACTCTCATCTTCAACATTTGCCAGCTGTGTGGCTGTGGGGAAGTCACTTGGCCTATTTGAGTTTCAGCATTCTTATCTATAAAATGGAGATAATAATAATTAACTTGCAATGTTGATGTGAAAATTAAGGTTAATACACTTAAAGGTCTGAGTACCTAGTGGACACTCAATAGTGAGAGGTATAGTAATACTTCTGTGATTTCAAAGCTTCCCATAGACTATAGTAATATAGGTCGAGGTGCTTAGTCTTTTGATGTAGTTACGTAAGAACAGTTTTCTTTTCCCTTCCTTCTTTCTTTTCTACTGTCTTCCTTCATATCTCCCTACCATATCACCCCTCAATTTAATTAATACTCCTTAATATGTTTTTAGGTGTATTTCATTCCATTGCTAGTAGTATATAACACTGAATGTTGAGATTTCCAATCCATCTTAACTACATTATCTTCCTGCTTGTTTTTCTTTTGACATAAGCTGGAAGAAAAACTAGAGCTGTGAGGTTTTGCACAGAACATACCATTTGTTTTACTCAGAGATTTATCCCTGGAATAAATTGAGCTTCCAAGCAATAAAGCTGCCATGTGCAAGGCTTCTTTCAAAGAAATTCTCCTTGAAAATGTATTAGGGACTTGATTATTAGAAGAAAGTGACAAGCCTCTGATAACAAAGACTATTCCATTCAGAAAAGAGAAATACAATACAATTCCTAAGTGAATTTCAGTGTCATTGTTTTTAGGGCCATATTGAGCTATGCTTCTATAGTGTTTTTCTATGAGTGTAATTGGGGACTTAACCATGGAATCATGCTTTGTATCCTAGAGCATGGGAAAGGACAGATGAGGCTGCTGGGGCTTTCTGAGCAATGCTGCTGGCTTGGAAGATAGCCCTGAGCAGGTCTCTCAGCCTCCCTGAATTTCCATTTTTACATTACTGAGTAGCTGGGTTTAGGATTTTCCTTCTTCTTAGGAACAGGTTTGTGTCTTGACTGTACTGTCTGTCCCTCTTACTTGTCTCATTGTGATTTCTTCTTTGTATCTCTAGCTGTGGAAAATCTTTGCTGCTAGTCTTCAAGTCATTTTTTAAAAAAGATTTTTTTTTAATGTGGACCATTTTTAAAGTCTTTATTAAATTTGTTACAGTATTGCTTCTTTTTAACATTTTAGGTTTTCATCCACAAGGCACATGGGACCTTAGTGTCCCAGCCAGGGATCAAACCCACACTTCTGGCACTGGAAGGTGAAGTCTTAACCACTGGGCTACCAGGGAAATAACCAGGTCATTCTTATCAATAGTTGCTCTGTAAATAACGGTAATTTTGGTATGCCCATGGGAGGAGGGGCGCCAGAGACTTCCTTCTCCACCGAGTTGTTTATTCCTGCTTCATTGTCCCTGGTACTAGTCCCTGTGACACCCCAATTTTACCCATGAGAAAACCTCAGGGCCAAGAGTAAGTGTTGCCTAGAACCTCTGAGCAATAAGCAACATTGTTATTCTTTGACACCATTACTTCTAACCCTGATTCACTACTAATATCCATGTCCTCTGAAAGCAAATTCTTTATTATAATTGATTTATTCAGTGTATTCTTTAGTATTCCAAATGATGAAACTAGCTAAAACCTTTTGACTTTCACATGGGGAGAAAAACAATTCATCTGGACAGTAATGTCTCAGGATTTTACTGAGAGTCCTTATTTCTTATAAATCCTGAAGGCTGATCTGAATGATATAAAATTCCCTAGGGTTTCTACTTTGTTGCAGTATGTAGATTATCTGCTTCTTTGTTCTCAAGCTTCCTTATAGGAAAATGGCATCATCCACTTGCTAATGTTTTAGTGTTAAAGGGACATAAGGTCAACAGAGAAAAACTGCATTTCACCCAAACCCAGGTTTGATACTTAGAGCATCTGATATAAGAACAAGAGCTACACCTAGATCCACACAGACTTCATGGTGTCTTAAGTTTTCTAAAACCCAAAACTAAGCGCCAATTGTGAGGTTTTCTCAGACTGATTGATTATTGTCAGAATTGGATTTAAGTGGCCAAACTTCTACAAAACACTAACCCTGATCTGATTTTATGGGAAGAACCAGACAACATAGACTTTAAGGCCTTAAAGGAGAGTTTGATGAGCCTCTTCTCCCTTGGGAACCTCAAATGCTCATATTCCCTTTTATCTTTTTGTATATGAAATAGAAGAGAACACCCTTGGGGTGCTCACTCCAAATGTGGGCACCACAATTGACCCGTAGCATTTTCTAGTCAGAAGTGGATCTTGTGTCGTGGAGTCACCCCCCTACCCCCTTGCCTTGGATGCTGCTGCTAAGTCTCTTCAGTCGTGTCTGACTCTGTGTGACCCCATAGACGGCAGCCCACCAGGTTCCGCCGTCCCTGGGATTCTCCAGGCAAGAACACTGGAATGGGTTGCCATTTCCTTCTCCAATGCATGAAAGTAAAAAGTCAAAGTGAAGTCGCTCAGTCACGTCCGACTCTTCACGACCCCATGGACTGCAGCCCACCAGGCTCCTCCGTCCATGGGATTTTCCAGGCAAGAGTACTGGGGTGGGTGCCATTGCCTTCTCCGCTTGCCTTGGAGCCACTATCAGTTCAGTTGCTCAGTCATGTCCGACTCTTTGCAACCCCATGAACTGCAGCACGCTAGGCCTCCCTGCCATCACCAGCTCCCAGAGTTTACCCAAACTCATGTCCATTGAGTCGGTGATGTCATCTAGCCATCTCATCCTCTGTTGTCCCCTTCTCCTCCTGCCTTCAATCTTTCCCAGCATCAGGGTCTTTTCAAATGAGCCACTGTGGCTACTGATATTTTGGTTAAAGCAATCAGGAAAATTATTGTGGATTCTCTTTAACCATTTTTGTCCTTGTTCAGTAGAAGCTCTCCTGAATTCTTATCACTGTCAACACTTCTCGGTCAGCTGCCTCACCTCTTGTGAAGTCCTTTTGTTAACTGCTCCTCATATAACTCTTCTATGTTTTAATAACCTTAACTCAGCTACTCTTGTCCCCTCAATCTCTGACAAAGCCTGTCACAACTCTTTAACACTGATGGATTGTCTCCTAACTCCTCATGATGATCTGAAGGAAATTTCTTTGAATAATGCTGACTTCTCTTGGTTCACTGATGGTTCTTATTTAAAAGATGACAATGGCAAATACTATGCTGAGTATGCTTTTGCAACTCTTTTTGATATTGTTGAGGCAGCACCGTTACTTATGGCTACTTTGGCCCAACAGGATGAATATATGATCTTACATAGGCTTGTACTTTAGCCAAGTTCAAGTAGATAGATATGCTTGGTAGTAGATATGCTTTTGGAGTAGCTCATGATTGTGGAATGTTGTTTAAGCAACATGACTTCCTTACTGTCAGTGGAAATAAAATCTAAAATGGCCCTTATGTTCAGGAATTACTGGATACAATACTTTTACTTGCCACTTTAGCTATTACTAAGATTCCTGGATATTCTAAACTTGACTCTCTGGAAGTTAAGGCAATCACCTTGCTGACATTTCTGCAAGGAATACTGCCCTTAAAGGAAACTACAGCAGTCAAGCCTCTTTCATAGTCCAAAGGCATATTTTCTCAAATGATAGTTCAGAAAAACTGGCTACAAAAAGCCAACATTTGGCCCCAGAAGAGGAAAAACAAGATTGGAAACTCAAGAACTGTTGGTTTGATACAAAGATATACCTCTGGTTTGGACTAAATAACAACCCAGTCCTGCCAGAGAGCCTAAAATTCCCATGAATAACAATTAGATCTTTACTAAACCATTTGTCTACTGATGAAATACAAAATCAGTATTGGAGGAGAAATATGTGATAGTGGTAGTAAATGAAGTTACTGAAGAGAGCCTATCTATTCAAAGGGATAATTAAAAGGCAGCATATGTAGTTAGTGTGATGTCTTAGTTCACTTGGGTTACTATAAAAAAATGCCATTAACTGGGTGGCTTATAAAAATTAAGTATCTATTTCTCATAATTCTGGAGGCTGGGAAGTCTGAGGTCGTGACTACAACAGATTTGGTATCTGGTGAGCTCCCTGTTCTCATTGACAGCTGTCTTCTGACCATAACTTCACAAGATGAAGGGGTAAAGGAGTTTTCTCCAGTCTCTTTTATAAGGGCATTAATTCCATTTATGAGAGTTCTGCCCTCATAATCTAACCACCTCCCCCAAAACTCACCTTCTAGTACCATCCAATGGGGATTACACATGAATTTCAACACATGAATTTGGGAGAACACAAACGTTCTGTCTATGGCAAGTGTTTTTTAGTTGTAGAATTCTTTTGTCAAATAATATATTTCAGAGAACTGCAAAGTACAAAATATATAAAAGGGGAGGTTCTCTGGAGTATGCTCAGAATCCAAGTCACACCATCTCAAACACCCCTCATACCTTTTCCTTCCAAACTTGGCAGCACATGAGATACTTTCTGGTTATACTGTGGCACCAAGAAATCCAATGGGAAGCAGCTGGTACAAAATTGTGACTTATAAAAAATGTGATCATTCAGATGATCAAACTCAGAAATATGTAGTTGGTCTTCCTCCATGGTTCCTGGCTTACAGTTCCTAAAACCGTTGGAATTTTCTGAGCAATAGAGCCACGGGAGTAAATTCTGTTATAATATTTTATCTCTTGTTCCCAGTTCTTAAAAATGATTCAGAACCATCAAGGTGAAGTGGATGTCTTTCTAGTCACAACAAGCCTTTCTACCATAACTGGATTTATGTTAATGAGGAGAGTTTTGGAAAGCATCTATGGATGGGGGCTGGTTGCCAGGGGAGCCAACCTTGAAAAGAAAGGTGGAACTTTAAGTCCTATCCCCTGATTTCCAGGGTGGGCAGAGGGGGGTAGAAATGAATCAATTACCAATGGCCTGTGAATTTATCAATCATACCTATGTAATGAAACTTCCATAAAAACCCAAAAGGAGGTTATTTGGAGAGCTTCCAGGCTGAGGAATCAGAACACTTCCATTAGCCACCATGCCAGGCCCCAAACTCCACGTGGTCAGAAGCGCCTTCATTTGAAACCTTGTTCTATGCATCTCCCTCTTCATTTGGCTGTTGATTCGTATCCTTCAATATCTTTATAATGATTGGTAGTCTAATGAGTAAATGGGTTTCCTGAGTTTTCTGAACCACTCTAGCAAACTAATCAAACCCAAAGAGGATGCTGTGGGAACATCTGATTTACAGCCAATTGCGTCAGAAGTGCAAGTAACAACCTGGACTTGCCACTGGTGTCTAAAGTGGAAGGTGGTTTTGTGGGACTGAGCCCTTTACCTGTGGAATCTGCCTCTACGCCCAGATAGTGTGAGAATTTAGTTGAATTCTTGGATGCCCTGCTAGTGTCTGAGAACTGGTTGGTGGGAGGATATCTGTCCCCTCAATGTTGAAATTGGGTGTGGAACCTAAAAGAACTGGGAAAGCACATTTAGACAGATATGGGTTCCAGTCTCAGCTCTGCATCTACTTGTTCTAGGACCTTGAGCAAACTAGTTTTGATTGATGAATTTTCCGTACTGTGAAGGTTATAAGAGATAACAGTCATAAAATGTTATCATATTATCTGAGTAATAATATGCTGCTGTTGTTGTTCAGTCGCTAAGTAATGTCCAACTCTTTGAGATCTCATGGACTGTAGTCTGCCAGGCTCTTCTGTCCATGAGGTTTCCCAGGCAAGAATACTGGAGTAGGTTGCCATTTCCTTCTCCAGGAGATCTTCTGGGGTCCAAGGATAGAACCTACATCTCCTGCATTGGGAGACGATTCTTTACCTCTGAGCCATCAAGGGTAGAGATGCTCAATAAACATCTTTCTTAGAAGAAAACTCAATAGGAGTTAACACTGAGCACTTTCTAATAAGTTAACTTGATGGGGTTTAGAGATTGCTTAAACAGTAAAGTTGTACCTAAAATATCCATGAACCATATTAATTTTCATTGCATAAAAACTGTAAGCTCCTCATATAATCTCTATTTTCAGAGAGAAGATGGTGAAAACCCAAGACACCACACAAAGCTATCACCACCCATTATGTTTCAGAAACATAAGTTAGGAACTGTAGCTGTCTCTGCTTTGAGAGCAGATAACAGCATCATTTTTGTAAATAAAAGTAGAGATAAAGTTACTGTAATAAACATTTCTACAATAACAAACCAGAGAACATCAGAGACAAATAAATACCTGTTACGAGGGGAACATTTTCTCCAATAAAGGTATGCAGGAGTTCTCACAATAGAGTTATGTAATAAATGATTCATCCAGAAACTAACATTTGATCAGCTCATATCTTTAATTGCTCTAAAAACCTTTTAAACACTGTAGCATATTTAAACATATTCAGGGTTATTTGTTGTTCATGATTAATTCCTTAGTCAAACTTGTTTTAAAATGAATCAGTGACACAAAAGGATACCATACCAACATCTCCTACTCAAGGCTAATGTTGCAGTTATTTTCTTTAGATAAGTAACTTCTTACCTGCAATGTTTACCTTAGAAAATTTTTGACAATTTAAAAGGTTAATAAAAACTACTTATGAAGTCATAGAAAGTACCTTCTACTGTGAAATTAAGTAAATAGATTTCTACTTTTCTCTGGAATTGCTTTTTAGTTTTCATAGCACTGCAATGCTTTACCTACTTAATTTTATAATGTGAGTCATCAGTAATGAAATATATTTGCTACATTCAGTGAAATGAAATGTGATATTAAATTTTAAAAAATTAATGGATTTTCTTTACATTTAGCATTTATTCCCAAGTATATGACAATTCTCAGATTAATAAGTGGAGAAGGAAATGGCAACCCACTCCAGTGTTCTTGCCTGGAGAATCCCAGGGACAGGGGAGCCTGGTGGGCTGCCATCTATGGGGTCGCACAGAGTTGGACACGACTGAAGTGACTTAGCAGCAGCAGCAGATTAATAAAAATGTTACCCTGAATTATTATACTTTTCCACAAGAGGGCTCTTGAAAAGCAAAAACACTGCCCATGATTAGTGATCTGCCTACATCTATTGGTAAGAATTAGAGAAACAAGATTTTTAAATATTTCCCTAAAAATTAACAAAATTTAAAAAATCACTTTGAATTAAATGAATATTTCCACTAACTAGAATTATCTAACAGTAAAAAAAGTTAAAATTTATCAAGTACTTCCTATGTGGTGGACAATATGTAAAGTGCTGAAGATGTAGTAATTATTATTATTAATTGTACTTTAGAGGGTTACTGTAAGCATGGAACTCAGAAGCCAGCTCTGAATCTCATCTCTGCTATTTTTATTATTTCTGTGACTTTAAGCAAGATATTTGTCACTTAACTTCATCCTCTGTTCCTTTTCTATAAAATGAGGTTGTGTATAAGCATTAAGAAAGTTAAGACGTGTAAAGCATTTAGAAGAACACTGGCACATAGTAAGTACTTTGGAAGTTCTTGCTCCTACTGTTATAATGGAGGACAAAACAGGCACACAGATTAAACAAGTCACACAGCTAGTGGCTTAGCCAGCGGGTGAGAGCATATACTAACTAATATGCCTTTAGAGTAAGAGACAATTGGCAATTCCAACCCACATCCGGGTGCCTCACTGCCAGCAACATGTATGCCCCTGACTTCACTGTTACCTCCCATTGCATTTACCATGTGCTACTAGCCCTCTTCATAATCACTGGTTTATGTATTGAACTCTGTCATAAGATTACTTGGGTCCTAGGACAGTATCATATTTACTTTTGCTTCCCTAGAATACAGTGGGTACTTACCTTGGTTAGCAAGGATTAACAAAAATGACTTAAAAGTAAGAGTATGCTAATCTCTGTAACTGTTCTGCAAAACAGCATTTTTAAAATCTCATTTTACAGAAGAATAAACAAATTCTTAGAGGCTACATCAACATCTCATAGCTTGGAAATAGCCAAGCTATTTGAAACCAGACCTATGTTCTTCTGGCTACAGAACACACACATGCTTATGGTTGTTTGTAGGCTTACTGACTAAAGGGAGTAAAGGTTAAAAATTTAGATTAAAAATTCATCAAGGTTAAAAATTCTATAACTGACAACAGCTCAGAATTATTTTTATGGACCATTTAAAAATGTGATCTGGGGATGAATCTGGATGGGTATTATGCTAAATGAGATAAATCAGACAGAGAAAGACAAATGGTATCACTTAGACATGGAATCTAAAGAAGCCAAATCTATAAAAACAGAATAGAATGGTGCTTACCAGGGGAAGAGGGGGCAGGGATTAGAGAGATAATTTTTCAGGGTACAAGTGGGCAACTAGTAAATAACTAAGTCCTGGAGATCTAATATACAGCATACTCATGGTCATGATAACAACAACAGTTTTACAAATTTCAAAGTTGCTAAGAGACTACATATTATTCCCACCACAAAAAAGAAATGATAATTCTGTGATAGAGTTGTTAGCTAATGCCAGGGTGGTAATCATATTGCAATATATAAACGTATCAGATCTATATGTTGTAAACCTTAACTTCATACAATAATAGTAGTAGTGTTAGTCGCTCAGTCGTGTCCGACTCTTTGCCATCCCACGGACTATAGCCCACCAGGCTCCTGGGTCCATGGGATTCTCCAGGCAAGAATACTGGAGTTGGCAGCCTTTCCCCTCTCCAGAGGATCTTCCCGATCCAGGGATTGAACCCCATTCTTTAGCGTTGCAGGCAGATTCTTTACTGTTTTAGCTACAGGGAAGACCAAATCTTATACAATGCTGTATGTCAATTATATCTCAATAAGAATAAAGAAACATAAGCATGCAATTATGAGCAAATATTAATTTAATTATAATTAATAATTAAGCTTTTTTTTTTTTTTCAGCACTAGAGACACTACAGTGAACCAAAGCAGGTGTGGTTACAGCTTTGAAAGGCCTTTCATATATACTGGGAGGACACGAATTAAATTGTTGCCCAAATAATATCAAATCACAAATGTGAAAAGCACAAAGAGTGTTGGGTAATGAGAGTGTTTCATAAAGAGAATCAGCAGGTCAGGGGCTAGAGGAAGTTCCTTCTAAGGGAGATTTGAGAATTGATAGCTGAATGATGGATAGGTGTCAACCAGGTGAAAAGAGCAGGGACGAATTTTACTCCAGGCAAAGCAAACAAGTGTGCAAAGGTCTTGTAGCAAGACACAGCATGTGCTGAGGTAGAGTTAACAAAACAGTCAATGGAATAAGGAAATTAAGGAGGAGTATGGTGCAAGAAGAGGCTCAGGGTAGAAGGCACCAAGTGTAGAAAACATTGACTGGGAACATGCTGCTGCTGCTAAGTCACTTCAGTCGTGTCCGAGTCTGTGCGACCCCATAGACAGCAGCCCACCAGGCTTCCCCGTCCCTGGGATTCTCCAGGCAAGAACACTGGAGTGGGTTGCCATTTCCTTCTCCAGGGAACATGTTATATCCTTACTATTACCATGTTGTTGATGTTTAGTCATGAAGTCCAGTCTGATTCTTTGCGCCCCCATGAACTGTAGCCTGCCAGGTTCCTCTGTTCATGGAATTCTTCAGGCAGGAATACTGGAGTGGGTTGCCATTTCCTTCTCCAGGGGATCTTCCCAACCCAGGGATGGAATAGAGTGTCTCCTGTATTAGCAGGCATTTTCTTTACAGCTGAGCTACCAGGACAAAGTAGACGTTAAAATAAAGAATATTACAAGAGATAAGGAAGGACACTACATAATGATCAGGGATCAATCCAAGAGGAAGACTTAACAATTGTAAATATCGTGTTCAGCTGGTAAAGAATCCGCCTGCAATGCAGGAGACCTGGGTTCAATCCCTGGGTTGGGAAGATCCCCTGGAGAAGGGAAAGGCTACCCACTCCAGCATTCTGGCCTGGAGAATTCCAGGGGGATTCTCTACAGTCCATGGGGTCGCAAAGAGTCGGACAACACTGAATGACTTTCACTTTCATTTTCACTTTTATGCACCCAACATAGGAGCACCTCAATCATAAGACAAACACTAACAGACATAACCGGAGAAATTGACAGTAACACGATAGTAGTAGGAGACTTTAGCACCCCGCTTACACCAATGGACAGATCATGAAAATGGAAAATTAATAAGGAAACACAAGTCTTAAATGATACATTAGACATGTATCATTGATGGACCTCATTGATGACCTCAGGACATTCCATCGAAATGCAGAATACACCTTCTTATCAAGTGCACATGGAACATTCTCCAGGATAGACCACACCTGGGTCACAAATCAGATCTCAGTAAATTTAAGGAAATTGAAATGGTACCAAGCATCTTTTCTGAGCTACCAGGGAAGCCCAGGGTACAGAGAAATCAAAGTGTTAAAGCATTTTTCTCTCAAGGAACTACTGAATCTGGAAAAACATGGACACATAGGCAAGCACGAACCGCTAAATATGATGTCAGTACTGTGGGAGTGTAATCTTGTGCGCGCCTGCTGAGTCAAGGAGGAACAAATTGCAGAGGCTCCACATTGAGTAATTAACATTTGAGCTGAAACTTAAAGGAATTCTAGACAAGAGCATAAAAAGATGCATGAAGTATAAATAGTGATCAAAAATCTATTAATTCCTTTGAAGAATCTATTTTTGCAGACAATTCTCTTTTCTTTCTGCTTCCTAATTTGGAAAACATGAAACGTGTATCGTTAGGCATTTCTCAATCTCCGCCACTAGGTGGCAAACGTCTCCAAACTATCGCGGGCGCCGGTCCTGAACGCCAGAGCCTGTTGGGACTTCCTTTGGTGGTTAACTGCAGCAATCACAAACCGAATAATCTAAAACATTCTCGTTATTGTCATATTGAGCACCTTTACCGTTCTTATGAAATAAAGGATAGCAACAGGAACAAAATTGCATTAAAATGTAAACACAGGTTTTATTGGCAGAGATTAAAATTCTGCTCTTTTAACAATAGAACCTTCCACTTCAGGCTCAGAACAAGGCCAGAGAAGTGGAGCAGCCCCATCACAGATTTTCATCTCCATGGCAACCTTTTCAGCTCCATGCACAATTAAAGCTACAGTATCATTTTGTCAGGAAGAAAAAATTGTACTACTGGCTGGTATTCATGTTTTTAGAAGAAACTGGAGAAATTAAATTGATTCTAATTAGTGAGGCTGAATTGTAGGCAGGAAGGAATAGATTTGAAAATGCTTCACATAAGCAGCCCTATATTTCTCCTCCATCAGCAAATGAAAATATGTATTTTGTGCAATTTGATGTACTGCCATTATCACTATCCTCTTTAGCTTTCTTTGACAACAGCTCTTTTGTGCCAGGCTTTCTCAAAAATCCAGCTTAATTCCCCTTTAGGCTATATTTATGGGTGAATAAATCTGTTCAATCCATTAGCAATTAAATATAGACCAGATGGTCTGGAAAGTGTTGGGACTCCCTCAGAATCCTGGAATAACCTCAACTCTAGGCCTTGTGCTCTTTTCCTCTTCTGAAGATATTTCTGGGTTTTTGTTGTCAGTGAGAAAACTATAGAGTTCATATTCCCTTTGTCCTAAAGGGAACTGTTCAGAATTTCTGAAGGATTCCCAAGAAAAGACTTACAGGATTAAAAAGTAAAACAAAGTTTAGTTGAACAAGAATTTAGGATATGAAGAACAAATGATTGCTAAAGGATTTTGTGGCTTAATGACTTTTCAATAGCATATAAAATGACATTTGAAATGGAGTGAAGACCAGATCACTCGCTCCTGTAAAAACTAATAAAGAATAAGATATTAATTGGTCCTGAGCTTTCATATTATTTCATGAAAGCAATAACATGACAGATTTTGTTGAATTGAAGACATTTCTGAGATTCCTGAGATGGGTTATAATAGAATGTTTTTCCATGAAAATCATAAACATATTTATGTATTTTTTTCTTTCCTTTAGAAATGCACAGATATAGTCATTCCTGGAATCAGAAAGATGGGAAAGAAGATTTCTCATGGACCCTCTTTGTCCCAGCATCCTATATTTTTACAAGCATGAAATACAGGTACTATGGCACTGTTGCTTCATTCTCTTCAACCATAGTTAACATCTTATAAAACTGGCTGGGAGCAACAGAGTAGCAGACTGTGATCCAGGTCACTTGTGGGTAGATGCTGTCACTGATTTTTAAAGATACTATTATTAACCCCTTTTTTCATAGACAATTTGAGACAAAGAGTAATTATATGTCTTTCCCAGGACTAAGTCCACTGAAGATTAAATATATTTGTGTGACCAGTATGCTTTGGTTAACTATACTCACTTCAGTCTTATCTAGAAGTGAACAGAGGTTGCCCCTATCCCTGGCCCAACAGCAGACATGGACAAAGATGAATCCTGGAATAGACATGGGACATAAACTTCGTCAATAGAAATTGTTTATAGCTTGAGAAAGTAAACATTTCTTTTTGTTTGTGGGGCTAATGTAAATCTGGAAATATTGGTGGTCTTTTTTCCATCTTATAAGGAGAAGGGAATGGCAACCCATTCCAGTATTGTTGCCTAGAGAATTCCATGGACAGAGGAGCCTGGTGGGCTACAGTCCATGGGGTCACAAAGAGTCGGATACGACTTTGCCTGTGTATACTGAAAGGGAGGACTTGTCTTAAAATGAAGCCAACATAATTAAAGCAAGGAAAATATACCCTTCTACACATGAATAATTTTTAACACATTGATTTTAACATATGCAGACATAGATGCCTGGTTAGATTTTAACTATGAGGTGAAGAAACAAAGAGAAAATATGTTGAATGATGCTATCTAATGAGCTCTTATAACTAGAGCCTCACAAACTCACCTGGATCCTTATAACTTGTAAGCATGAGGAGTTTTCTTTTTAAGTTTTACTTTTTAAATTATCATGTAGTCAAATTGATTTCTTTTTCATGTACAGTTTAATGAATTTTGGTATTGCACAGATTCAAGTAACAACTGCCATTATTAGGATATGGAAAGGGTTCCTTCTATTACTTCAAACAACTTCATCATGCCGTTACTTTTTAGCTATACCTCTTTGTACTTCTAACCCTTGGTAACCATGAATTTTGCGTGTCTATAGATTTATCTTTTTGAGCTATGGTATGTGTGTTCATGTTTAGTTGTCTCCAACTCTTTGTGACCCCATGGATGTGGCCCATCCTTTGTCTGTGGGATTACCCAGCAAGAATACTGAAATGGGTTGCCATTTCCTCCTCCAGGGGATCTTCCCAACCTAGGGATCAAATGTGTGTTTTCTGCATCTCCTGCGTTGGTGGGCATATTCTTTACCACCGAGCCATCTGGGAAGCCCGTCATCTTTTTGAGAATGTCCTATAAGTGGAATCACATGGTAAACAACCTTTTGAAACAGGCTCATTTTTCTCAACACAATGCATTTGAGATTCATCCAAACTATGGTGTGTATCAATAGCTTGTTCCTTTCTATTGTTGAATGGTATTTCATTGCACAGAAGTATCACAGTTATCCATTCACTCACTGAAAAACTTTGGAATGTTTCTAGTTTTGGAGGGACCACACATAAACATGTATATACAGGTGATTTTTATGAACATAGCTTTCATCCCTCCAACACATATTTTTGACCTTATTAAAAACTGCCTAAGTGTTTTACACATTTTCATCACCAAGTTATGATCAACCTAGACAGCATATTAAGAAACAGAGACATTACTTTGCCAACAAAGGTCCGTCTAGTCAAGGCTATGGTTTTTCCAGTGTTCATGTATGGATGTGAGGGTTGGACTATAAAGAAAGCTGAGCGTAGAAGAATTGATGCTTTTGAACTGTGGTGCTGGAGAAGACTCTTGAGAGTCCCTTGGACAGCAAGGAGATCCAACCAGTCCATCCTAAAAGAAATCAGTCCTGGGTGTTCATTGAAAGGATTGATGTTGAAGCTGAAACTCCAATACTTTGGCCACCTGATGCAGAGGGCTGACTCATTTGAAAATACCCTGATGCTGGGAAAGATTGAGAGTAGGAGGAGAAGGGGACGACAGAGGATGAGATGGTTGGATGGCATCACTGACTCAATGGACATGAGTTTGGGTAAATTCCAGGAGTTGGTGATGGACAGGGAGGCCTGGCATGCTGCAGTCCATGGGGTTGCAAAGAGTTGGACATGACTGAGCGACTGAACTGAACTAAACTGATCACCAGTAGAAAAGTATGAGAGTTCTAGTTGCTCTGCCTCCTCCTCAGCTCTTAGTATTGTCAATACACTTGTTACAGAGAAGAACAAAATCTGACTTGTTGGATCTGTCTCTTTTACTTTAACCTTTGCTTCCCATTGTTTTTGTTTACTTAAAACATACATAATGGCCTGCCTCAGGGAACCCTGCCTTTCCTGCTGAATGTTAAACCAAAACGCTTTTGTTCAGGACCCTGTTTCTGGATGGCTACAGGAAGGAAGAAGTTAATACATCCCCTCCCAAAGGCTTGCCATTCTAGGAGACAGTTGAAAGAGTCATGGTCTTTTTGTTTCCTCACCTCCTCTCCATCTCTTTTCTATAAAATAACCTGGCAGCCAGACCCCAATAAGATGGTTATTTTGAGACATTATTCTGCCATCTTCTGGGTCAGCTGGGTTTCCAAATAAAGTTGTAGTTGTATCTCATTATGGTTTGATGTCACATTTCACTGTGACTAATGATGTTGAACAGTTTTTAAATGTATTGACTTGCCATCCTTATTACCTCTTTGGTGAATGTCCAGACTTTTGACTATTTTCAAAATTAGTTTTAATTTCTTAATGTTGAATGTTAAGGCTTCTTCATATACTCAGGATGTATGCCTTGCATTTTCCCCCTAGTTTTTAGCTTGCCTTTTCATTCTCTTAAGATTTTCTTTTACAGAACAAAAGTTTTTAATTTTGATGACACTCTATTTATCATTTTTTTTCCTTTTATGAATCGTAATTTTGGTGTCATGCCTAAAAACTTTTGTCTTACCCCACGTCCCAAAGCTTTTCTCTTATCCTTTTAAGACCCTTGTAAGTGTGTGCATGTTAGGTTAAGTCAGACTGTGTCTCCATGGGCTGTAGCCCATCACACTCCTCTGTCCATTGGATTTTCCTTGGGAGAATACTAGTGTGTGTTGCTGTTTCCTTCTCCAGTGGATCTTCCTAACCCAGGGATCAAACCTACGTCTCCTGCATTGGCAGGCAGATTCTTTACCAATGAGCCACCTGGGAATCCCTGAAGCCCCTTAAATGGTTCTAATACAAAGTTAAGTTTGAAAAGAGATACCGCTCTATCTGGGCTTCCCTGGTGGCACAGTTTTAAAGAGTCTGCCTATCAGTGAAGGAAACACAAAAAAGTAGTTTCCCTCCATGGGTTGGGAAGATTCTCTGAAGTAGAAAATGGCAACCTTCTCTAGTATTCTTGCTTGGAAAATTCCATGGACAGAGGAGCCTGGAGGGCTACAGTACAGTCTATAGGGTCACATAGATTCAGTCAGAACTGAGCACACACACACCACCCTATCTAGGAAGCAAATATTCTATAGAAGTTGATGAAAAGATCTGGCTTGAGACTAATCTACATCCATTGTGGGATTTGGGCAGAAAAACAAGTGTATTTGGTCAACTTGCCAAATAGAATTTTGGAGATTAAACTATACAAAAGACTGAGAAACTTCCCATAGAAACTCATGCTAAAAGACCACACACACACAAACCTCCCCCCCGCAAAAAAAACCAGGCACACACACCTAATAACTGAACTTTAAATTTGGGTGGGGAAATGTTTCTTAGAACAAACGGTGCTCTTAGTTATCTCTGAGTTTCTGTTTGAATTGTAGATGACAGCAATTCAAATATAAAAGAAACACTTCACTCTAATGATCTATTATCCTATTTGCCCAGTGCATCACCAGTAGCAACCAATGAAACTAGTGATATTGCTTAGCTAAGATGGTGATACAATGGTTCCCAGGAAAACCAGCAGCAGTGGTGCCTACTGAAGTGGCAGAGATTGGAGAAGCCAGTGCAGAAGTGGGAATGGTAATGCTGCCTATTTGGAAAGGTGATACTGAATGGAAAGAAGCAACACCTTGAATAATTTTAATATTTGTATTTACATTTTTAATTGTCATGACTTAATAGCATAAATAAAAAGTATATATTCTTAAAATGAAAAGCTTGCATTTATATATATGCATATATATAAATGCAACCATGACTTAGAACAAGAAACAAATCAAGGCTCTATTTTTGCCTCTGCATGATCTATTCCCAGTCTCCGGAAGTAAATAATATTCTGACTGCTGTCATCATTGATTATTTTGCCTGTTCTTAAAGTTCACATAGTAAATAGAATTATACAACATAGCTGACCTTTTTCATTCCACATAATGTCCATGAGATTGATCCATATGGTTTCATGTACCATTATTTCATTCATTTTTACTCTTGGGTGCTGCTGGGTAAAAGTCCATTATATGAACACATCACAGTTTATTTATTAATATTCATCCTTCTATTGATGGGCACTTGGGTGGTTTCCAATTTTTAGCTGTCATGAATAAAGTTGCTTCAAATATTCTTGTGTGTGTGTTTATGCATAAATGTATTTACATATTTCACTTAAGGAAGTACCCAGGAGTTAAGCTGTTTTGTTATGGTGCTTAGTCTTATTTTGTCCGACTCTTTGTGGCCCCATGAACTGGAGCCTGCCAGACTCCTCTGTCCATGAAATTTTCCAGGGAAGGATGTTGGAGCGGGTTGCCATTTCCTACTCCAGGTGATCTTCCTGACCCAAGGATAGGACCCACATCTCTGAGTCTCCTGCATTGGCAGGTGGGTTCTTTACCACTGTACCATCTGGGAAGCCCAAACTCTTTGGTTATAGAAGATGTTTATGTTTACATTTAGAGAAAAATTTCACTCCCAAAGCAAAATATGAACATTCCAGTTGTTTGTTATTCTTACCAGCGGTTGGTATGGTCAGTCTTTTTAACTTTAGCTGTTTGAGGAGGGTAAGGGTATCACGTTTTAATTATTTAAATTTGCATTTCTATGATGAGTGATGTTGTTGATTACCTTTTTCTATGCTTTTTAATCATTAGCTATCCTTTTTTGCCAAATGCATGGTTTGTCTTTTGCTTGTTGATTTCAGGGATTCTTTATATGTTCTGAACATTTGTCAGATGTATGTGTTGTTATTATAGTCTTTCCATTCTGTAGCATAATGTTCCCTTTAATGGTGACTTTTGATTAATTAAAATTTTACCTTTTATAGTTAGGCACATAATATATCTCAAATTAATTTTTGAATTAGAGTTCAAAGTTCATTTCTAAACAAATTAAATATCCAGTTGGTCCAGCTGTACTTATTGATAAGAACATCATTTCTCCATTGAAAGTATTGATGCTTTACTTTTCTATCAGGTGACCAGAAATATATGTCTTTTTATCCTCTAGCCATTCCATCAATCTCTTTGTCTATCCTTGCCCCATACTTGACTGTCTTATTAGCTGCATTTTAATTATTGATAGTCCTCCAATTTTATTTTACTCCTTCAAGATTATATTTGTCCTTTTATAACCATTGCTGCTTTGTGTAGGCTGCAAAATCAACTTGTCAAGTTACTCCAAAAAAAGTCTGCTAGAATTTTTATTGTGATTTTACCAGACTGTGTATCAGTCATGAACATGATATATCTATTTATTTGACCCTTCTATAATTTCTCTAAGCAATATTTTGTAATTTTTAGTGTACAGATCTAGCTACTAGCCCGCTAGAGATGGAGAGTACACAACTGAACTAAGCAGAGAAGGACCTTAGGGCAGAGAGGAGACCAGAGGTCAGTGAGTTATCAGTGAACTGCAAGGGAACTAGGTCACCTGGGAATTTACCTTCCTTCTTCTCAAGCTCCATTTACATTAACAAGTATACTTTTTCTACTAAAAGACAATATTATACTAGCTAGCATAACAATCCCCGTAGAGTCACTAACTGTAGATGTTAACCATATATACAAAGTACCTTCACAGCAACACCTAGATTCGGTAGATTTGGGTTTGATTAATTCACTGTCTACTACATCTTGGTCAAGTTGACAAAAAGGGTTGTCATGCCAAGAAATGATAACAGCCATCAGAAGCTGTGAAAAACAAAGAATGGACTTTCCCCTTGGTCCTCTGGAGGTAATGCTCTGCTGACACCTTAATTTCATACTTCTAGCCTCCTAAACTGTGAGAAAATAAGTTTCTGTTATTTTAAGCCACCAAGTTTGCAGTAATTTGCTAGAGTGGCCAGAGAAATTGATACAGGTGGTTTGGAGCTATAGATTTAGGAATCATGGGCAAAAATAGAAGGGGGAAGATGAATGAGATGAAAGATGTCATGTAACAGAAATGCAAGAGAAAGCATGTTTCAAGATTATGGAATGCAAAAGAAAGAGCAAGCAAGATAAAGATTAAAAGATTGTATTAGATTTAGCAACAAACAGCAATGAGAATCTTTTTGAAAACTGTTCCATTTTAAAACCAAAAAGCACACTTTAACATGTAGAATGGTTACAGGTCAAATGAGGACTTACAAATGGTAATTCTAGATCCCTTTTTTCTTTTTTTCAAAATGCTTGAGTTTGAAGAGGAAAGAAGTTATACTACTGTCATTAAAGAGATAAGCAGAGTGACTGTCTGCTTCTTTGAGACAGAAAAGACTACCAAGTGTTTAAATCCTCTTCAACTGTTGAAGTAGCAGAGAAAAAAAGTTAGCATAAATAGAAGAGGAAGAAATTGATAAAACCCAATCCCTGAGTAAACAGGCAGGTTTATAACATAAGACTTTAGGCAAGAAAGATAGTACTTTTTCCACTGTAAACATCAGGGAAGAATGAGTTCAGATAAATTGAAGATGGGATTTACAGAAGCTGTGGAAGATTTTGTGTGATGGTGCCTATTTTCTATTTTGTCTGCAAGTTGAAGGTGAAGTTATTTACTAAAAGTGAAGGGCAAATCCTGGAATTAGAAAGTTCTGAAATTTTAAAAAAAGATTTTTTTTTGGAAATAGCCAATCTGGATAGTGGAAGAGAAAGCTAGTTAGAAAAAAGAACAATTGGATATTTCTTCACAATGCTGATACACATTTTTGTTTGAAAATTGTCAATTTATAGTGGCACCAGTCTGCACATAGTAAAGGTTTCTGCTACAATGCTCAGATTACAGGGAAAAAAGAGGCATTTTGGATTGATCTAGTGTTTGTATTTTCTCAGTTGGGGTTAATGGAAAGACAAATTGATGATGAGAAACAATAGCAAGAGAAGAGTTGAAATAATAGACATATTTCTCAGCTCCATCAGGTTTTTTTTTTTAATATTTGTTTTTTCTCCTGGTACTCCAGTACCTAATCAGAACAAATGATATGCCATGCTGTCCAAGGAAGAAAAGCAGTCATGCCATGAAAGCTTCCAAAAGGAAGCAAAGGGATGGAAGAAAAGGGATGGGTTGCAGAGGACGCAGAAGTAAGGGCCAGAGGAGACTGGCAAGTCCGAAAGTCTTGGATTATGATTGTGGCTGTGCCATTTGCGTCATTAAATTTAAACATCTTGAAAAATGATTATGCATGAGTGGGTTTCCAGGGATATTTCTAAAGAGATGGAGGGAAAAGGACAGAGGGAAGGAAGGACAAAGAAATCTTAACAAAAGTGAAGACATTGCATTCTTAACAACAGATTTTTTTGTGGTTCTCCCCTAGGGTTGCCATATAAAACATATAATGCCCGGATACATTTGAATTTCAGATAAGTAATGAGTAAAATTTTACATAAACATGTCCCAAATACCTCATGGGATGTAATTACAGTAAAAAAGTATTTGTTCTTTATCTGAAATTCAAATTTAACTGGGTGTCGTGCAGCTTTATTTCCTCTATCTGGCAGCCCTATTGCTCCTCTGCCAATAAAAATGGTTTATAGTCAGTTTCACCAAGGAGTAGAATCACACAGCAACATCACCACTGGGAGAGATTAAAGTACTAGATTTAAAAAAATGTTGCCTTTATAATGTCTGCACCAGGAAGTTTCTTGAAGAAGAGTTCAAAATTTAAATCACAAGTGTGTGTGTTATTCTGAATTCTGCTTTATTTTATTTTCTTTCTACAAAAGAAATTATATTTAATAGTATATCCTAGAAATATGTCTGATGCTTGTTATAGTGTACCTGGAGTGAAGCTCTTTTCACATTATGACTGCTTCCTTTCATCCTGAAGATATCTAAGTGAAACCTGTCTATCTCTAAGTCACGAATGAGAATGAGTACGTACAGTTGACAGACTGCATGGTATGCCATGAGAGCCCACCTTAAGAAAGAAGATTGGATGTCTGGATCTAAAGAAAAAAAAAATGCCTGATGAGATCTTTTAAATTGAAACCACTAAAGATGACATAATAGAAGTGAATACATGAAGAGTAATGACTCCATGTCAGACATTATCCTAAGTGCTTCATGTGTATTAATTCTCATTGCAATCTTATGGGTCAGATATTATTAATCTCCACATTTTGTAGATAATGAAACCAAGAGGTCAAGTTCAAGATCACTCAGTTACGAAAGAGCAGAACAAGGATTTGAATGTAGATAGCTAAGCAACAGAGCATGTGCTCTTATCCAGTGAATTACATCTTTTTAATATACTCAGAAAAGCTTTGGGATTAAAAGATATTTAGGTAAATACTCTACTGTTACAAAAGAAAAATGGTCTTCATTTTGTCAACAGCTGGCATGGTGCTTAGCACATATAGGTGAACAGTAAATGTTGGTTAGTTGATTGTCTAAAATATTCTCTATCCTCAGTGTAGCTAAAGCACTGTTCATTCTTCTATTGCAGTACTTAAAACACTGTTTTTAATTTATTTGTTACTCAGATATTTTCGTGTAGTAATTTATGACCTCTTTGGATTAGGAATCTTGGTATTTATTTTCTTATTTTTAGCTCTTATAGCTTCTTCTATACATAGAATTAGCTTGGTTAATATTAAATGAAGGTGTAAATGAATGAATTAAAAAAGAAAGTGAATTCTAAAAATTTAAACTGGGATTCAGACTTTTTCTTCTGTTTTGAAGGCATCAATATTCTATAAAATTTTCTAAATATGCTATGAAATTAAGGTAGAAAAGGAGGTGGCTCTCTAGTGTGTAATGCTAGGGAGCCAAAAGCATTGCAGGGATCAACTCTGTCTTGACACATTTAATAACTATGCAGAAAAACTACCTCAAGTGCCTTTGAGTAGGTTTAAACGTTAATCTCATCTGACCAGTTGTGTCTTAGAAATTGATGGGGGTAAGGGAAGATTGTAAAAGTGATAGTGTTAGTTGCTCAGGCATGTCTGAGTCCTTGTGACCCATGGACTGTAGCCTTCCGGGCTCCACTGTCCATGGATACTGGAGTGGATTGCCATTACCTACTCCAGGGGATCTTCCTGACCCAGCGACGGAACCCGGGTCTCCTGCATTGCAGGCAGATACTTTACCATCTGAGCCACCAGGGAAGATTGTTTGGGCAAAAATAGATACTTAATGCAAATTGTAACAGAAATCTTCAATTAAATTTGTAGCATTTCATCTTTAAGTACTAACATAAAGAAATTGTCAATGGCACTGAAACTAAAGAATGGAAATCGCAAATATATATCATATATGATAATATATATTGATATATTTTAAATATATGTGCACACATGTATATGTATTTGTTTAGGAAATAGAAGAATGCCACCACACTGATAATCATCATGACCTCTGGGAAAGGGACTTGATTGGAGGTGGTAAAAAATGAAGCATTAATTTTAGCTATGGCAGTTTTCATTAAAACAAGAATATATTTAGGCCTCATTTATGTAATTAAAAAATAATTCTTAAAAGTCTAGCAGAAGTCTGCTACCAATAATCTAAGCATTATATTTAATGTCATCAAATTAATTTACTATCATGAATAACAGGTGATACACTCTGAGAAATATCAGTTCTTAAAAACTTTAAAAATGTATTTATATTAAAAAAATCTGATTCCCAATGTAATACACCCCTATAAAAATTCCAACAATATGAACAAAAAATAAAAGTCTTCCTTAACTTAGGGGTGGGAGATGAGGTGGGGTCAAGTATGAAAGGAGCCTGAGTCTGAAGTGTCTGTTGTAAATATTATTTGGTAATAAAATTCTTACATTTTAGTAGACCATCTAAATTTAAATACTTCAAAATAGCCTTTCAAAATCATTTTTGTCCCTCCAAGGTGAATTATAGCATGTGACTGACCTTTCTCTCTTTCTAAAGAAAACACATTGCCTCCAATCAGTTATATTTCTAAAACTAATGTCATCCTGTGAATTTTCCTTCATGCACAATGAACACTCTTTAAATAGCTTTTCTATCAGCAGCTAATACCCATTATAATAAAGGAATGTCACTGTTTTGTTTCCAAACTGAATAACTAGAAGCTATGAGCACACTTTTGTTTAACTCTTTTATTACACATTTGGAAAACTAATAAATTGCCCTAGATTTACTGTACCTTCTCTTAAATTATTTATTGGGAATATAATTTTTGAATCCAGAGAGCACCGTAAATGCTATCAAAAGCCATCATCAAAATGACCTGTTACTTTGAGACAACAGAAGAAAAATCTATTAGTTTAGTTTAGCAAATTATCTACAATGTGTATTCCCTATTTGTTTAACGAGTGCCTCCTCCATCCTAGCACTGTTTATGCTTGGTATACAGCAGCAAACAACACCAAGTTTCCATGTGGTCTATCAATTAGAATCATCCTGTGTGCCATCAAGAGACTGACTCGATGGTAAAATGAGCAGTCTCAAAATTATCCTCTTTATTGATACTGAGACATTAACAAGGCTTGCTTCAATTGCTATCACTCTCTAAGGCTGAGTCTGGCATTCTTAATGACTTTCTTTTTGGAGTCTGCATCTTAATATGAAAGTTTTTCAGACTTTGGACTGATGTTATTCCCCCCAGTAAAGTGGAATATAGAGGAAGAATTATATAGTTTATATATATATAAAGAACTATATAGTTTTATATATATAGTTTATTATATGAATATATGACTTATAAAGTTATTATTGTTGTTCAGTTACTCAGGCCTGTCCCACTCATTGTGACCCCATGGACTGTAGTCCACCAGGTTCCTCTGTCCATGGGATTTCCCAGGCAAGAATACTGTAGAGAGTTGCCATTTCCTTTCCAGAAGATCTTCCCGACCCAGGGATTGAACCTGCATACCTGCATCTCTTGTGTCTCCTGCATTGACAGGCGGATTCTTTACCACCAGCACCACCTGGGAAGGCCTATATAGAGTTATAGTTACATATTATATGTAACTATATGTATAGTAACTATAATTATAACATATATGATAATTACGTGTAGTTATCAGAGGCTATGATAAGGAAATGTTTTAAAATGTTCACCATCAGTATGTCAAATATATGGAAAAGTAAGTTAGGAAAAACTAACCCATGATGACCCTTTAATTCCACATTTAACAACTATTTTTTGAGTATTGTGCTAAAGGCTGAGTATAGTGTGTTAAACAAAATATTCCCTATCTTTAGAGCTTAATGTAAGAGATCAGAATAAAAACTATAAATCAATCAGTAAACACAAAATTTTAAATTCTACCATTAGTTGTGCAAATAAACAGACTGCAATTGCAAAGAATCACAGTAAGGCCTAGTTTACATTGCAGGAGGTGGTCATAGTAGACTTAGAGTTTTGTCTGACCCATCTTTGTAACAAGAGACTTCTAAAAAAAACTCTGGTTGGGATTTATCATGTTGACATTATCATCTAGTTATGACTTCTATGTATGATACTCCATCATCTAGTTATGACTTCTATGTGTGACACTCCAATTATGTTTCACTCTTAAAATTACCTTAAAATCTTATACACATCATAATAATCAGACCAAAGATGATTTGGTCATCTAAAATTTCTACCCCTTTCTCATTAACAATATGAATTGGAACATATGACACATCTGTAGTTAATTAGTAATACGAGGTAAAATACTACTAACCACAGTTATAGGTACATTAATGTCTTATAAATTAAAATGGTATATAAATCTTATCCAAAAGCTATGTGTAGAAATTATCTGGACAGATATCTTTCTTTTCTGTCTTCTGGTGGACAATTAAGCTCTCCATAGAAAAGGCTGGGCCGATGTGGGGATGTTAAGCCTGGATAGATATTCATATTCCCCTTACTTTATGTTTGACAAATAATACAATGTGGAAAAGGGGCTAAAATGGTGGGCAAAAAGTGATAGACAAACAGGAGGAATGAGATAATGGTGCAAATTTGAAGCTGAGTGAGCTGGATGATGACTATTTTCAAAAAAATTTTTAGGAGAGTTTTCATACTGAGAAAGTTTTTGACTAATAATAGCACAATATTAGCTTCCATTTCTTACATATTTGCAATGTGCCTGGCCCTGTGCTTCACAAATATCTTATTCAAATTTCTTGAGCACCCCATGGGGTCAGAATCATTGTCCCCACTTTACAAATACAGAACTGAGTCTCAGAGAGGGAAGTGGCTTGCCCAGTGTCACACATCTTGTCAAATGGAAGAACCAGGGTTCAAACTTACGTCCATCTGACTCCAAGCTCTTTTTGGTATATCTCATTGCCTCCGTGGGCTTTCCCAGAGGCTCTTTCCCAGAGGCAAAGAAACTGTCTGCCAAATGCAGGAGATGTGGGTTTGATCCCTGGGTTGGGATGATCCCCTGGCGAAGGAAATGGCAACCCACTCCTTGGGTTGTATTCTTGACTGGGAAATCCCAAGGACAGAGGAGCCTGGTGGGCTACAGTCCATGGGGTCACAAAACAATTGGACTAAACAATAACAACATTGCCTCCTTACTGAAGATTTACAGCTTTCCTAGGTTTTTTCAGCAATGTGGAAACTATTTTTTCTGGGCCTAGAAGATGTGGAACAGGTCATTAAACGTGCAAATTGATTTATGTTAAAGACAGTTACTTTTGAATGAATATTTCACTAATGGCTTATTACAAGGTGCTCTATTTAGCATTTGCATAGCATTATGCCATGCCATGCTTTGGGATAGAGCAAATGTATTCCCATGAAAAATATTTATTGGACACTCCAGAGGCAAATGAAACTCCAAACTGTTCCTACGTTTTCATGGGCGACTCTAAAATAGTGGTTTATACTTTTCATAGATTTGCACAGGAGCATAAATACACTTTCCTTTTTCAAGTTTTTCTAGTTTTATTTGACATAAACAATTTATGGCATAAGTTAAGACTACATAATAATGGGAGTAATTTAGTATGAAATGTTCAGAGAATTGTTGATAAATATTAAAAAAGTTACAAGGAAGAACTGGAGAAGAAAATGGCAACCCAATCCAGTATTCTTGCCTGGAGAATCCCGTGGACAGGGGAGCCTGGTGGGCTGCAGACCATGGGGTCGCAAAGAGTCGTACATGACTAAGTTACTAACACACAAAAGGAAGAACAGTACCTGTTCCTACTTCTTTGGCTATGCAAATCCTTTAGAGATGCTGAGAAAGGGCAGCAGCATGAAAATGTAACTGAGTTTTTGTTATTGTCGTGCAGTCGCTCAGTCATATCTGACTCTGTGACTCTATGGACTTCAGCATGCCAGGCCTACGTGTCGTTCACCATCTCCCACAGTCCATCTAAGTTCCTGTCCATTGAATTGGAGATGCTACCCAACCATCTCATCCTCTGTCTCCCTCTTCTCCTTTTGCCTTCAATCTTTCCCAGCATCAGGGTCTTTTCCAATGAGTCGGATGTTCACATCAGGTTTTTTTTTTCTTTTGGAACTTCCAGGAAACCTTTACACCCAAAATGTTTTATGTGCCTTCCCAGATAGATTAGTTGTCTATTGTTGCATAGTAAGTTACCGCAAAATCTCCTAAAGTAACATGTGTCTCATAGTTCCTGTGGGTCAGGAACCTGGGCTGCCTGGGCTCTCTGATTCAGGGTCTCTCTCCACAGGTGATCAAAGTGTTGGTCGGGGCCATGATCATCTCAAGTCTTGCCCTGGACAGAACTGTTTTCAAGCTCCATTGCTGGACTGTTGGCAGGCCTGAGATGATCCACCTCCAAGATCACTCTCGTGGCTCTGGTCAGGCCCGATACCCTCACCGGCTTTTAGAAGAAGGCATCATTTCCTTCCCACATGGTCTTCTCCACCACAAGACAGCTTGTTTCACCCAGACCTTCTCTGGCTTTAAAACTAAGGCCAGAGAGAATGCAAGATGGCAAGTGAGATAGAAAGTTCAGTCTTTTTGAAAACTAATATTGAAAGTTTTATCACTTCTCTCTTGTTTCTTAAAATTGAGTCACTAGGTCCAGCGCATACTCAAGGGGAAGCAATTATATAAAACTGTGAACACCAGGAGGCAGAGATCATTTGGGGTCTTTTTAGAGGCAGAGGTTGCCTACTGCACAAATGTACACTCAGTAGTTTATAAAACAAACATGGACCTAAACATGATCATGCTAAGTGAAGTAAGTCAGACAGAGAAAAACAGGTATCATGATACAAATGAACTTATTTACGGAATAAAAACGGGCTCACAAACTTTGAAAACTAACTCATAGCTATGAAAGGGGAAAGGTGAGCAAGGGCATAAATTAGGAGTTTGGGAAACTAACACAGTACTGTAAGTCAACTATTTTATAAGACAAAATAAAAATTAAATTTAAGAAAAAATATTATTATTATAATCATGAAAGATTGTTAATAACTTATATTTCAACAGCAATTTGTATTTTTCAAAGTATTGTAGAAAAAATTTACCATAGCAAAGTCTGATGACATTTTTGCCAGTAGATAAAATAAACATGTGTGAAATTCAGTCAGTGGAACAGACTGACATCTATAAATTTAGCAAATGCTTACATCCTGGGCTTAAGAGTAGGCAGGTAGTTAGAAGTTAATCTACCTTGGTATGATGCTAAGAAGCGCTATTCTTGTATATACATTTGCAGTATAATTGACTTAGCTGAAAAGTTACAGTCTGTGACCTTGGGACTAGTTAAAGCTAATTTGACCTCAAGGTGGTTAAACCAATGACCTTGGCCTCATTAACCTGATCAAATGAATGCTTGGTCCTGATACTAACAATGCCTGAGTACATCATGATTGTACAGTTTCCAGGTCAATGGCCATAAATATCAAGGACTAAAAAATATAGAAATGATAAAGAACATAGCTTACAATAATTTTTCCTTCAGGGAAGTATTTCCTAAACCTACTATATTAAAGTTATCTGGGATCTGTTGCACACCTGAATTCTAATTGTCTGAGAAATGGAAATCATCACTCAAAGCTGTTCATCAATTCCGTGATGAATCCAGTAGTTTCCAGCTGACAGTATAAGGATTATTGACACTGATAAAAGGAACTGGCTGAAGTTACCAGGGATAGCACGTCTCTAGAGCTTTTAAAAAGCCCTGCCTGAAAAGCAGATAGCTTGTCTGTGGATAGGGTGATGTGTTGCATGGGAGTGTGACCAAGGTTTTTAATGCTGAAATCTAACTCTTCCATTTATTTCATTGAATTCTGGAATATTTCCTAAACTTTCTGAAATGCACTTTTCTCACCTCTGAATATGGATGAACTCTATGATGATCATGAAAATGTGCTTCCCAGGAAGCACGCTAGACTGAGGGTCCTGCTGCCCTGCTCTGATACCCGGGGCTGTGTTTGCCTGGAGTCTGTGCTTCCATGGGGCAGCAACATCCAATGAACAAATGTGTTCTGACCCAGTACCAAATCTTGTTTCTGAGAGACTAGGGACTCTTTGCTGGCAAACTTGGGCAGATGTATTGCCCAAATCTTCCCCAAACTGCTTGGCACTCATGGACACTTCCATCCCACCTTTTCTACTTTCTCCTTTCATGATCATATTCTCATTGCAGTCCACTGTTTGCCTGCCTTTGCTAGGTCTCTTCTGTATTATCTGTGTATTTTTATTCTAATACTTTGACATCTGTGTCTTTTTATTCTAATGCTGAGCCTGGAAGGAAGGATTCTTCCAGGGTTTACAGATTCCAAGAGATAATAAACAACTTGCCCCTGAGCTTGCCTTTCTTTCAAATGCAAACCAATCAATCCAGAGACCATATACCTACCAACCACTTCTTTATTGGGCTCTTATCCCCAGGCCACTATCTACTTGCTCTAATTATCTCAAGGCCAGGTACCAGGCAACTCTACGCTGCTGAAATTATTCAAACTAGTCATTTAGGATTGCCTCTGCCTATTCTTCCCATAGAAACCACGGTCAAGGCTTTTGCCCACATTCCTCCATTCCTTTTGTCTTCTGACCAACCCTGGTGCTCACCTGTGTGGCATGATACACCTCCTCTTCTGAGAGAATTATAAGTATTGTTTACATTTTTGCATGTCTTACCATACCTGATTAAAATAAATCCCAGGTTTTCTTAAAACATCTTTCCATTTCCCTTCACACAGGCATCTCCTTAATATCCTTGCATATTTAATCCCCTCTTGGCATCCGTTTATCTGAAAATCCAGACTAAATCAAACTGCCTACTAAAATTGGTGTTTTTATTTCTTTATTTTTAAAAATGTTTATTTACTTGTTTATTTGGCTGCTTTGGGTCTTAGTTGCGACGCTCCGGATCTTTGGGGATCTTTGGATGTTTCATTGCCATGCATGGATTCTCTAGTTGTGGCAGTACCTGGTCCAGTTGCTCCCCAGCATGTGGGATCTTAGCTCCTGGACCAGGAATCAAACCCATGTCTCCTGCTTTGCAAGGTGGACTCTCAACCACTGGACCACCAGGGAAGTTCCTAAAAATGATATTTTTAAAATACTTAAAATAAAAAAGACATCATGTGTCTCCAGGGCCGGGGGATAATGCCCACTTTGCCCTACTTCAGATTTTTTCTGAAGAAGAAATCTGTCTTTAAAATGTTCATTCAAAATCAAATTAAAAATGCTGTGAAGATCAAGTAAATATCAAAGGGCTGGATGTGGCTTATGGAGTCAAAACATGGGCAGAGTAAAGAGTGTGGAATTCCATGCAGGGGGGAACACCACATAAGCCAAGCTGGCAGGCGAGAGCAGCAGGGGTCACAGAGAGAGCATCTTTCAGTATGTCTAGGGCATGCATGCAGGCTAAGTCACTTCAGTCATGTCTGACTTTTTGCTGTCCTATGGACAGTAGCCTGCCTGGCTCCTCTGTCCATGGGGATTCTCCAGGCAAGAATACTGGAGTGGGTTTCCCTGCCCTCCTCCAAGGAATCTTCCTGACCCAGGGATAGAACTGGAGTCTCATATCTCCTGCATTGGCAGGCAGGTTTTTTATAACTAGCGCCACCTGGGAAGCCCCATATGTCTAGAGGTGAGAGTTTTTGTTAGGTAGGAGTGGCTGGAGGATTCAGCAGAGCCCAGATTAAGAAAAATCTTATCAACTGTTTATGGAATATTGACCCTAACCTTTCAAGGCTTTTAAGCGATGAAATTAGTTAGCTGGATTTCCCCTTCAGAAAGAGCTATTTGGCTGCAATATGGAAAAATAATTTGAGTGTGGCATGACTATTAAATTGGAAACCATTATCTTCACCTCTTCAGAGGTATCATTTTCTGTGACAACATGACAATAAAATGTGTTTTGTGGACCATGAACAACAAAATGGAGTCACTTATGTCAAACGGATCAAGTGGAGCCAAGAGGCCATTAAGGAAGGAGAACTTCCATATGTCTACACCCGAATGCAGCATAAAATTCTGACTTGGCAAACCACAACTACCCAAACTCATTTTCTTCACTCACTGGAAACCGCAGCTTAGCAACCAATCAGCTGCTCACAAGTAACTGAATGCCTGCTGGCACCAATCATCCTTCTACAAAACAACTATGTAACTTCCCTGGGATGTCTTTGTCTGCTGTCTTCATAAACCTGTACTATTTTTACTTCTCTCAGGACACATTCCAGTTGCTGCTTCAATCTGTACCTCCCAAATTGCCATTCCTAAGACCCCAAATAAACGCTTCTTATTTGTAACTTCCTGTGTATCTTCACTGACAGGTTCAACCTAAACCCTTGGGCTATCTGTATTCCCATCCGCCTATCCCAATTCAGTCTCCACCTCCAACCTGGCAGTTAACTGGAAAATACCCCAGGAGTAGTGGAGACAGCCTATCATAGGAAAGAAAAAATACACACACACACACACACACACTGGCTCTACTAGTCATTTACTGCAGCAAAACTTTTATCCATAAATTTAGCAGCTTAAAAATAACAACAAATATTATTCCTTCAGAGTTTCTGTGAGTCAGAAATTTGTGAAACAGCTTAGCTGAATGATTCTGGCTCAGTGGTTTTGTAAAAGGTTGCAGTCATGATGTTGGTAGGGGTGCAGTTATCGAAGCTTTAACTGGAACTGATAGACCCACTTCACAGATGACTCACTTACACAGGTACTGGCAGGATGTCTCAGTTCCTCCCATATGAACCTCTTCATAGACCTGCTGGAGTGGCCTCATGACATGGCTAAAATGGGCTATCACTCCAACATTGAGATGCCCAGCTATTATTAAAACCCTCATAGTTTTAAGGTATACCCAGAGGAAGAAAGGGCAGGTTCAGAGACAGACATTTATTTGGCTTGAACTGAGTTAATCATTTGACCAACAAATAACCTTTGAGTAAATCTGACCAACAAATCACTGTATTTATTTTAACTTACATGCAATAGTTTGAATAGAGTTATTTTCGAAAAGACAGTCTGGGAGTTGAGTCTGAAACCAAAATTAGTTCTAGTATAAACTTCTATTTTATAGAAGCCAGTTTTGTCAGTTGTCATAATTGGTGAAATAGATACATGATAGGTGCTAGGAAATGTGGACTAGTAAAAGCTTATCCCTGTTCCCAAAGGGACATGGGAGACTCAGTTTTGGCCAAAGACTCTCTCATTTAAAGAGACTACTACCTTAACATACTCTTGGAGAACCAAGGATGTTCCAAAATATTTTAGTGATCCTAATATGCATGAATTCCTAGAAACCCAAGTGAAAAGAACCCAAGGGAAAGAAATAATAATATGAGTGTCATTTAACTCAAGACATTTAGCTAAATAATACATAAATAAATTCTTAAATATATTCTGATTCCTTGCTTTAAAATAGAAAAACTGATAATATAACATACTGAAGAGTATAACTCACAAGGAGATTCTGATTGAGTTCAAAACTAATCTCATGTCTGCATCAGTAAATCACATGAAAGATTAATGATAAATTAATATTTAAAATTGTAAGTGAACTTAACTGCTACAATGATTTTTCTCCCCGCAAAGAGACAGCTTACTATATAAGAAACTTGAAAGCATGAAAACAGATCATCATTTCTCAAAAAGCCACTCATGTTAAGCATAATGGAATTATGCATCTTTAGCACAAAACCAGGACAAAAAGGCAAGCTAACATTTTTAAGATACACATAAACTTAACTGTTTAAAATCTAAATAAAAATAAAACACAGGTAATGAAGAATATATCAATGATTTTTCAGTGAAGATGACCCAAGAAATCACATAAGTATTTTTAACTATGTTCTCTGCATCAGCTGAAAATTACTATGGTTTCTGTCTTGATTTGCCACTTTTTTTCAGTTTTGCAAAAGTTCATCATGTGTGAGACTGAGAATATGCTTACTCTATCTGCCAAAGTTCCAGTTAAGACTCCTCACTTCCAGTGTGGGGGCCATGAGTTTGGCCCTTGGTCAGGAACTAAGATCCCACATGTTGCTAGTCTTAAAAAAGTTTAATATATATATATATACTGTAATATATATAAATATGCAGTCTAAAAATTATCTGCCAAAGCAAAAATTGCACTGGAAAAATTTAAACAGGCAAGGAAGACTTTATTCAAGGCTACTGAATGCAGTAGAGGAGAGAGGCAAGAAAATCTGAGCTCAATCCGCTATTAACAAAACAACGGACTGGAGAGTTTTTAAGAGCTGGAAGAGGAATTGTAGGCCATCTGTGTCTGCTAATTATCTTTACCTAAAAGGTAAACTTTACCTAGAGTAAACGTCCTCTGATTGTCATGACATGAGGTAGTTGTACAACTTTATGCAAGATGCCTACTAAAGTTAGGTTTCTACCCTCTAGAAGCAATGGGAGATGAAGTGCTTTTTGCCATGATAATTACATTGCAAAGGTGTGATTCCCAGGTCTTTGAGAAAGACAGTCTTAGGAAATAAAACTGGCAAAATGTCAGAGGGGACAAAGAAAGAATTTATAGATTTCCTTTAAAGTAGTAAAAGAAAAAATCTAAGAAAAGAAAGGTCAAGGGCCTCAAGTCAAGAAGAAATCTGTCTCAAGTTGAGTCAAGCTGTGAGGAAGGTTAAGGCTGTTTTCATCTTACCAAATCTATATTCACACACATGTATTTGAACTAATCTGTCCTTCTTTCCTTGGAGGAGGAAATGGCAACCTACTCCAGTATTCTTGCCTGGAGAATCCCAAGGACAGAGGAGCCTGGCGGGCTACAGTCCCTGGGTCACATAGAGTCAGACACGACTGAGCATAGCACGCAGGTTGAATCATCCTTGCACCAATAGTAGACTCTAATTTTGCCCCAGATTTCAAGTTATTCTCTTTTATTCCAACTGACAGTTCAACTGAGGCAGGGATGAGGATCAATTAAACACACAGGGACTTACAATGGAGTAAGCACCTTGACATTTTTTTTTTTCATGTAATTTGATAGGAGAGAATCTTTTCTGTTCTTAGAACTTCCAACAAGGCAGTCTGCCTTCTCAGTTATCTACTACCGTATTAGCAGCCCTCACATGCAAGCCTTTGTTTCATAAATTCAATTAAAATTCTCACTTCCAATTTTAATGTTCTCCAGCCTGCCCTTGGCGATCATCTCTTTCTCACCCTCTGTGCTACTATCCTTGTTGTTGTTGTTCAGTCCCTAAGTATCCTTTGTCTAGGTCAAATATGATTTTCTCCCACTGTCTTCGCTTTTTCAGCCTAAATTACTCTTGTCCTGCTTCATGGCTTTTCCGTAGTTGAATCATGTTTGTACCATCATAAGTCAGCAGAAATATTTGGAACCAGAGAAATCGAGTTCCTAATCCTGGGTTTCCCACATTTCTAGCTAACGTCAACTACAAATTGGCACTTGCCACTGGCACTTGCCATCTACCTCTCCAAGAATTAAATCCTGTGCTGCTGCAGCTGCTGACTTTCAACACCCCACTTAAAGGAGTTCAGGGTGTGCTCTGGGGGAAACTGGCAAAACAGGTCTTCAGATAGTTAGATACTTTCAGGAGCTGATTCTATGAGCCCGATTCTTATATCTCCTTACATCTAGAAAAACAGTAAAATTCTTCGTGTGACAACTGCTCCTTGTGACTAGAAGAAACCTTTTGCAAAGTATATGTGCTTGATTTCATGTACTCTTCCTTCACCAAAATCACATAAATACTAACTCCCCCCCACCCCAGCCTCTTTGGAACAGTTTCTCAGAGCTATCTGAGCTGCTCTCTTCCAGGCTATTATTTTCATTTTGCCCCAAATAAAACAACCCTCACTTTGTACATTTTTTTAAAGTTGACAGTAGGGAGCCTGGGATACAATTTTGGAATACCAGTTTCCTCATTGTAGAGTCAATAAAACTTATTTTGAGAGAGGAAGGTTAAATGAGGCAAGTGTTGAGCACAAGTAAGTGAAATGAAAGTCACTAAGTTGTGTTTAACTCTTTGTGACCCCATGGACTATACAGTCCATGGATTTCTCCAGGCCAGAATACTGGAGTGGGTAGCCTTTCCCTTCTCCAGGGGATCTTCCCAATCCAGGGATCGAACCAGGTCTCCCTCACTGCAGGTGTATTCCTTACCAGCTAAGCCACAAGGGAAGCTCTGAGCACAAAGCAGATGTCTAAGAAATATGGATGCCCTTCATCTTCCTTTTTGCAATGGCCTACTTAACTTTCACCTAGCACGCTGGCCACTGACTCTCCTATACTGAGAAGGGAGAAAATATAATTCACCAACACATACAGCTTTTGAGCTATCATTTTACTGATGGTAATGAACACCACATTAAAGTCATATAATATATCGTGAAGATCCAGAAATACTGATCAATCATTTAATTTATTAGAATAAAAAGGCAGCAATGTTGGAAACCAAATTATGGTTTGATGTAATCGATTTTAAATGGATGCTAGAAAAAACATTTTTCATTCAATCTCCCTTAAAAACCAGTTAAATCAATTTCTTTAAGTTCATGGAAGCCAAAAGGGCTTGTAGATTCATTTCCACTCTCTGATAAAGATAAATGTCACACATAAATAGTATGGGCATTTCCCTTGGCGCAGGTATGTGGAAGAAGAAACTTGGTGATCTGTTATATCACTGATGTGATAAGGACATCAGTTTTTAGAAGTTCTAAGTGATAATTCAACTCTTCCTTAAATCTAAAACAAATTCTCTCCTAAAAACAATATTTCCTATCCTCAAAAGACATATGAGATTATTTCCATCACCTGTTCAGTACTACATTAACACAACATCAAAAGCAGATAGTCAGCTGAGTAAAATTCAAATACATGTACCCTTCCCAGAAAGCAAGACAATAGATGTATTTACTAAATGTATTATGTCCATAATAGAATACATTGCCAGAGGCTCTAAAAATGTTATTGAATTAATTATTTTGGTATCTTCCATCTCAATTTCCTTGATATTCAGAGTCACGTCCTTTTATAAGGAAGGGTTAGGCTGAGCCTCTGCTTCTGGTGCATTTCGTCTTCATGTCAACACTGCATTTACTGAGTATCTACGCAGATTTATAGCGGCTTCCCAGGTGGCTCAGTGGTAAAGAATCTGCCTATAATGCAGGAGACCCAGGTTTGATCCCTGGGTCAAGAAGATCCCTTGGAGTAGGAAATGCCAACCCACTCCAGTGTTCTTCCCTGGGAAACCCCATGGACAGAGGAGTCTGAGGGGCTACAGCCCATGGGGTCACAAAGAGTCAGACATGACTGAGCGTGAGTAAGTGTTATTATACCCAGACAAGGCAGGAGGAGAAGGCAGGAGGAGAAGGCAGGAGGAGAAAGGGATGACAGAGGATGAGAGGGTTGGATGGCATCACCAACTCGATGGACATGAGTTTGAGCAAGCTCTGGGAGCTGGTAATGGACAGGAAAGCCTGGCATGCTACAGTCCATGGGGTCACAAAGAGTTGGACACGACTGAGCGACTGAACTGAACTGACTGAACTGAATACCCATACAAAGCCATGTTTCTGTAAGAAATTGAAAGAGACACTAGTCACTGTAAGAGACAGAGAGATGTGGAAAACAAAGATGTCTTCTTAGGAAATTTAAAATGTATCTGGGGATACAAAAAGTAGAGAGGGACCTATAATAAGCATATTTCACATTTTATTTCTTGTCGGAGAATCACCAGATTATTGGTTCATAACTTGATAATTAACTATTACTCTCTATTAGGTAGGGAAATCAAATACAGAAGACTAGAGATGTGTCTAAAGGCTATAGATTGCTAAAACTTCTCTTCAATAATGTAAAAAGTCCAAGGTACCTTGATTAAAAAGCACAGTTGGTATTGAGAAGAGAGAATTAATATCTAAAAAGGGAGCAAATGCAAATGAATAATTGATGGAGTTTATAAATGAATAAGAATGCAAGGGCTTAACAGGCAAGAAATAATGTAAAGCATATAATTACATTTCCTGAGACCCAACCTAAAGTAATTTGCAAATGCAATATTGTCTTTTAAGACTGTTGGTAACTAAATGCCTGCTCACTGTTTAAAGCTTTTGCTAAATAAATTTGATACGTGATAGCACAAACTAGTTAAGACCCTAACCATTTTACACTAACATGTATTAATTTCATGCTAAGAAATTCAAACCAGTTCCAAGCAGAGGCTTTCATCATGGGTGTCCCCTTCACATCAGCTTTTCCTGTTCAGGTAGGCTTTGCACATTGCAATGTACATTGTAATTCCAACACAGTCGTCCTTCAGCTTCACTTGATCTGTGGAAAATCAAGAGCCAGTAGTGGCGATAGCCAAAGTAAAGCAGAGTTTGAGATGGGGTGATGTAACTTGATCTTGTCTTATGATACACACACCAGCTATTATCACTTGGTCTGGGTTAAATGCTTTTAACTGAGCAACCCATCTGGTGGTGCAGAGTTGTGTAACAGAGAAAGTTATCTCTGGAGCAAGGCCATTGTACGCCCTCATTTCAAATGACACCTAGGTTTATTCTCACAGACCAACTGGAAAAATAATAGATTCTGTTCTAATAAGTGGTGATTTAAAAACCTACTGGTTAAGACTCAGTTGCTTAATTACATTGAATTTAAAAAAGAAACCAGTTAGAAAAAATATAACTTTGGTGGGGGAAAAGCAAATTTCTGATAAAGATAGCTTCACAGAACTCAAACTTAGTCCTTTTGAAACAAAAATATTAAATCATGATGCACATGCATCAAAAGCTAAAGTTGATATCATTACTTGTCTTTCTCTGCCTGATTTATCTAATTAAAAAAATGATACAAATGAGTTTTTTAGAAAACAGATACTTAGAGAGATTGGAAACAAACTTATGGTTAACAAAGGGGAAATTTTGGGGGGAGGGATAAATCAGGAGCTCAATAATACCATATAACACTACTATATACAAGATAGATAATCAACAAGGACCTACTGGGAACTACGCAATATTCTGTGATAACCCATAGGAGGAGAGAATCTGAGAAAGAATGAATGAAAGAATATGTGTAATTGGATCACTCTGCTGTACATCTGAAACTAACACACAACACTGGAAATCAACTATAATTCAATACAATTAAAAAACTTTAAAAAGACCTTTGCATTAGTGGTTTGATGTAAAGCTATGGTGAGAATATTTTTATTTCTACCACAGAAATAAAAACCAAAACCAAAGGTAAAGTCCATAGAAAGGACCCTTCCCAAAGACCTACTAGGGTTATCCTGATATAAATCACACACACACACACACTCTCACACACCATTAACTTATTATTTAAAAATCTCTTCTAGCATAGCCAAATCTCAGCACCTGATACTATATAAGATTCAAACAAGTCGTCTTGGAGAGGTATGGGCTGTGAAGGATGAGGACGTGCTGTCTCCCCTCACCCCAGGACCCAGCATTTCAGCATGGTTCTTCCCCATGGACACCTAGCACCCATCCCTTTCAGGCAGATGGTCCTCCATAAACCTCAGGCTCAGTATGTCCTCCCAACACCACCCACTGCACCCCCCCCACACACACACACTGAGGTTGCCTTGAGAATTCCAAGCTGTCAGCTCCAGTGTAAGAACAAATGCAAATTAAAAATAAGAAACATCATGCCCCCCATTGAAAACGTGGAAGAAAGTTCCATCCCTTCATTTTTCTTACAGCATTTACCTTAAATTTTTTTCATTTTAAGTATCAATACTTTCTCACTCCTTTGAAATGAATAAAAATTCTTTTGAAGAATAGTTAGGTTTCTTGCCAGCTTTTTAACCCAGGATCATCTTTCTCAAGGACCTAGGAACCCTTTCTTTGAAGTGTTAACATCAAGGGAGCTAGCACCCCTGTTTCCCAGTTTCTGTGGAAGTGTCGGGATCTAACTTCAGGGGGTCCCTTGCTCGAAGCTGCAAAACAATCTACAGTCATAAAACCACGAGATTTGTTTTTCCTCTGGATAAAGCCAGTAAGCTGACAGCACCCCCACTTCCTAGGACAATTTAGGATAAACTATATATGACAAACTGTGCTATTAAATCCTCTTACTTGAAGACTAGTTACTGTTTATCTTTAAAATGTGTATGTGATGAATTGTACGTGGTTGTGTATAAAAGGGGCAAGATTTTTATCTTTGTCATCTTTTAGCAGGTTGCCTGTGGTGCACATTACATTCTGGTTTAATGCTTATTCAATAATAAATGTGTTTTCTTTCTCAGATATCCTTGTGAAGAGGATTTCTGGATTGGGAGGAGATTTTGCTTTCAATTATATTTCCCTAAACACAGGTAGAGTCCAATCGACCACCTAGGGAACTGGAGTTTCAGCAGGGAGCCCTCAGCCTGGATGACAGAGCTACTGTGTTTACTTACTCATCTGTTCTGAACCCCCTCTATCTTCCCTTCCTCAGTGTGAAGGAGATTTGAGCTATGTTTCTTGTCCTAAAATCTTACAAATATTCAGTGGCCTTGATCCTACCCTCTGACAGTAACTGTGTTAGCCTCTTATATGTTAGGTTTTTCAGAGTCATTTATGAGCCCCCTCAAAAAAAACTGAAGTAAAACTTTGATAATGTTAAAAAAAAAATTGAAAATAGAATTTTTATACTTGATAAATCCTAATACCCCAGATTTTTTCAACAGAACAAGTATACCAACAACCACCACTACCTCAACCAGTTTCAGACTTATTTTTCTGGTCACATGAGGGGACAAATTTTCTCCCTTCTCTTTATTTTTTAGTTGCAGTTAAAAAAATGTATATTTTGAGATCCACTCACAATAATTTTTAAGTGTATAGGGCAATATTGTTAACTGCATGTGTATTATTGTACAGTAGATCTCTAGAATATTTTCATTCTACATGACATGAACTCTATACCCAATAAACAATAACTTCCATGCCCCTCCCCCCCAACCTCTGGCCACTATGCTACTCTCTGCTTCTATAATATGACTACTTCGGTTAGATCATGTAAGTGTGAGAGTGAAAGTGTTAGTCGCTTAGAAGAGTCCGAGTGTTTGCGACCCCATGGACTATAGCCTTCCAGGCTCCTCTGCCCATGGAATTCTCTAGGCAAGAATACTCGAGTGGGTAGACATTCCCTTCTCCAGCAGATCTTCCCTACCCAGGAATTGAACCCAAGTTTCCTGCATAGTAGGTAACTGTGCATTCTTTACCATCTGAACCACCCATTTAAGCATAATCATGCAGTATTTGTCTTTGTGCTGCTGATTAGTTTCATTTAGCATAATGTCCTCAAGTTTCATCCATGTTGTAGCATAAGACAGATTTTTCTACTTTGTTAACCATAAATTATATTCCAATGTATGTATATGCCACATTTTCTTTATTCATTTATCCATGAATGGACATCTAAATTTTTTTCCACCTCTTGGCTACTGCAAATAAATGCTGCAATGACCCATGGGAGTGCAAATATCTCTTTGAGACACTGTATTCAAGTGAGATTGTTGGATCATTTTTTTAATTTGTTGAGGAAACTCCATAATGTTTCCCATAGTGACTGCACATTTTACATTCCTAACAACTGTGAACAAGGCTTTCAATTTTTCTACATCTTTTCTAACACTTAATTTCTGTGATTTTGATAATGGTCATCCTAACAGATGTGAGTTAATATTTGATTGTGCTTTTGATTTGTATTTCCCTGATGACTGATAATGTTGCTTACCTTTTCATATACCTGGTGGCAACTTGTATGTCTTCTTTGAGAAATGTTTATTCAAGTTTTGATCATTTTAAATTAGGTTATTTGTGGTGGATTGATACTGAATTGTAGGAGCTCCTTACATTTTTTTTTTTAATATTAACCCCTTACCAGATTGCCTTTTCACTCTGTTGATTTTCTTTTCCTTTATGCAGAAGAATTTTAGTTTGCTAAAGTTTCACTTGCTTATTTTGGCTTTCATTGCTTGGACTTTTTGTGCAATAACCAATAAATTATTACCAAGACCAATGTCACAAAAGGTTTCCCTTATGTTTTCTTCTAATATTATAGTTTCAGGTCTTCCTGTTAAGTCTTTAATCCATTTTGAATTTATTTTTGTGTATAGTGTAAGATAAGAGTCCAATTTAACTCTTTTACATTGAATATTCCCAATACAATTTGTTGAAAAGATTATTCTGTCCCCATTTATCAAAGATCCTTAGTTGTAAATGCACGGGTTTATATCTGAGATCTCAGTTCTATTTCATTGATCTATATCTTTATACGGATATCACACTGCTGTGACCACTCTAGCTTTGTGATATGTTTTGAAGTTAGGAAGCATGAGATCTTCAGCTTTGTTCTGTTTTTCAAGATTTCTTGGCTATTCAGGACCCTTTGTAGTTTCATATCAATTTTACACATGTTTTGTCTATTTCTGCAAATAATGCTGCTGAAATTCTTATAGAAATCGCATTTACTTTGTAGACTCTTTTGGGTAATATGGACCTTTTAATAATCCTCAAATACTTTCTGAAAAACTGAAAAGGAGGGAACACTTCCAATCTCATTTTATGAGGACAATATTACCCAAAGCCAGACAAAGACACTATTGGCCAAAATTCCTGATGAAAATATATGTGAAAATCCTTAGTAAAATACTAACAAGCTTAAGTTCAACAACACATTAAAAGGATCATACACCTGGTCTAATGAAATTTATCACTGGGATGCAAGGATGTTTTCACATATAGAAATCAATCCATGCGTTACATCACATTAACAGAATGAAGGGTAAAAATCACATGATCATTTTAATAAATGGAGAAAAAGCATTTGATAAAATTCGACACTATTTTTCACAAAGAACACTCAGCAAACTTGGAATAGAGGAAATTATCTCAACATAGTAAGAGTCATTTATGAAACGCATACACGTAGTATGATACGAAACAGTGAAAAACAAAGTTTTGCCTCTAAAATCAGGAACAAGTCAAAGATGCTGACTCGGACCACTTATATTCAACATAATATTGGAAGCTGAAGCTAGAGCAACTATGCAAGGAAAAAAATAATAGCCATTCAAATCAGAAAAGAAGAATTAAAATGATCTTTGTTTATAAATAGCATAAGCTTCCATGTGGAAAACTCTAAAGATTCCACCCCCCAAAAAATCATTAGAACTAAGAAATGAACTCAGCAAAATTTGCATGATACAAAGTCAACATACAAAAATCAGTTGTTTATATTACACTAATAACAAGCCATCTTAAAGGGAAATTTAGAAAACAATCCATTTACAATAGCACCAAATAGAATAAAATATATAGGAATAAACTTACTCAAGGGAGAGAAAGACTTGTACAATAAAAACTACAAAACATTGCTGAAAGAAATTAAAGAGGACACAAATAAGTGGAAAGAAATGTTCTCCCTTTGGTGTGGTACATGTTGGTACCCTATATGTTGGTTAATCCTTATATTCAAACAAGTGTTTAGCCCATCCAGCTCTGACCACAGTCATCTACATGTTAATGGAATCACTTTACAAAAGTCAGTGGGTAAAAATGCAACCTCGGAATTTGATGAAGGAGGTTAGGTGGGTGGCTTGATGTGAAACAGAGAACCTGAAGAAATACAGTGGAGAAAAATGATGAAGAAGGGACTGGAAAGTAAAGAATCTGGGGAAAGAACTGAAATTTAGGAAAAGAAAGAATTGATAAAGTTTATCTTGCTGAACCAAATGAAATACCTACAGAAAAGTAAAATTTTCAGAACATTCTAGACCAATGATTTAAATTCGAAATAGCCACTTAGAGACATTAAGGGTAGGTTATGAGATTTATCTATTCCTCGAACCAAGTGTTACCACTGGAAGCAACTCAGTAAGGGTCCTGAGGAAGGGAAGGAGCAGTGACAGTTATTACCTAACAGAGTAAAACCCTAGGAAAGAAAATCAATCTTACATAGTAATATTAACTACAGTGATACTGCCGATCTTTGCCTGCTTCCATATATTTTACGCACAAAGAATCTTTATTCAATTGTAAAGTAATTTCTGCACACTACACAATTAATTGAGATTGTGCTGATTCCCAAAAGTCATTGAAAAGGAAAACCCAGGCCCTGTTCCTGGGATCTGAAAAAGCAAAGTGTCCTTAGTCCCTTGAATGATGCTTTTAGAAGAGACTAGTAGAAGAGTTGGAGGTTTCTTTTTTTTAAAAGCATTTTCAGACACTTGACCTCATTATTTATTAGGCCACATTTGTCTTCAGAATTTCCATCCTTTAAGAAAGAGATTTTATTGTTCCCCATAAAACTGAGTGTGTCAGGAAGAAAGTATGAAAGTCAACCTCTCCCATGGCCAAGTTTGATAAGGAGGGGACACTGTATGAGCAAAAGTAACATGAGGGGTCTAGAGCTGCAGTCAGCAACATCGTTTCTCCCTTTATCCCCTGCAGAACCTCTTAATAAGTAAACAAAACTGGTTTTGAGTCTTCAAGGGCTCTTTCCAATGACCTCAGAATGAGTTAGGGAGTGTGGGATTGATATGTACACAATGATACACTTAAAAATGAATAACCAGAAGGACCTACTGTTTAGCACAGGGAACTTGACTCTATATTCTGTAACACCCTAATTGTGAAAAGAATTTGAAAAAAAAAGATACATGTACGTATGTATGTATGTATGTATATATAAAACTGAACCATTTTACTGTACAGCAGAAACTCACACAATATTATTAATCAATTGTACTGCAATATGAAATAAAAAGTAAAAAAAGAAAAGAAAGAACCGCTGGCATGCTTAGTCAGTGAGGATAATGGCGGCACTACTTACAAAAACAGTGGCAAATATTTGCTTCCCAAAATTGGAGGGTTAGACTGACTTAGAAAAAATGCCATATAATCAAACCAAATTTGTTGTTTATGTTTGTGGCAAATTGAAATCTATTCATGAAAGAATTTTCTAGCTGCTAAAAAGAAAAAAAAAAGCCCTCTGATATGGAATTGGATTTCTTATGACATATGTTTGCTATAGAAATTGTCTGGCTTCCCAATTTCTCATCAGAAAGGCCTTAGAGAAAACACAAACTGCCACGCTTGAAACATTTCAACTGTTCTTTATGCATCCTTCTAGCTACCTTGCTATTTCCAAAGCTCCAATTACAATGATTTATGCTCTAAGGAGACAGCTTTTACAGTTAACAACTCTTTAAAAAGCATCAGTGATGCTGAGCCAACAGGTAACTTCTTTGGGATGTGGGTTTTATGACTCTGATGGCATTTTCTATATCTTGTCCATTGCTTCACAGAGAGTTGACATTGAAGAATCAGCATGTATCACTCAATCAAAGAGCATATAATGGTGATAACTGTTTCATTGGTGCCAATGCCATGAATCTCTGTAGAAAGAACAACCTCATTTTTAGTCGTGAGGATAAGATATTGATGCCCTTGAAGAGGACATTTTAATAATGGCTGCAATATACAGTTGAAAAGCATCTTGTTCACCTCAAATATTTTCCCACACTATCTCATTTAATTCTCAAACTAACACTTTAAGACAGAAGAGCAATTGTGACCTCAATTTTACAGATATAAATAACAAGAGTGCTTTCACGGTCTTTCACAATTAAATCTGAGGTAGGTAGAACTCTTGTTATTTTCTCAGATCTTAAAAGCTTGCTCACACAGCAAGTCCCCAAGTATTTGTCTCTGTCACTGCCCCTACAAGTGTACTATTATCTCCTCTAGGAATTCTTTGAAGGATGCAAGAATGTTTATCAACAATAGTTTGTGTGTGTGTGTGTGTGCTCAATCATGTCTGACTCTTTGCAACCCCATGGTCTGTAGCCCCTCAGACTCTTCTGTCCATGGATTTTTCCAGGCAAGAATATTGGAGTAAGTTCCCATTTTCTCCTCTAGGGTATCTTCTTGACCCAGGGGTCCAGCCCCGTCTCCTGCATCTCCTGCATTGGCAGGTGGATTTTTTACTAGTAGCGCCACCTGGAAAGCCCCATCACTGCCCATACAGGTGTACTATTATTTCCTCTAGGAATTCTTTGCAGGATGAGAGAAATGTTTATCAACAATAGTTTAGGTAACTTCAACTGCATTTGAAACTCTTTACTTAAGCACATATCAGGAACTCCAAGCAGTGTGCCACTAACCCATGGTGAGACTGATTAACCATGCCTAATGTGAATGCCAAATTTGTTAGATGTCAGTCCTCAGGCAGAATTCCTCTTGGCGGCCAACTATTGCTTCTCCAGTCTCAATGCTTCATAAATACATAGACAGAACAGGAAAACTCCGCCTTTACAGCAATCTTCAGATAAAAGCTCATCAATAGCAAGGTCCAAGATTGGCTTGGGATCATATTTATATATATATCACATCTATTTAATGTAAAATATGTAATCTTATATCTGTTCGCTCTAGGTGTGGAGATATTTGCTTCCTGTGGAAGTCTGTAGTAAAGTCAGCTGACGGTCAGGCCATAGATGTATGTTCTAAATTCACAAAGCAGATGTTAACACCTGCCCTACCAATCTCTCAACCAACAAAAATTTGCTAAATTTCTATTATTTACCAGTAACAGTACCAAGCATGTGAAAGATTTAAGCATGTATGAGACAGGATTCTTTAATTGTTAAGAATACCAGAAGAGCATATATGTGAAAATCATTTAGCATTCCAGGAATATTTATTCAGCTCAGTTGAGTCACTCAGCCATGTTTGACTCTTTGCAACCCCATGGACCGCAGCACACCAGGCCTCCCTGTCTATCACCAACTCCCAGAGTTTATTCATACTCATGTCCATTGAGTTGGTGATGCCATCCAACCATCTCATCCTCTGTCATCCCCTTCTCCTCCCACCTTCAATCTTTCCCAGCATCAAGGTCTTTTCCAATGAGTCCGTTTTTCGCATCAGGTGACCAAAGTATTGGAGCTTCAGCTTCAAATCAGTCTTTCCAATGATTATTCAGGACTGATTTCATTTAGGATTGACTGGTTGGATCTTATTGCAGTCCAAGGGACTCTCAAGAGTCTTCTCCAGCACCACAGTTCAAAAGCATCAATTCTTTGGTGTTCAGCCTTCTTCGTGGTCCAATTATCACATCATATACATGACTACTGGAAAAACCATAGCTTTGACAAGATGGACCTTTGTTGGCAAAGTAATGTCTCTGCTTTTTAATATGCTGTATATTTGGTCATAGCTTTTCTTCCAAGGAGCAAGCATCTTTTAATTTCATGGCTGCAGTCATCATCTGCAGTGACTTTGGAGCCCAAGAACACAATTCCTGCTCTCATAGAATTTAAAAGCTCTAAATAAGCAAAATGCTACTATTATAATTTTTAGTAATTCTCATTATTACCATGTTATCATTTACTGCTAATAGTGATATTTATGAAAATAATTTGATTTATATATTAATATTCAGATTAATATTCTTTTTCATCAGTGTGAAACAATCAGTATGAAATAACAATCCACAAGACTTAATCTGATCTTTTCGAAGTACTACCCTATGCCTTGAGACCACATTTAAAGGTACTAGCTTTTGGGGTTTTTTAATTCAAAAGGTGATATTTTGCTGTGAAGTCTTGGATTAAATTCAATCTTCTCATTATTATTTTCATAGTGTATTGTGCTAGATATTAAAAATATATTTATTTAATCTCTTGGCTATTGTTTGGTAGCAAAAGATTTATTTCCCTTGCTGTGAACATGTATTTGCTTCAACAAACATGCAGATGAGGGCCTGAGTGAAGAATAGTGACCAGAGGAGTGGGGACTGGGGGAGATGCTAGAGCTCCACTTCAACCTTGGTTAGAAGATGTACCTGTGGACTTCTCTGGTGAGCCAGTGGTTAAGACTTTGCCTGCCAATGCAGAGAACATAGGTTTGATCCCTGGTCTTGGAAGGTTCCACATGTCGAGAGGTAACTAAGCCCTTGGGCCACAGCTACCCAGCCAACATGCCCTAGAGCTTGTGCTCAGCAACAAGAGAACCTACCACACTAAGAAGTCCGAAACTGCAACCAGAGAGCAGCCCTGCCTGGCTGCAACTAGAGAAAGTCTTTGAGAAGCAACTGCAGCCCCAGGGCAGCCAAAAATAGATGTGCTTGTGCCTAAAAGTTGTTGTAAGAATTAAGTCTGAATGTAGCAGTACAAGCAAGCAGGATACAAGTACAAGGGCGAACAGCTTGGTGACGATGAGAAATACGGCAGCTGTATTTCCTCAGTGCAACAATCAGTCCCAGAAAACTAGAAACTTTCAATCCACTAATTACCGTGCTGCTGGGACTGTTTTTTACCAATGAACTTTGCTCACCACTTGCCCCACAGACCCAGTATTTGAAGCAATCAGTTACATGGGTGTTGTGCCAAAGCTAAATCTTTGCACTGTCTCTGCATTTCTAGCTGAGTTGCTGGAGACAGCTCAGTCTCCATGGGCAGAGGGCAGGGCAGGCGGGGACCCAGAAAGGGGAAAGAGGGACAGTGCTTCATTAGTCAACACTTTGAGACCAGGCCCGTGTACTTTCTGGTGCCCTTCTACCCACACCCCCACCCCCACCAAATTATTTGCAAGCTTCTACCATTCTTGTCTTCACTTAGTAAAGGGGAAAAAAAAGAGAAATTGTGTTTTGATCACTCTCCACACCACATCAAAGCAGAGAAGCTAGATCGCTGTGCCTACAGGAGACTAAGAGCCATCTAATAAGCCAGCCGTCATGTTTCCCTACAACACACACCCACAGACACCTCCACGCACACACACACACTTTGGCCTTGGTGGAGGAGAAGGCTCAGGATCTCCTCTCTCCCCTGGCTGCTGCGCCGTGAATGACAGCTCAGACAAGCCCCTCCGCTAAGCACTTCAGCCCTCTGGGCTTTGCTGCTCCCGCCCTGGCCTGCCTCACTTCTGTCCTTCCCTTGTGGATCTGCACCCTGAATATGCATTTGACTCAATCTGACCTTGTTTGACAGGGCTTCCAATGTGGCTCAGTGGTAAAGAATCTGCTTGCCAATGCAGGAGACATGGGTTTGATCCCTGGGTGGGGAAGATCCCCTAGAGGAGGAAATGGCAACCTACTCCAGTATTCTTGCCTGGAAAATTTCATGCACAGAGGAGCCTGGTGGGCTACAGTTCATGGGTTACAAAGGGTCAGACATGATGGAGCACACATGCACACACGACCTTGTTTGGTATTTACATCAATTCTGAGTTTCTGTCAGATGTCCTGAATTTCTTTTGACTTCTCTATTTTTACTACTAATAAATAACCACCTTTCTGTGAAATACAAACACCACGAAATGGCACGCAGACACACACACATACACAGACCAAGAAGAGTATCACATTTTCAAATCCCAAGCTTGTTGTTATGCCATTAATGTCCTCCATGCCATCTTGATCTGAATGTGACCCATTTGAAGTGCTGGCCAATTTTACAGTTCCGTTGAGTCACATTTTAAGCCTCATTACTGGGCCTAAAATGATTTGCATTGCCTTCCACTCTGAAATATAAGCTTTTTAAAAATAAAGTTCCACTATAAATAGAACTGTTCTGAAATTACATGTGGCACATAATTAAGTGGTACGCATTTAAACACTCAGCTGTTTCATAATTCTCTAGGACCTGATGGTGCGGCATTGAAATCCAGAAAATACACCGCCCTTATTCTGGGCACCATCAAACCAGTGAGGAAGGCAGCCACAGATTTAGTTCATCAGGATGTGGTTGCATAAGCAACATTTAGAAGCAGGGGACCCTACACCAATGTGTTTTCTTTCTCCACGCAGAAGCATCACCACATCAGTACAGTACCGAGAATCTTGGCTGCCCCTCCTGATGGACAAGGCCTGACCTTTCTTCCTGCTGCCATAGTAGCCTGTGCATCTGCTGATAAGCATCAGAAAATTGTGCAGCTCAGGCGAGAAGTAGAACTTCTCCCTGGGCAGCAAATCTACTGACAGGCGCATGGGGTTTTTTTACCCTTGGCAAGCTTGCAGCACAGGGATGGAAGAACAAGTGACAGAAGAAAAAGATGGCTAAAGTCTCTTACCTGCGACTGTACATACAGCTCCCCTTGCCTCTGCAGAGTGCCAACCACAGTTACATTAGCAGGCTGCTAGTGTGATCTCATCAATATTTAAAGGGGGAAAGGGACAGGAAGAGAGAGGGAGGGAGGCTTGAGAAGTCAATTTCATTTCTGAAAGAGGCCAGAGAGTATCTTCTTTCCTTCTATCATGACTAGTTGCTTTTGAGCGTTGGGACTGAATGCCATGGCCTAAAGCAAGCTTTTTCTGGGTAAGAATAGGATGCAAAAAGGAAAAGGATGGGACAAAGAACAAAGAAAAAAAAAATGAAAAAGAGAACAGAGTGAGGAGAAAAAAAAAGGAAGCAGGAGAGATGGGCACATGGCAAGAAAAAGAATAAAACAAGGGAGAGAACAAAGAGGATGATCAAATGGAAAAGCAGAACAGTAAGAAAACAGAACTGAGTTGATCTAAACATAATCAAGCACTTGTTTAGGAGTCTCAGAGGAAGATTTTCCCAAACAGGGGAAAAAAACAGACATGAATGAGCATTTATCTCTGTGAACACTGCCAAGGGGTACATCATCGTGGGAGGTACCTTGGCCTGCTTTGGCCAAGGGAAGAATTATCAGAACATATTATTCAAGGGCTGAAAGGGAATTTTGTTGTTTAGTTGCTAAGTTGCGTCCAACTCTTCTGCGACCCTGTGGACTGTAGATAGCCCACCAGGCTCCTCTGTACATGAGATTTCCCAGGCAAGAACACTGGAGTGGGTTGCCATTTCTTCTCCAGGGGATCTTCCCAACCCAGGAATCAAACTCATGTCTCTTGCATTGGCAGGTGTATTCTTTACCACTGAGTCACGAGGGAAGTCCAAAAGGGAATTTAGAGGGCATTTAATTCAATCTCCTATTTGATATAAGATTTCACTACATCTTTTCAGTTAAGTAGCTCTCCACCCTCTTCTGATAGATCATTTAAAGTGAGGAGTCACTGTTTAACAAATTGTTGTGTCCATTGTAGATAATGCTCAGATTTAGAAAGACCTTCCATCTTTTGAACAAAAAAATCTTCCAAAAATTTCCAAAAGTTTTTTTCACTGCAAACTGTATCTCTTTGGCATGAAAATTAATTTAGGCTATTATTTTTAAGAAGCAGACGGCTCAGGAAGTTTTTCTTGTTACCTCCTCCTTAAATGCCTAAAAGAATTTAGGTAAAGGACTTGTTGCAAGAATAGAGCTATTACCAGAGATGTAAGTAAAGAATCTGGGCTTGGTTGTTATGGAAAATTCAGTAGAGTCTAGACATCAGGGTCGTCTGTCTGTCCCATTGTCTCTGCAGGGCCCAGCAAACATTTAGTTACCAAACATTTGTCTTTCCATCTCAATGTGAATTATCTTCTCCTCCTTTGAAATTCCAAACCACTGCTCCTAACCTCCTCTGTAGCTGAAGATGATATTTAAGGTGAGGATGTCTGCTGTTTGGCAAGTTACTCAATTTTCCTGGGTCTCTCCCAGGTCTACATGTTACTAAACATTTTTTTTTTCAAGATTTTTGTTTTTTGATGTGAACCATTTTCAAAGTTTTTATTGAATTTGTTACAATATTGCTTCTGTTTTATGTTTTGGTTTTTTTGGCCACAAGGCATGTGGGATCTTAGCTTAACTGACCAGGGATCCACCAGCAACCCCTGCATTGGAAGGTGAAGTCTTAACCACTGGACCACCAGGGAAGTCCCCTAAACTTTTGCTTGATTTTTTCTGTTAATCTGTCTCATGTCAATTTAATTCTCAGAGCAACCAGAAGAACTTAGAAGGGCAGAGGAAAAATGTCCTCCTTTTCAGTACTTCCAATGGTGTACTTCTGTAGACACAAAGGAAGAAAACAGGAAAAAAAAAAAAAAAGAAAAGGAAGAGAGGGAAAGTAGGGAAAGTATAGTGGAAGATCACATGCTAACTAAAAAGAATGTATAAGGAAAAATGGAAAATATTAAAAAGAGGGACGTTTTGACTGAACAAAAAGGAAAATTGAAAATAAAAGGAGGCTATATGAAGGTATCTGCCACTGAAGAAGGAGAGATAGAGACAGAAAAGAGTGTTTTGTCTTCTAATTAATTTTATTTTAATATTTCTCTGATGACTTTTATATCTTTCTCAAAATAGAACTTTATTGTTCTGGAGAATAAAGGCAGCAGCTTAATTCTCTTTTGTGTTATAATTCTGAAAGTGTTATTTTCTATGATTTTCCAAACACAGCCAAAATCTCTACAATCCAGCTTTTGATTCAAGAATGAAGAAGCTAAATTTGTGATTCTTCTTTCTAACATGGTCATTACATGGTTAGAGATACAGTAATTGCTTTTTTGTTTTTCAAGTGTTAGTGATTTTCTGTACTGTAAATAACTGGATGTTCTCTAGTTGCTCATAAACAACTTCCATCTGGGGTCCAAAATTATAATGGACTTGGCTTGATACGTATTTATGAATTGCCAGCATCTGAAATCTATTAAAAAGAGAGATTTTATCTACTGACCTGTTTCTAGTCACACATTCCTGAATTTCCAAATAGCTTCAAAATGCCCTGTTCATTTGTATTTCTAGAGCAAATAAATATATCTTTTTAGAAACAATGTTCATTTTAAATTTACTCCCTACACAATAATAAGGAAGTCATGAATACATATTGTTACTGAGGAGGGAATTTCTTTACATGCAATACATTAAATAAAAGAATGGTGAGCACAATGCTGCAATAAGATTATTGTCCGCTTGTGGGGTTTTTAAAAAGTTTGATTTTCCTATTTGTCAGAAATCTTTGAGAGATTAAAGAAACATTTGAGAGATCAGTATTGCTAATGAATGCTCTTAAGGTGTTATTCAAAATAAAATGCTTTGTTATGAAAGCCCTCCAACTTTATATAAAATCCTCTCTAATCAGCTTGAGTAAACTCTTCAACATGAAAATTACACAGAAAAGTCCATGTGATTGCATCATTTGGATGTTAATTGAATGCAAAAATGTCTCCTGTGGTCTTTTACACTCATTTTTCATCATTTGTTTTTTTAATTTTATAGCTCTTCATGAAAAATAGCAGCATATTGAGAAACCCAAAAAGAAATATAGTCTTATCCAGTGTTAGGAGGACAGATTTGAAATCCAGGAGAGGAAGAACATTTTTTTTTTCACCAAACTGATATACAAAGCAATGAGATTTACCTGTTTCAGAGATACAATTCACTCACATAAATGCTAACCGTAAAGGAGTATTGTCATCGGATAAACAGCTGTTCATAAGCTGTGATAACTTTTGAGACAGTTCCTAAGGTCTTATTAATGTTAGTTGCTGAAATTTTTCAGGTTAAAAGTAACTATACTACTGGTGACTCAGACAGTAAAGCATCTGCCTACAATGTGGGAGACCCAGGTTCAATCCCTTTGTTGGGAAGATCTCCTGGAGAAGGAAATGGCAACCTACTCCAGTATTCTTGCCTGGAAAATTCCATGGACAGAGGAGCCTGGTAGGGTTACAGTCCATGGGGTTGCAAAGAGTCGGACACAACTGAGTGACTTCACTTTCACATACTACTGAAAGCTACCATCTTCAATAGAAGTAATATTCTCTGATTCCAGGATTCATCTGTCTGCTTCTTTCTACATTTGTATTTCTGACACCCAAACTGGTGATCTTATTTATAAAGTGCATGATAATTAGCATAGAAACTGCTGCTGCTGCTGCTAAGTCGCTTCAGTCGTGTCCGACTCTGTGCGACCCCACAGACGGCAGCCCACCAGGCTCCACCGTCCCTGGGATTCTCCAGGCAAGAACACTGGAGTGGGTTGCCATTTCCTTCTCCAGTGCATGAAAGTGAAATGTGAAAGTGAAGTTGCTCAGTCGTGTCTGACTCTTAGCGACCCCATGGCCTGCAGCCTACCAGGCTCCTCCCTCCATGGGATTTTCCAGGCAAGAGTACCGGAGTGGGGTGTCATTGCCTTCTCCAGTATAGAAACTAGATTAATCCATATCAACATGGATATTCTGGCAACTTTGCTGTTTTCCACACGTTGTTTTCTCTGAGAGTTGAGTTGTGTTGAAGGAGACCTTCCTACCTTTATCTCTTTCAATTTTCTACCAATGACGCTTTTTCCAAATTTTACAAAACACTTTCTGCTGCTTTAGTTTTGTAGCCATTATCCCACTTAATCTGTGACTTTGCCCAGACATTCAGCCTTTCTGGCTTCTGTCTTCAAAAGAGACCTTGCTAGGATTACACATTAGCCTAGAATCTTCAAGAGCCTCTCCAGAGCTCTTGTCATGTTGTATCTTGAAGTCTGGTCTAGACCTATAATTAATCATTCATGTTTTAAAAGTCCAAAATTTACAAGTTACAATCTGCAAAAATTTTCAGGGTGGAACAAGACAGATATAAATGAAAACTAAATATTCTTTTAAGGAGATTAGGTTGATCTATACTCATACTGATGTCATTTTTACAAAGACTATAAAATGGTTATTTTTATTAAAGAATGCCATGATGTTTACTTTCTTAAAACAGAACAATAGCTCTTTCTAGAAAGCAATATCACAACATCAGGAATAATTTCTTTCTCTGCTGAAAAATAACAAAAGGAAAAGCAATTTTTTTGATAGAAGTGCCCTGGAGTTGATATCTTCTTTTATGTGGAGAAAATAGATAGGCTGCAAACTTTTTGAGAAAAATAAATTATATAACTCATTCCCCAGTGACTCAGGGCTTCCGTGGTAGTCCAGATGATAAAGAATCTGCCTCCAGTGCAGGAGACCTGGGTTCGATCCCTGGGTTTGAACGATCCCCTGGAGAAGGAAATGGCAACCCACTCCAGTACTCTTGCCTGGGAAATCCCATGGACAAAGGAGCCTGGTGGGCTACAGTCCATGTGGTCACAGAAGAGTTGGATATGACTTAGCGACTAAACAATAACAACAAATATTCTGGGTACTTTTCTAGGATCAGATGAAATAATGCTGAATAAGACATAGTCCTAACTGTGGCTTATTCGTATTAATAGTGTTAGGAAGGAAGAAATTTTCCTTTACCCTTCTAGGTTCTTCTGGCTGGTCTAGAAATTAAATTGACATGAGACAGATTACAGAAGAAAAATTTAATGAAATATGTATATGGGAGGTGAAACCGTATAATTCAGATTGAAACTTGAACCCCCACCTGGCCTCAGCACTTAATGAACCTGAATTTCTTGATGTCTCATAGCAGAGAGAATTCAGTGAGAGACAAAGTGATAGATAAGAACTGGATTTACTTAGAGAGAAACGCTCCACAGAGTGTGGGCCATCTCGGGAGGAGATCGCAGCCTCAAAATATGGCATGGTTAGTTTTTATAGGAGTGGGTGGTTTCATAAGCTAAGGAGTGGGAGGATTTACCCCAACTATTTTGGGGAAGGGGCAAAGATTTACAGGAATTGGGCCTCTGCCCACTTTTTGGTCTTAATGGTCTGCCTTGGAGCTATCATAGTGACTGTCAGTTAGTCAGTTCATTTGCTCAGTCATGCCTGACTCTTTGCAGCTCCAAGGACTGCAGTACACCAGGCTTCCCTGTTCTCCACTATCTCCTGGAGTTTGCTCCAACTCATATCCATTGAGTCAGGAATGCCATCCAACCATCTCATTCTCCTCTGTCACCCCCTTCTCCTCATGCTCTCAATCTTTCCCAGCATCAGGGTCTTTTCCAGTGAGCTGGCTTTTCACATCATGTGGCCAAGGTATCACATTGCTTTGTGCAATTTGAAAATCTGGAGATATTTCTATGCTCTTAAGCCTTGAGAATTCCTGTCTAGTACATGAACAAGAGCTTCAAATTTTAACCTGCTTAGATGAAATGGGACAGATAATAGTGAAATGGCCTTAGCTTTTAATTCCTACATTAAAAAAAAAAAGAGTCAAAATGAAGTTGATTTTCTCAAGCCTTCAGCAGCAATAACGTACCTCCAGAAACTCTGTCTGAGGTCTTTCGCCAAATCTGTGACATTGCAAAACCTGTTTCCCACTCAAGTCTGATTTTAGATAAAAAAAAAACACAAACTCTGTGTTGGATTTGACAGATTTCAGAAAGAAGCTTGAACCAAAAAATCTGCTGTCACAGCCCTGGAAATTCCATTTTTTAAATGTCACCCTTTCATTCATTTACTCATAGTTCCACAAATATTTATTGGTATCCTACTGTGAGCCAGGCACTTTAGTTGAAATAAGAAGTAAAAGATCTCATGGTACGGAGGAATGAAGTGGGAAGACCTGATAAAGACTGTGATTAAGGTGAGACTTAAAAAGTGTTTGGGCCAGATGATATGTTTCATGTCTTACTCCTATAGGCATGAAAGCATCAGACGGCCTGTGCCTAGTGGCCAGAGAGTCTGAGGCAGCTAAACCACATTCAGAATTTGAGCTTGATGGAGGAAAGGAACAGTCACTAAAATGAGGGTAAAAACCTTGCAGTGAAAATTGCAGGTGTCAGCTAGTTCAGAAACAGTATTTTTTGAGAGAAAACCACTCCTAGTGGTGAACTGTTCAGGAAATGAAAACATAATACCCCACAAAAACTCCTGCTGTATCAGATGGGCATGTCTTTTGCTATCTATTCCCAGCTACTGTTGGTTCATCCCTAATAGCCCTGACATGAGTAGAGCCCTAAACCACTAATTTTGTTACTGCTTCTGGGTATATTGCAATCTCCAGCAGCCTGTCCCAGGGAATAGAATTTGACAAGGGCTTTGCCTGCATGACGCCAATCAGTTAGCCAATGGACACATGGAGAAGACCCTCTCGCTGTGCATCAGGTGCCATGAGATATGATGTCATCAGACATCTCTGAAGGAGATCTCGTGAAGTTAAATCTCTTTATTCTAATCCAAAAATGAAACAGTAGGATTGCATCCCACAAAGAAGCCAGTGATTTTTTACAAACAACTGGATGAGTATCAGGATTATAACATCCCGTTATAAATAAAGTTAATTGTTAAACATATTTAATTTAAAACCTATACCTAAATGTTTATAGTCATGGGAAAAGCCTCATGCTAGATTACTAAATGAACAGAGAGCAGCCTACAAAGTAAAATATCAACAGCATTGTTTTTTTTTTGAAATTGAGGAAGGACTCATCAAAATGTTTAAAGTAGTAATCTTGTGACAATAGAAATAAAAGTATCTTTCCTTTGTGATTTTCTGTTTTCAAGTGGTTTTTGTTGTTGCATTGAGCATTTTAACATCAGAATGCCATATACATAAAAATTTGATAGAATTAAATAATTCAATACTGGAATCATGTACAGGAGAAGCATGTATCTGAATTTTGGCAATGGTATGGAAAAGTGGTCACTGGACAGCTTTAGTGTCATGATTTCATTTGGAATTGGAAATTTTGTGTCATTAAAAAGTAAAATGTATCTGGAAGCAATGTTTGCTTCATCAAGCGAGAAGGAAAGCATCTCTAAACTCTATTTCAGGCAAAATACAGTCATGGCCTGTTCAGTCTGGTGTCCTTTGCTAATAGGTATTGTAATGAAACAAAAACATGGACATGCATTTTCTTCTGATATTTGCTTTTTCACATGTGCCATCGAGCACATTTTGTAGACCTCTTCGGCTTTTCTTTATTTCAGAACACCAGATGGACGTGGAAGCACACAGTGTGCTGTGAAACGTTTACTCCTCCTACTCAAGATTTGTTCCGACAGATTCTACTACATAATTTCCTTTAAACTGCATCATAGTCAATACCATTATGGGATTAACCCATTGCCAGCAAATGTGATGGTTGGTAACTTTTATTACAACAGCAACAAATCTACTGACCCTGAGCCAGGATTCTCAGAATGCTAATGTGAGTAAATTCGGACCCATCTTTTATTTTATATTATTAAAAACCCAACGATTGATTATTATAATTTTGGAAAACTTTAGTTTGACATGAAGACAGGGAGAGGTTAATGGAATTCTTGCTGCAGGTATGCTTGTTGACTCATTAGTTTATGCTCATGGAATAAAACTCAACAGCACCATAGATTTTCTCCAAAGTCGTACCTTTATGCGACTCTTTGGGAGGTTGTTAAAATGTTATTCTGTTTGTATGGTACCTTCTCTTATATTTTTAATGTAAAACCATCAATGAAACAGTAAGAATGTCTTTTAATTTAATTCATTTGTAAATAATGCATTGTTCTTTAAAACTAGGTTAGAAAGAAATCTAGTCTCTAATATCTCTTCTTAGAGAAGGATACAATTTTAACCTCAGTATTAGTTCTCAGCTATGGTTGATGCAAAATACTTTAAGCATCTTTACCTTCAATATTAAAAACAACAGCAGAAAATGCAGGAAATAATTTAAAGCATGAAACCATTATTACATTTCTACTGTAAATGACTACTTGAGAAACTGCTGAGGCTTTTTATAAAGCGTTTAAGCATATAAACACACTTTTTCATCCCAGAATTATCTTCATGTTTTCACACATCCTGTGATCCAGAGGTCCTTTATATGCAGTGTGACTTGATCTGTGAGACATCAGGCAAACAGTTTATCACTAAGGCCAATCTCTGCAAAGCCCTTACTGGCTCAGTCCTTGGGGTATTCCCTTGGGGAAGAGGAGTTTTGCAGCATCCCCCGATTGGTGTATTCTCAGATGTCCTTGCCCTGTGATAGAAAGAATAGGAAAAAAAAGTTAAGTCTAGCTTTTCTGCAAAATATCTCTGGTAACCTGTAGAACAGAGTAGCATCATTACAGTTTCATGCAGAGCTAATGTTACCGAGAAGTCATCCAAGGAAGGACAATTGCGTTACAGCAGCTGTAGAGACCAACGCAAAGCACATTGCATTGCGCTGGCCTCTCGAGAGGCCAGTGGTGGAGTCCCCCGAGTGTATACAAAGTGACTTAAACTCTGTTACGAGAAACTTCATGGATGGGAGTCTTAGGACAAACCATGATGTCAGTGAAATTCAGTGTGGACAATCTTTTCAGAACTTCAACTTGAGGTCCTCAAAACCTAGGAGTCTAAAGTTACTCCCTAGGTTCAGATATAAGATTATTTCTTGACTGTACCACACTTTTTTACATATATTATACCCATCTCATGGGTCTCAAATCTGCTTGCCATTTGCAACTTCCAAGTCTTTGATCAGTGATAGCAAACAGAATAAACAAACTCATGATGAAAAAAAGAACCCTTCTTCTTTTAAAGATTCTATGTAAGTACTTTCTGGGTATAGTTGTTTTACCACTGCAACCAATAGAGAAAATTTTAGTAGAAAGAATTTTAGAGAAGCAAGAAGTAGAGAAGTAGGGAACAGATCTATGGAGGGATACTGTGAAAAAGGACTTTCTTTTCAGAAGATCTGCCTCAAATAATAACCCACAGATTGTGACAGATTTATTTTGTTAGCATGCATGCTAAGTCACTTCAGTTGTGTCCAACTCTTTGCAACCCTTTGGCCTGTAGCCCACACCTCTGTCCATGGGATTTTCCAGGCAAGATTACTGAAGTGGGTTGCCATGCCCTCCTCCAGGGGACCTTCCTGACCCAGAGATCCTACCCATGTTTCTTATATCTTCTGCATTGGCAGTTGGGTTCTTTACCACTAGCACCACCTGGGAAATGTTTATTTTGTTATGCATGTTTTGTATTATACAATATATTGTATTTTCCATATATATATAGACATCTCTCTCTCTATATATATATATATATGTATATATACATATATATATGTGATATATGATATATGACTTCCTTGATGGCTCAGTGGATAAAGAATCTGCCTGCAATTTAGGAGACACAGGAGACATGGGTTCAAACATCCCTGAGTCAGGAAGATCCCCTGGAGGAGAAAATGGCAACCCACTCCTGTATTTGTGACTGAAAAATCCCACGGATAGAGGAGCCTGGCATGCTACAATCCATGGGATCACAAAGAGTCAGACATGACTCAATGACTAAGTGCACACATATCATCATACATATATTTCAGTATGTTGTTTTTGTACATGTTATTTTGCTGTAATATACAATGCAGTATATGTATAATGGAATAAATTGTCATAATTTGTGGATTATTATTTGAGACAGACCTTTTGAAAGGTGTTCCTTTCTTACAATCTCCCTCTGTGGATCTATTTTTACCTTCAGTTCAGTTCAGTTCAGTTGCTCAGTCATGTCCAACTCTTTGTGACCCCATGGACTGCAGCACACTAGGCCTCCCTGTCCATCGCCAACTCCCAGAGTTTACTCAAATTCATGTCCATTGAGGCGGTGATGCCATCCAACCATCTCATCCTGTCATCCCCTTCTCCTCCCACCTTCAATCTTTCCCAGCATCAGGGTCTTTTCCAGTGAGTTAGTTCTTCACATTAGGTGGCCAAAGTATTGGAGTTTCAACTTTAGCATCAGTCTTTCCAATGAATATTTAGGACTGATCTCCTTTAGGATGGACTGGTTGGATCTCCTTGCAGTCCAAGGGACTCTCAAGAGTCTTCTCCAACACCACAGTTCAAAAGCATCAATTCTTTGGCACTCAGCTTTCTTTATAGTCCAACTCTCATATCCATACATGACTACTGGAAAAACCATAGCCTTGACTAGATGGACCTTACATACACACTCACAAAGACATAGTCACACATTGCCATGTAACTCTTTTGATCTTGCTACATAGTAAGGCTGAGTCCCTTCTTGTGAACCATTCCTTTCAGAGCAGGAAGGGATTCCTAGGGTCAATGCAGTCCAACCCTCTTATTTTCAGATACAGAAACTGAGAACTTCAGAGGTTAAATATTTGCCACAGCAAACAATCAGTTAATGGCATCATCTGGTCTAGAAATCCTGAAGGCTGACTCCTAGACTGGGAGCTTGAAGGCAAGTTTGACCCTGCCTGCAAGTTAAACACTTGGATTACCGAGAAATCATTTTGTAAGTCATTAAGACTTTATTTCTGAGCATCTGAGAAGCAATTTCATCAGTGGTGCCCTAACAGGACTTGACAGTTAGTGGAGCTTCTCAAAATGCCCCTTTTGGTCCCCAGGGAAGTTCACCAGCAAGAGTAATCTAGTTCATTGTGTGCAAAGCAGCATAAAATACCATATATTTTGAAAATACAAATATCATCATACAAATGAATGCTTCTGAAAGAAGCTCTAAAACGCAAACAGATGGCTTGTGTATTTTAGAAACACATAGAGTGAGTTTTTTTCTGTGTGGAATTATTAGAAAGCAACTCAACACTAATATCTTTTCTTCTCTAAAAAGTAAAGTTGTTGATTAGGGGAATGTTGCAGAAATTATTAATACCTTTAGATGTCAGCAAAGCATTGGATGGTCTTCTGTGATATAATAACAGAGAAGAACAAAAGCAAATAATATTAGAGTTATGTTGATACATAATGGATTAATTATTATGGTAATTATTGGTAATAATAATAATTGTTATCAAGGAAATAGATTTATGTTACCTAGGGAAATGATTCACATCCAGCAAGTTTCTGTTTGAAAATATAGACAAAATTTTTATCAGACACTATGATTATTATTATTCACTCATTCCAAAAAGATATCTGACATAGTTTGCAATGATAACCATACTAAAATATGAAAACATTGTTTAGAACAAAGAAAGAGAATTAAGACAATGTGAGAAAATTGAAGCCAGAATGAAACTGTACTCCCAGTATATACTGCAAATGCCATTCATTCTCCACAGAGCAGTGGAAATGTCACTTTATTTCTCAGGAATTCACAATTAAGAGAAAGAGTTTTAGAGTTAGGTATTTAGGTGTAGTTGCTTCATCTATTAAAAATGGAATATTAATAATACCTTTCTCATATGGTAAAATTGAAGATTGAATGAGATAATGCCTTTAAGCTCTTTAACACAGCTCTAGGTGCAGAGTATATAGTTCAATTAATATTTGTTGAATCAAAACCTCATGTATAACATCAAATTATATTTCTTTTAGCCCTGGAAACTATGGGCTTGAACCCCTTGCTTCTTGGGGAGAACCTCGGCAGTTGTGATTTCCTTCCCATTTTTGTGTTGCCTACAGGGTTGTGGGTCTCCACCCCCTACCTGCCTTATTGTGACTCCTTCTTTATATCCTTTGATGTGGAAAATCTTTTCAACTAGCCTTCATTTTGTTCTCATCCATAGTTGCTCTGTAAATAACCGTAATTTTGGTGTGCTCATGAGAGGAGGCAAGCCCAGGGTCTTCCTACTCTGCCATCTTGGCCACTTTTCCCTTAAAATTAGAATTCAAATCCTATCAATCTATAACTCAAGTATGAGGGAAAAGCCATTGGAAGATTTTACATAGAAAGTTTACCTCTTAAGCACACTTTCTGGAAAAAAAATTACTTAAGGATGTACTCTAACAAAATGGGAACTGTTTTTTTTTTGGAAAGCAGGATGTACACTACAAGAAACAGTAGGAATAACCTAGGAATGTGAGAAAAAGAAATCTCAGAAACAGCTCTGAAGCTAGACTAGAAGTCAGTTTAGATTTTAACAGAAAGTCAGAAAATCTTCAGAAGAATGACATAGAGAAGGAAGTAGATTTGAATATGTAAACTGTAGGTTCAATTAAGAACTTTAAATTTCTTAATGACAAGACAAAAATACATTTTCTATGGAATATATTAAATTCTATCAACTAATAAAATATGAAATAAGAAATGCTGGGGGAAATGACAGCTCAAGTAACTGTCAAGGGAAAAGTCAAGTAACTTTTCAAGGGAAAAGTAACCACTGCTCAAAACCAAAATACATTTTGAATAAATAATGGGGAATGAGAAAAAAATAATCCATATGAAATTACTCTTTGGATTATTTTCCTTTGATTAGCAAATTTAAAGCAGTATAAAGTAATATTTTCTTCTTTATAAGCACAATCACATTATTGATTCTTCACTGAATAATTATTTCTGTGTTTATAGCATTTGACTGGTTCTTTTTTTCAATTTGTGCAATCAAGATATAAACAAAAAACTGACATTTCTGGTATAGTGTTAAAAAAGACTGTAAACATGAATAGTATAAACACTGACATTTCAAAAGCAATAATAATAGAACTGATAGAATTTGGAACAGTAAGAGAGTTACAGAAGATGAAAGATGAAATCAGGATTAAATGTCAATTTTATACTTTCTAAACTTGATAGTTCAAGAAGTAGAGATTTAAGTGCATCATTTATAAATAAAACAACTAGATGAAAAACCAAAAACCACCAGACCCTGATGCTGAGAAATATTGAAGGCAAAAGGAGAAGAGGACAGCAGAAGATTAGATGATTGGATAGCATCACTGACTCAAAGGACATGAATCTGAGCAAACTCCGGGAGATAGTGGAGAACAGAGGGGCCTGGCATGCTGCAGTCCATGGAGTCACAGGGACTTGGTGACTGAAGAACAACAAAGTTGATAGTTCAAGAAATGGACACATAGTGTATCACTTATAAATAAAACCACTAGGTGAACTAGAAATGGACATAAAATGAGAAAAGAGCAAGGGTTAGTAATGTTATTCAAAGTTCGTCAATCAAGAAGTAGATACAATGCTATTCTCTCAGAACATCCCACCCTCGCCTTCTCCCAGAGTCCAAAAGTCTGTTCTGTACATCTGTGTCTCTTTTTCTGTTTTGCTTATAGGGTTATCGTTACCATATTTTTAAATTCCATATATATGCGTTAGTATACTGTATTGGTCTTTATCTTTCTGGCTTACTTCACTCTGTATAATGGGCTCCAGTTTCATCCATCTCATTAGAACTGATTCAAATGAATTCTTTTTAATGGCTGAGTAATATTCCATAGTGTATATGTACCATAGCTTCCTTATCCATTCGTCTGCTGATGGGCATCTAGGTTGCTTCCTTGTCCTGGCTAAATTAATTAGCTTCCAACTAATAAAAATAAATGGAAATTTTTTTAATTAAATAAAGAAAAAAAAAGAAGTAGATACATAGGTTATGTCAGTAACCCTCAGAAGGATTTTAAAACAACAGCTGCAATGGTTAACTCAGGAGCTGAAGTGGGGTGCGGGGTGGAGAGCTGCTGCTTTTCATTCTGAGTGCTTTTGAACTTTGACGGCTTTGAGCATGTTGGTTAGCTTTATCTCAGTCCCCCTCTCAGAATCAACTGAGAAATGAAATATAGCTTTATCGCTGATGAAACTGAATCAGAGAATGCAGACATGTGGATATATTGGATATACTGGGTTTCCCATTTCTGCATTCTTCCCTCCCTTCCCTCATGCAGTCATTACATAGGCAGGGAAACTGCGTAACCAGGGATACAGTTTATCCTTGTGACTTTACAAGATCTGAAAGAGACAAAGAGAAAGAAAAATACACACTCAGTATTTTCCTCCTTGTCTCATCAGAGGTATCAGTGTTTCTCTCACTCAGAGTTAGAGAAATGTTTCAGAACTGGAAGTATTCCTCTGGAAATTAGATTTCATCAACGGAAATAAAAATGAAAGTGCTTGACATCATAAATTTACTGAGGGCAGCTCAGTGTCCATCTTCATAAATCCACTCCTTAAATGCAAAAATTCTATGTCCTTCTGAGAAAACAACATATTTTAGAAATTCTTATTGGGCAAAAAATTATTAAAATTAACTCCAAATCATGCTACAATTACACTGAAAATTCATTCAACATTTTTTTTCCATGTAAAATTTTTCTTAGTTGTGTTTTCCAATAAAAAGAGGCAATTCCTCAATCACTCTTATCATTGATTCTACACCCTCCAATAATTTCCTGTATCTGGTTCCTCTTGAAAGTCATTTACTCTTTGAAATTTTGCCTTTTTTCCCTTAGTTTAGGCCATACTTGGTTCTAGCCATCCTTTCTGATTTATTAATGAACACAATTTGCCGTTTATTGAAGTCTCATCTTTGAGAACTATTAGATTTGAATTCATCTTCTTTTGCCTTTCATGATTGTGTAGCCTTGTCACTCCCAAGCTTCTAACCTTGTCAGTAAAATTTTAACTTTTTAGGAAGGAAACTATTTTCCTTTTATTCTTCCATTTCTGTCCTTGCTCTAATTTCAAAATTTACTTTGAAATGTCCTTTGGGAAATCTAAGCAAACTGGATTCTTACTGACACTGTCCAAACTACAGTCTGCTTATATTCCTTAAGAGTCTATCAGTGATTATAATAATTGCATTGACTTAATTCTGCCTGCTGGCCCAAAAGATGGTATCATCATAGTTCTCTCTTTCTCTCTCTTTTTTTTTTTAATGTTCGTAAATCCCTTTGTAGTGAACCCAAATGCTTCAGACTGAAACATTTATTTGTTGACTCCAAAATTTATATGCTGAAGGCTAAACCCCTGTTGTGACTACATTTGGAATAAGGAAATAATAATTAAATGATGTCATAAGGGAAGGGCCCTGATCCTCTAGGGTTTGTATTCTTATAAGAAGAGATATCAGAGAATTCTCTTCCCCCTCCTTGTCATGTAAAAACACACAAAAAGGTGAACTGTCTGTAAGCTAGGAGGAGGACTCTCACCAGAATTGCATCTGCTTGACTTTGATCCTGGACTTTTAACCTCTCAAACCATGAGAAGATAAATTTTAGTTGTTCAAGTTGGTCAGTCTGTGGTATTTTGTTATGGCAGCCCAAGATGACTAATACACAAAACTCTGGGTCTCTGAAGTATAAAGCATAACTAGACCTTATGAAATTAAAAATCAACACGAACCCAAAGAGTGATGAATTTAAGAGACTCTGAACAAGAGCTGAATTTGACCCGCATCAAAGGGCCAACTCCCTATGCCTGGCCCTCCACATTTAAGTCAGAATCTCACGCACCTGGGCCCTGAGGCCATATGAATCTTATCTGCCTTCGCAGGATAGTTTTGGCCTGAATTTCACAATAAAAATCAAAGAGAGCAAAACTGATTCCATCCACCAGTGCCAAGAAGATAAATTTCAAAACCTGCATGATGATATGCTTCATTTTCTAATATTCTAACCCTGACTCAGCTGGACTTCCTTCCTGTAGAAGCTGTAGCTTGCTGTTCCCATTGAGTCATTTTTGCTATATCAACATGGATGGGCTATGCTAACTGAGATCCACAGGACCTTGGCTTATTAAAAACACTATTGACTTATGATTCCAGTCAACAGTGACTTCAGAAGGCTTGGTATCTTCATGTAGTATTTGATCACCAAATCTTGTGGCCACATCAAACTTTCCAAGAATCATGCATTGGGTTTTCAATGTACCAAATAATCAAACACCTCTCTTTTCCTAGGAATTAATTCTAAGAAAGAAATAATCAGAGTTATAGAATTTTTATGAGAAAGCAGATTTGTTAACAACTCCAATGTCTAATAAAATATAAAGAGTATATACACTAATATGTTAATCATTATCACAGTGTAATGGATTTTGTGTCTGTTTTCCTGGATTTGCTCCACTTTATGCATCAAACATTTATTAATTTAACACTTGTTTTGTGAATAAAGAATCTAAGATGCCTAGAAAAAAAAATCATTACAATTTGGGGTGAATTTTTCTTTATCACGTCCTTCCTGTTGCCAAAACTCTGTTGAAATACTCTGCCTCCAATGGGTTTGACAAACAGCTTGAAAAGCTCTTTATTTGGACTTGGGAAAACAATGGACTATCTGTGTCTGGCCAGATGTATGGTTATGACTACAATGCCATCTTCTCTTAAAAGAATGGCTACTTAACCGAGATGAAAGGCCATTCATAAGCATGCCCTAAATAAGTGGACACAACTGTTTTGAAGCTGTTTTGGCTATTGATGCTAAATTATATTCTCTTGCATGTTTTAGACTCAAAAATATCTGAGGAAAATAATGCACAGACCAAAAAGGGAATACAAGCTTAACAAGTTTCTATATTTTTTAATTCCCTGCATCATTTATCTAGCAATGATTTATATTAGACTGAGGAGGCAAAGCTGACCCATATGTATGCATGTCCTCAAGTAATCTACTAGCTAATGAGAAGTACCAATATGCATATAAATCAGTTCAGTCAGTTCAGTTCAGTCGCTCAGTCGTGACCGACTCTTTGCGATCCCATGAATTGCAGCACGCCAGGCCTCCCTGTCCATCACCAACTCCCGGAGTTTACTCAAACTCGTGCCCATCAACTCGGTGATGCCATCCAGCCATCTCATCCTCTGTCATCCCCTTCTCTTCCTGCCCCCAATCCCTCCCAGCATTAGGGTCTTTTCCAACGAGTCAACTCTTGGCATGAGGTGGCCAAAGTATTGGAGTTTCAGCTTTAGCATCAGTCCTTCCAATGAACACCCAGGACTTATCTCCTTCAGGATGGACTGGTTGGATCTCCTTGCAGTCCAAGGGACTCTCAAGAGTCTTCTCCAACACCACAGTTCAAAAGCATCAGTTCTTCAGTGCTCAGCTTTCTTCACAGTCCAACTCTCACATCCATACATGACTAATGGAAAAACCATAGCCTTGACTAGACGGACCTTTGTTGGCAAAGTAATGTCTCTGCTTTTTAATATGCTATCTAGGTTGGTCATAACTTTCCTTCCAAGGAGTAAGTGTCTTTTAATTTCATGGCTGCAATCACCATCTGCAGTGATTTTGGAGCCCAAAAAAATAAAGTCTGACACTGTTTCCACTGTTTCCCCATCTATTTCCCATGAAGTGATGGGACCAGATGCCATGATCTTAGTTTTCTGAATGTTAAGCTTTAAGCCAACTTTTTCACCCTCCTCTTTCACTTTCCTCAAGAGGCTTTTTAGTTCTTCTTCGCTTTCTGCCATAAGGGTGGTGTCATCTGCATATCTGAGGTTATTGATATTTCTCCCGGCAATCTTGATTCCAGCTTGTGCTTCTTCCAGCCCAGTGTTTCTCATGATGTATTCTGCATATAAGTTAAATAAGCAGGGTGACAGTATGCAGCTTTGACGTACTCCTTTTCCTATTTGGAACCAGTCTGTTATTCCATGTCCTGTTCTAACTGTTGCTTCCTGACCTGCATACAGGTTTCTCAAGAGGCAGGTCAGGTGGTCTGGTATTCCCATCTCCTTCAGAATTTTCCACAGTTTTTTGTGATCCACCCAGTCGAAGGCTATACGTAACGATGAAATAGATGCTGGAGTAAACCATGAAATAAATACCAATGCAATGGGAAGAGAAGGGGGAGAGTGACAAACCATAAACTTAAGACAAATTGTCCATGGATTCTTCTTTCTTTCTTTGTGTAGATAATGTTGCAATGGGCAGAAAGTAGTCAACTGTACAACTCTAATCAGGATATAGAATATTCTATGAAGAGTGTCCTCTGCAGTCATGTATCACGGCAGCCCTAGAAAAGAAACCATCCTTTACAAACACCTCCATGCGGTGGCTTAGAATCCACAACTTCTTAGGCCTGTCAATAATGTTTTGGGTTGCAAAAGCTTAGTGTATGATTATGAAAGACATGATTATCTCAAAGTATAGAAACTGACATTAGACACTCTTTCTCCTGGAGAAGTCTATTGGCAGCTCTCTGATTCTTTGTTGTCGTGGATAATCTGTTCTTTCTTTCAGAATACTGAAGAAGGTGAAGGAGAGACAATGCAAGTAACTTAAGGAGGGGCATGCCAGCTGCAGGTGCTCAGACTTCCTCTCAGCACAGAAGCTAACATGGTCTGCTGGGCGTCTTCCTACAGACCAACTTTTCACACTGACTGTATCAAATAGCCTTCCCTGACCTCATGTATGTAACAGTGCGCAGTCCTCACACAGCCTTGCCTATACCGCTTAACTGTCTTTATTTTTCATTCATTAAGTTCACTTTTGTTTGTTGTTTAGTTGCTAAGTCGTGCCTGATTCTTTTGCGACCCCATGGACGGTAGCATGCCAGGCTCCCCTGTCCACGGGGTTTCCTAGGCAAGAATACTGGAGTGGGTTGTCATTTTCTCCTTCAGGGGATCCTCCTGACCCAGGGACTGGACCTGTGTCTCTGGGTCTCCTGCAATGCAGGTAGGATTCCTTATTGCTGAGCCACAGACATATTTTATTTCTTTGTTCCCTTCTGTTAGAATGCAGTTCCTTAAAGGGCAGGGACTTGGTCTTTTTAATTGACTGCTCTATTCTCCATGCCTAGACTGTTCAAGTGTAATATTTGCTGAGTGAGTGAATGAATGCAAAGGTAGTACAGGGACAAGGCTACTCTGTCATTTTCAATGCATGTGTACGAGGCATGCATTTTATGCAGTTCTGCTGTCCTGAAGTGGGACTTCTTGAACTCCTGCTGTCTGATTCTTAATAAAGTAATGGAATCTAGGAAAAACTGCAGTGCTTGGCTTGCGCTCCTTTGAGGCTTTTTAGACATCCTCTGCTTCAGCTCAAAGTATTTTACTTTGGGGAATTAACTTCTCAGTATGCAGTGTACCACTGTAAGTCTCTCCTTGCTGGTTTTTGGGAGTTATAGTCTCTGAATGAAGTAGGAATATGGGGATAGTTTTAGAAAAAACAGAAATTTCAAAGAAAAGGAATATACACTGTTTCCTGGCTTGTAGAAAACTATTGCTCGAGCCAAAGGCCATTTGACTGAAAAGGAATTTAACTTCTTCCTATCTTCTTTCAGGTTAGAAGAATTATTTGATTTCCTGCGATGAAGCATAAGGCATTGATTACATTTTTTAACGAATTGAAATTCCTCCCTGGTTGTAATGAAAGATTCACTGTTAAAATTTTCAATGTTTTATGTTTTTATTATTCCATAATTCATTTTTCTTTTTTTCACAGGTGTGTTTTCTGGAAAATATGCTATGTTGCAATCCATTAACCTTAAGATTTTCTAACCCTGAAGTCAAAAATGATCAGATAGAGGCTAGTAAACATTTGTTAGTGATGTTAAAGAAAAAATAATCCTTAGATTGAATTAGGTAAAACTTAAATATTCTTCCAACTTTTATATTCCATTGACAGTAAACACCTCTGAAACTGACTCAAAGAAAAGATGTTTTACAAATATAAAATATTGCTTTACATTTATATCTACATCATCTATCTCTAAGTCTGTGTATATATCATCAATCTTTATGTCTATGTTTATGTTTAGATCTATATCTAATCTATATCAGTATATTATTGGCATCCATGCTACTTTTTAAACTCACCTTTCTTAAAGCTCACTTGGTCCTCATAATTTGTTCTCTTCTTCCAAGACAGTGGAATCTTACGCTAGAGTTGGTGGGATACCAAGGTTAGTTGAATAGACAGGGAAAATATAAACATTTTTTTTTTCATTCTAAGTTTTTTTCTATACTAAGAGCTACCTTTTTGGTTCACTGCAATATATTTCATCTATTCTCCAAGTTAAAATGTAATATATATTAGCTATTTTGAGTAAAAGAAAATATTGTAAACTGATATAAATTACTGGCAGTGCAATAAAAATGCATTAGAATATCAAATTCTATCTCACTGCAAGTGTATCTGTCAGAGTTCTCAGTTGCAAGCAACAGAAACTGTCTCTAGCTGATTTAAGCAGAAAAGGAACTTATTTTAAAAAGAATCTCAGCATCACCAGATAAGCTGAAAACCAGGCTTGGGAAAGAAAAAAAGCAAGGTTTTGCAGCCCAAAACTGAGGCAAAATCATTCCAGCTGAAATTGTTTTTGCTTGTGATAAATCATTCCAAAATTTTAGTGGGAACCATTTGTTTAGCTTACAGCTTTGTGGTTTGACACTTAGACTGGGTTCCTTTATGGGTCTGTTATCAGTTGCCAATGAGCTAAATGGCTCTGCTTCTGATGGTTGTCTGATGGACGGAGGACACAAAAGGGCTGTGTGATTCCCATCAACCCCCAGACTAGCCTAGGTTCATCTATATACTTGCCACACATTGTACCAGGGAATAAGAATGTGACATTCTTTTGACTTTACCAAAGACAGATACAATTCTCACCCACCATGACTCTTACTGTAGTGTTCAGTTCAGTTCAGTTCAGTTGCTCAGTCATGTCCGACTCTCTCCCAAAAATGCAATCTTGGATTTAATATGTTGAGTTTAAGCAACTCAATTCAGTTAATTAATATCAATTAATCCTCTGCAAATGCAAATGTGCTGGCCCAATTCATAATGGCACATGTAATAATTATTAACCATAAATATGTCAACCAATTTAGGTGTAATAATTCTTTTGTCTACCTCTCTGTTCATTTGTTTTGTATTTTAGTACTTTGAGAGATACTTGAAATAGATTAGGCACAATATAAGCTTTTACTTGAAGTTAAAGGCAAATTCCAAAAACAAACAATTTCTGATTTTATAGGGTTTTTTTTTAACTTCCTATATCATATAAATTTCACTTGATAAACAGAGTGCTTCTAAGTGAATGATTGTTTGTTATGTCTTGGAACTATGTTTTCATGTACTTGTAATAAATTAGAAAACAAATGATTATAATGCCTAGTTAACAAATTATTTTTCAAGACAGGCAAAATCTTTCCATATGAATTTTATAATCAGATTGTCAAGTTCCTTTTAAAAATATTTTGCAATTTTTATTGGGACTGCTTTGAATTTATGGGTGGTTTCAGAGAGAATTGACAATTTTGTATTCTTGTGTCTCTCTCCACAAACATGGTATAATTCTCCATTTATTTAGGCCTTTAATTTCTACCATTAAATTTTTTGAACTTTTACTGTAGATGTCTTGAAAAGCCTTTGATTAATTCCTACAGCAACTTGATAACTTTTTATTCCATTATAAATTAATAGAGCTACATCAGTTTCTTCTGGTTGTTTTTATATGGTGTAATATTTATTTTCTTTTTACTTTAATTTTCAAAATCTTCTGTAAATATGACCTAATTAATTTTTAAATGTGTGTGCTAGTTCTCATATTTTAACTAACTTAATCAATTTGAAGTCATGTAATTACATATATAATTATGTATTATATGTTGTTATTGTCTAATCACTTAGGTTCTGTCTGACTCTTTGCAATCCCATGGATTGTACCCCTACAGGTTCCTCTGTCCATGGGATTTTCCAAGCAAGAATACTGGAATGGGTTGCCATTTCCTTTTCCAGGGTCTCTTCCCAACCCAGGGATCAAACCCATGTCTCCTGCATTGCAAGTGGATTCCTTACCACTGAGTCACTGGGCAAGCCCATGTATTATACACTACACATCATGAATTACATGCTTATATCTTCCATTCCTCTAAGTGCTTTTCTTGTTCTGCCTGAAAACTTGTTCTTCACCTGATGTGTCTTTATTTTCTCTTTTTCTCCTCCTGTAATACAACCTACAAGTTTAAAATACTGTAGATTTGATCTTCTCCTGATCATGTTTATTTTCCATCTTTACACTCTAATAAGGGTCTAATATGCTATTAAATCTATCTATATAATTTTGAATTATATAATTTTTAGATAGTTCCTCTTCAAATCTGCAAAACTACATTCCATGAAAATTTTGAGTTTCAATTTTATCTCCATGAAAAGAATGTATTTGTTTTATTCCCATATGTGTCTGGTAAATCCAGTACTTGACGTTCTTTTGGGTCAGTTTCTGTCTACCCTTGCTCATTCTGATTCTTGTAAACTCATGCGCTTTGTAATTTTAAATGATTTGCTGGCCAATTTTATTTGAAAATAAATTAGTGATAAAATGTATCACTTTTGCTATTATCTTCTACAGAAAGAATTTTATTTCCCATTTCCAGTTACCCGTGGACACTTGCAGTTACAGGATCAAGGTATGAGGTTTCTCTTGAGTTACCCAGGTTGTCTCTATGAGCTATTTGTCCATAACAGGAGTGAGTTATGTTAGGTTCCTGGCTTTGGCAGTCACTGAGCTTAAGGTCAGTCCCCTCATCTCCAAAAATCAGCCCCAAAGCTGTCTATGGGGAATTCCCTCCTAGTTGCGCTGTTTTCTTACTTAATTAAGTGTGAGTTGCCTCCTCTCCATGGACAGATGTCCCCGAGGTCAACATCTCCAGTTCACCTCTTTAAGGTGTTCACTCTTACTGTCCTAAGATTGGTTATTCTTCATTGACTTGTTGGGTATCTGATGCTGTTATGAGGATATATTCTGTATATTTTCTGTTGTATTTAGCAAGAGTGTTAGTCTCAACTACCTAAATCACCATTACAGGAAGCGTTTCTTTTTCATTTATATCATTAGTGAATGAAAAGAAAAGAAAGAAAGTGAAGTTGCTCAGTCATGTCCAAATCTTTGCGACCCCATGGACTGTAGCCTACCAGGCTCCTCCATCCATGGGATTTTCCAGGCAAGAGTACTGGAGTGGGTTGCCATTTCCTTCTCCAGGGGATCTTTCCAACCCAGGGATCAAACCCAGTTTTCCCACATTGTAGGCAGACACTTTACTGTCTGAGCCACCAGTGAATGAAGGTAGGTATCAAATCACAGTGGCATTTAGGTTCCATGGGATACATGTTCTGAAATGATATAACAGATTTATTCAATGTTGTCAATATTTACAACATGCTAAAATTATATCTTTTGCAATCATTTGAACATATGCTAAAAATTGATACTAACACAAATTGGACAAGGAAAAGCATTTTTTAAAAATTATTTTAAGGGTTAAATGAGAAAAAAATTAGAAAACTGGTGTCTGCTTTCTGAGCATTTGATTTTGCATAACTTTCCTTTGCCTAGTATGAACTTGGTGAGAACACAAATGTGCTCATTTATCTCTGTACCTTGAATAAAGTTGTTCTTTAATAAGTATTTATTGAATTATTAAATTTTGATTTGATTAATTATAGAGAGGCAGATAATATGCCAGGAGTAGCTACTTCTCCTGCACATTCACTATGTATGTAGTCAATATATATACTTTAAAAAACTGTATTGTGTATGGTGACAGTGTGTGACTGGAATATAATGAGTCAATGGAATGTAATATTATTTCCATTAAATCTAGTCATATTCCTTTCTAGTCAATACAACTATTGGTTTCAGTGTTTAAATGACAGTAAAACAAAGTTCCCATCTGTTTTTCCTGAAAAAACGGTGAATTTACTCAAATTTGCAAGCCATAATAAATACCTTTGAAAGAATTCAGCACAGATTGAACAAATTAATGATATTCATTTGATGTGGCCTTTGCCATTTTATGACATTTAAGGCTTAACATTTTCTCTGAATAATATCTGCAAAGGCAAATGGATGTCTGAAATTTAAATGTACTTGACTATATTTTGTGAAATATTAGGAAATATTTTTAATTTCCCTTAAATCTTTAAACAAGCTTTAAACTCAAATTTGTGCTCAAATTCTTCTGTGTGTTTGAAGTCATGTCAGAAGTTCACTGCACTCAGTGATTTCATGTCCCTAGAATGTGACATTGAAGAATCAAACACTTTGGTATTGTAGTGGAGTAGGATGTTGTTTGGACTTCCCAGATTGCACTAATGGTAAATAACTAGCCTGCCAATGCAGGAGACTTGAGAGATGCGGGTTGGATTCCTGAGTCGGGAAATCCTCTGGAGGTGGGCATGGCAAAACACTCCAGCATTCTTGCCTGGAGAATCTCATCGACAGAGGTGCCTGGTGGGCTAGGGTCCATAGGGTTGCAATGAACCAGACAAAACCGAAGCAACAGCATGCACACACAGGGTGTTGTTTAAGAACTCAGCCATGAGCGAGATGGGTGAAAATGCTATGTAAAGAAAAAGTCATGGTTCATTCTGAAGATAAGAGCAAACATGTGGACTCAGAGTAAACTCAGAGACAAACATTGGGAATAAGAATAGGTGAGGTAAAGCAAAATTGTAAAAGTTGATGAATATCAGGAGTCAGCAATGGTTTCTGTAAAGAGCCTAAGAATAAATATTTCAGGTTTTCTGAGGGATATAATCTATGTCACAAGTCCTCAACTCTGCCACAGGAGCACCAAAGCAGTAGCAGACAATACAGAAAGGAATGGGGGCAGTTGTGTCTTAATGACACTAGAAAAGAAGTCTAGATTCGGTCTGTGAGCTTGTCATTGACCAGCGTTGCTCTGGAGTGACCATGAACCGCAGGGGGTGATTAGTTGCTCAAAAGGCTGAGTCCCCTGCCAACTCCAGAAGAGGGAATCACAGATCTTCCTCTTCCTCTGACATTTGGTTCCATTTGCTGCTATACCCTCATCATCTGCAGTCCAGCCCAGGTTAATCTAAGGCTGCACAGATTCACTCAGTGACTCAGAATCTCAGTTCAATTCAGTCGCTCAGTCGTGTCCGACTCTTTGTGACCCCATGGACTGCAGCACGCCAGTCCTCCCCGTCCATCACTAACTCCCGGAGTTTACTCAAACTCATGTCCATTGAGTTGGTGATGCCATCCAACCATCTCATCCTCTGTTGTCCCCTTCTCTTCCTGCCTTCAATCTTTCCCAGCATCAGGGTCTTTTCAAATGAGTCAGTTCTTTGTATGAGGTGGCCAAAGTATTGGAGTTTCAGCTTCAGCATCAGTCCTTCCTATGAATACTCAGGACTGATTTCCTTTAGGGTAGACTTGTTGGATCTCCTTGCTGTCTAACAGACTCTCAAGAGTCTTCTCCAAAATCACAGTTCAAAAGCATCAATTCTTTGGTGCTCAGCTTTCTTTATAGTCCAACTCTCACATCCATACATGACCACTGGAAAAACCATAGCTTTGACAAGGTGGACCTTTGTTGGCAAAGTAACAAAGTAAAAGTTGTCTGCTTTTTAATAATCTATCTAGGTTGGTCATAACTTTTCTCCCAAGGAGCAAGCGTCTTTTAATTTCATGACTGCAGTCACCATCTGCAGTGATTTTGGAGCCCAAGAAAATAAAGTCTGTTGCTGTTTTCACTGTTTCCCCATCTATTTGCCATGAGTGATGGGACCAGATGCCATGATCTTAGTTTTCTGAATGTTGAGCTTTAAGCCAACTTTTTCACTCTCCTCTTTCACTTTCATCAAGAAGCTCTTTAGTTCTTCTTCTCTTTCTGCTGTGGTGTCATCTCACACAGGCTGCAACAATACCGTGATTAGAACTGTCTTGTTTTGCAAATGGTCATCACTGTCCCTCTAAACACCACACCATGTCAGGGTCAAGTCCAGAGGGACTTGCCGCCTTAGTTACATATCCCTCCAAAAGGAGCTGTTCTTTGACATTGCTTGGGCTCTATTATTTTGGACCAGGGTCACTGAATCAGAAACTCTTTCCTTCCAGTGTGTTCCTCTTGTGTCTCTATGTCTCCTCCTACCAGGAGACTGCTTGTTCAGGGCTATCCTAGGTCACCTGCAGAGTCTGTACCCAGTTAAATAGGTGTCAGAGTCTGTGTCTCTTTCTTCAGTGAAACTTTTTATAAAACAGGTTCACCTCTTGGCATACTAAAGAAAACAGAAAAGCAGCTTCCTGGCTACAAAAGCTATGTGATAACCTTCTCTGAGAATGTTTCCTATTCAGTTTACATTTGTCCTTGTTGACCCTTTCAAAGCAAAGATCTGCTCCAAGGTGACTTTTCTCTTTGCCTGTAGAATAAACTAGCAGTTTGTCATCATAAAAAGAAAGTTTAGCCTTATTTAAAATAAGCTCATATTTAGGTGTGAGGTCATTTCCTGGGTCGTTCTTTCTGGAAGGACTAGGCTTTCTAAATTGAATATAAGTTAATTATCCAAAATGCAAATTAAAAAGCACTGCATATATTAGTTCTTTTAAATTGCCAGTACTCTGCTTATCTTTATTCAGGCATCACTTCACACATGCTGGTCCATTGCACAACTTGGACAATTCTCCAATCAAAATTTGCCAACTTCAGTTAATCCCAGTGAGTTATGTACGTGGACAAGCTGTGCATGCCCACAAGTAATGAAGCACCAGAATCACTTCCTATGATGGTTCACAGACACCCTTATCATCATCCCTTCCAACAAGTTATACAATGATGAATAACTTGTGTTGAGGCTTACTTTGTAGTCTGTTGTGATACATTTCAGTATGACAGCATGATAAGATTTTAGCTTGACATCATTTAGACACTGATTGTTAACACCTCATACTTTATTCCCAGAGAAGAACTCTTAAAATATCATTAGTAGTATTATTCTTATAGAGTGTGTATTGCACAGAGATTTGTTTACAAATGACTGGAATTCAAAGAAAAGTAATTCAGGCACAGGTGGTTGGGGAAGGGGCCAATTATTGACTCATGTAGTTGAATCTCTCAGATTTTTCTGCAACTGATCTTGTGGGTAATTGAATTCAAAGACATGAAACTCCCAGAAATCTCTCTATATCTTTGATATTTTATTCTCTCTTAATTCAGCCTTATTCTCTTTTACTACTATGAGCCTTTCTTCATTTAGTCGAGGAAACATGACCACAGGCAATTTGGAATTTAACACTTGTTTAATCTTATCACCAAAAAGGGAAGGGCATTCTTCCTTCCTATCTCTAGTTAGAAAACTCCTGGGAGAATGTTCTGAGAGGCTTCCACTGGTTTCATGAGCATCTCTGGATAAATCTCCATGAGCAGAAGATAGAGAGTCACATATGGTAGGCGTCACTTCAGTCGTGTGCTCCCTCCATGACCAACATGGTGAATTCTGTGACAACAGATGCCCTCATGCTTCAGAATAACAGATTAACTTGTATATGGAGAAGATGTCCTATCTCAGAAGGAGAGATTTTAAACCAAGCAGCACATGTTTCCTATGCCTGGAGCCTATAAAAGATAAAAACTGGGTGAGAAAATATTTCACTAGATTACAAATCAATGACATATAAGTTCTTGTAAAACTTGAGTCAATGAATCTGAGAATTCCAGAGTTTAGGCGAGCAACATCTATACATCTGCAAAGACAGAAGAGATCCTCTCCCGTTTGTGATTCCATACTTATGTGAAATCAAATTTGTATTAATTTAGCACATCAAAATAAAGTCCAACATGAATATGGTTATTTTTCAAATATCAGTGAACAAATATTTATCTAAAATATAACTAAAGGAGTAAAGTTTGTTTGAAATATGCAATTTTCATATAGTTTGTATATTACTAAGAAATTAAACTATAATTATATTTTATTTTAAAATCATGAGATATCTTAATTTTAAATGCTATCTTGCTGTTGCTCTTTCCATAAGTGCTTTGAGCACATACTGTGACAATAAAAGTGGTGTGAATGGTGTCAAAGGTTCAGAGCCACTTCTCTACATCATTTCACATGGCCTTCCATGTCTGGGGAGATGTTTCCTTTCAATAAATCCTTCTAAAATCATCTGGACTCCTGCTCTAGTTTTTCTTATAGTTGGTTATGAAACATAGCATGGTGACTATAGTTAACAGTGTTGAATGGTATATTTGAAATATTGCATATTTGAAAGTTGCTAAGAGAGTAGATAATAAAAGCACTCATTATAAGAAAAAACCTGTAACTATGTATCAGTACAAACATGAACTAGACTTATTGTGGTGATCATTTCACAATGTATACAAATATAAAATCTTTATGTTATACATGTATAACCAATGTAATATTACATGTTATTTATACCTCAATAAAAATAAAACATAGTATCTACCATTATGATAGTCAAATTAAGACAGCATAAAGAGAAATGTAGTTTAGCATGACAAATAAAACAGAAGTCCTGGCCCACAGAGGAGTTCAACAGCTAAGGAGACCAGAATAGGCCAGAGGATCTACACAAGAGCCACATAACTGAACAGGTGCTCAGAGAAAGAAGAAGACAGCTAGCATATGGATGATGGGACATGTTTGGATCTGTTAGAGCCCAAAAACCAGCTTAAAGTAACTTCCTAAAGGACTTGTTTCTCTAGGAGAATTTGATCTGTAATATTTAAGAGAGATCACGGTTGGTTGGCTAGACACTGGGCAGAGAAGAGAAGAGGATGAAAATCTGGTGACTGGAGCACACTTTTTAGCAGCTCCCGACAAATGCTCAACATCCTCTTGTTGAGTTAATCATTAGACAAACTCTGTGCAATCAATGAATAATTATTGAAGGATGGAGAGAACAGGAGTCACTCTGGACTAATTAAAACAAGTTTTCATTTGTGTGTGTCAAAGTCTTTTTGTACTTCTTGTGAGAATTGTCAATATTTTCAAAGGGTTGGGAGAGAGGAGAGAGAATGAGAGAGTGTTTATTCCTACAGAATCACAACTCATAAAACCCTAAATTAATTAATAAGTATGTACTCAGAATCTCTGCATTATTCTAGAACTGTGCTAGCTACTGCAGGGGAGAGTAGAAATTATGGAATTCATTCATTCATTCAATAAATATTCACTGAACTTTTTATGTGTACTATGCTGAAGGTTCAAGAGAAAAAGAAAAGAATGATGAGTTAGATATGATCCATACTTACAAGCAGCAAAATATATTTGAGGAAAAATAAAACAATTGATGCAGAAAATAACATGATCTACAAACAGTGTCCAAGGAAAGTCTTAAAAGACTTTTAGACTTGGAAAAGATTGAGTAAGATTCATCAGGAAATTGTTTTTTTGTCTATAAATTTTGAGGGTGGAAAAGGAATCACACATAAAAAGTGTGTTTCTTCATTGCAGACGAGTATAGTTTATGCAGTACCATGTAGTTTGGGGTATCTTGAGTGTAGGCTCTGCATAGGGGAGACTAAAGGGTCAGATTGGTGGAGGCCAGACCAAGGAAGCCCTTAAATAAACATCAGGGTAAAGACTGGAAAACTATGGAGCATTTTGAGCAGATAAGTGGCATAATCAAAATTGTGCTTAGGAGAATTATCCTGGTACAAAATTAAAGAACTGATCAGAAAACAGAGATGAATCCAGGGAAACTGGCCTGGAGCCTATTCTACTGTCATAGAACTAATGAAGAGCTGAACAAAATGGGGAGAGCAAAGGTGGAAGGGAGGGAGATGGACAGAAGAAAAAAGGCAAGCATCTCTCCCCCAATTCACTCCTACAGTTGGGAGGACAAGATTAGAATGTATCAAATAAAACAGTTCATAAACAAGAGCTAGAATGTATAGTGCAAAATAAGGACCACTGGTGTTCAAAGAGAGGTCACTGAACGTTGGAGCAACATGAATACAATTCAGAAAGGAGAGATGTTAATGCATTCCAGGGGAGGGGAACACATATGAGGAGGCACAGGGACAGAACAACAAACACGGTTCAAGTATGGGTCAAACAAGCTCATCAAAGGAGAGGACACAGCCTTCAGAACAGGAAACTAGGCCGTTTAGCTGAGACAAGGGAAGTCTAGTGGCATATTTATCCAGAGGGGTGTTGTTTGGCAGAACAAACTTGAGTTCTTTTTCTTGATAGTCATCATTGAAGAGAAACTGTACACGTAGCTAATAAAAATCTAAAATCATTGCTTTGTGATCATTGAAAATACAGCAACCCTTGAAATTACATTGGAAAAAAATCCAATAACTCTGCCTTCGTTGATAAAAGTAACCTTTACATTTCTGTGATAACTTGGATGTTTTTAAATCCAATTATGTATTTTTATGTCAAGTGTTTCAAAACAAAAATGATGCTCTTATTTGCAGAAAGTATATGTATTTGGGGGCAGTTGCTACATAGCTGGACACCCCATAAAAAACATGGACAGACTTAACAGATCTAAGAGGGATATCAGACATACCCATGAGGACACTTCTGGATCTTTCCATTCTCTCATCACCCCCAACATGCCACACCTGAGGCTGTGACAGTAACATGTTCTGCAGCTGACTGTCCAGATGTATGTTCAGTGATTCCAGGCTCTGCTCAGTGGGTTTCCAGGTGGTAGGGTTCCTTCTTGGCTCTGTTCTGGGATGGAACAGCAAGTTCTGATATGATTCCTCTGGTTTTCTCCCTAGCAGCCCACAGGGCATGCTAGCAGAGAACACTCTACCCCCCACCCCCACCCCCCACCAGGATGCTCACAACCAGAAGGAACCTGAAGAAACAAATATTTTGTGGGACAGATGTAATCCATTCCCAGCACACTAATATGCAATGCACACCCACAGCAAAGCTCTGTAATGCAAACTTTTGTTCTGTTCTTTGAATCATTGCTATGGGATTTGGGCTTCCCTTGTGGCTCAGCCAATAAAGAATCCGCCTGCAATGCGGGAGACCTGGGTTTGACCCCTGGGTTGGGAAGATCCCCTGGAGAAGGAAAAGGCTACCCACTCTAGCATTCTGGCCTGGAGAATTTCATGGACTGTATAGTCTGTGGGGTTGCAAAGAGTCGGACACGACTGAGCGACTTTCACTTTCACTTTCTCAGGATAGCCCCTACCCCCAGAGGAAAGGCATATTCTGGGGAATGACATTCACTAGAATTGTGCAGATCACCTTCTACCATGCCCTGATAGGGAATCACAGGAGACCATGGTGGACCAAAGTCATTGATAGTAAATACAAAATTTGATTTAAAATTTCTCTCTTATGTCTCTTGCCAGAGGATTCTGTTAGGTGTTAAGGGTTTTTCTGTTTGTTTTATTTGTTTGCTTTTTTTTTTTTTTAGATCTTAATCATTTAGCAAATGAATGTCTTGTGATTCCTTGTAATAGTTAGGTGTTTGGGGTCACAGACGTTAGCTCTGGCTAAATTAATTGAAAAATGAGAGATGGGGAGAGGAAGAGAGAGATGGAGACAGACAGAAGAATTTATTTGAAAGAATATGGGATGTACCAAAAGGAGAAAAGCCAGACTTCTGAAAGAAATGGATCAAGGGCAGTTCTGAAAATTGAAAGACCAACATTAATCACTGTTCTCTCAGCTTTTGCCATGAATCGATACCAAGACTTTTCCATCTCAGGATCACTCCCCTCAAGATTCAAGTTCCTGGGAACCCTCTTACACTGTTGGTGGGAATGCAAACTAGTACAGCCGCTATGGAGAACAGTGTGGAGATTTCTTAAAAAACTGGAAATAGAACTGCCATATGACCCAGCAATCCCACTTCTGGGCATATACACTGAGGAAACCAGATCTGAAAGAGACACGTGCACCCCAATGTTCATCGCAGCACTGTTTATAATAGCCAGGACATGGAAGCAACCTAGATGCCCATCAGCAGATGAATGGATAAGGAAGCTGTGGTACATATACACCATGGAATATTACTCAGCCGTTAAAAAGAATTCATTTGAATCAGTCCTAATGAGATGGATGAAACTGGAGCCCATTATACAGAGTGAAGTAAGCCAGAAAGATAAAGAACATTACAGCATACTAACACATATATATGGAATTTAGAAAGATGGTAACGGTAACCCTATATGCAAAACAGAAAAAGAGACACAGAAATACAGAACAGACTTTTGAACTCTGTGGGAGAAGGTGAGGGTGGGATGTTGTGAAAGAACAGCATGTGTAGTATCTATGGTGAAACAGGTCACCAGCCCAGGTGGGATGCATGAGACAAGTGCTCGGGCCTGGTACACTGGGAAGACCCAGAGGAATCGGGTGGAGAGGGAGGTGGGAGGGGGGATCGGGATGGGGAATACGTGTAAATCTATTGCTGATTCATGTTAACGTATGACAAAACCCACTGAAAAAAAAAAAAGATTCAAGTTCCTGGGAGTAGACTCCAGTTGTTTTCCTTGGCTCACCATCCCCTCCCCAACTCCAGAGAGAGCTGAGCACCTTCATTCCAGGCCCAGTCCTGACTGTGACTAGTAGGACAGTCCATCAGGAAAATTCAAGAAACAAACTCAAGAAGAATGAACAACAGATCTTGGACAAACAGAAACAACAGATGTGCAGTTTACCAAGCCTACTCCACTTTTTTAAGTGAGGAAACTTGAGTCCCTGAGGTAAAATGTTCTTCTCCAGAGCCTCTCTGTTAGTCAGTGATGAGGCCAGGACCAGAAAATCCCTTTACCATATTCCAGGATCTTCCTCATTTCAGTACTTTTCCTCTTTTACAAATTGCATGCTCAGTTCTTTTAAACCTCTCTCTCTTAAAAAAATGAAATAAAATCTTACAGTGTCTCCTCAAAATACCGTGAAGTGAGCTGATTTCTGGGAAATCCATTACTAAATTAAATACACCTTTTTATGACCTTAAAGATAAATGTCAGACAAATATTCTGAGGATGAATAGTTGCCAGGAAGCTGAAGAAGGGTTTGTATTTGGCTGTGGGCAACCCAAAAGTATATATAGAAGAGCAGCTTCTTTCTTATCTCTGGAATCTGACAGTGTTAATGATGATGTCAAATGCATTTTCAGGCATATTTTTCCAGGTTATTTGTGCTGGGAAGTACACTGTCTTGTGAAATATCAGAGTGCAGCTTTTTCAGTGGGTGCCATTTTTCATTTGAATGCCCTGAAACAGGATTTTCATGGAAAATATTCAAGTTCTGTGAGACACCTTAAATTATTTCTAATGCCACTGTAATTATGAGGACCTGCAGCTGGCATACCTGAAGCGATAGTCAACATATGAGTTCTGTCCTTGACCTAAAGGTGGATTTACATGGGTTGAAGGTGTGATGGAGCATATTTCCAGTTCAGGACCATCCTGTAGTAACCTCAATACTATAAGCAGGCTTGAATGTCAGCTCCTCCTAAGGTCTTCCTTGGCCATCATACTTAAGTTTCTCATAGTAATTATAACCACATTCTAATGTTTCTTCAGTAGTGTATAGCACAAGATCTAATTATATGTTTGCTAAGAGAGGCAGTATGTGTAGCCCTTAAGATCACAGAACTGAAGCAACCCACTGAGTTCAAAATCTCAGCTTCACTAATTATAGTAATTATACTCGTTGCACTTGCATAACCATAACTAACCTCTCCAACTCTCAGTTTCTTTTACTGAAAAAATGTGGCAGGGTGGTACCCATTCTTAAGGATGTGGTGAGAATTAAACGAGGTAACATGTGCAAAGCACTTTTAACAGTACCTCATCTGTAGTGAGCATCATGTAAGTGTTTTCCTATTGTTGTGACTAATGTATTATCTGTGTCTCTCTCCTCTCCACCTGCATTAGACTGTGAGCTCTGTGAGGGCAGGAACCATATCTCTTCTCTCCAGTAGATATTCAGAAGGAAAAATACCTATCACATAGTGGAGGGTCAGTCAATATTTGTAGGTTGAATGTATGAATGTATGAATGGATGGGTCAATTTGATCATCTACCAATTGCATTCGCACACATTTGACTAGAGAATGGTGCTGTCAGTGGTACCAAATACTTTTCTCACTTTACAAGTTAGGAAACTGAAGCTTAGAGTTATTAAATTACTTTCTCAAGAGCAGATGTCAAATGTAACAAGTCCTGGGCTTGAACTCGGTTCTTCTGACTCCAAATCTCTTTCTCCTCTGATTCAACCTTTCATTTATTTATTTATTTTTCATCTCTGAAACTTGTCTTCAAGACTTTTCTAAAAAATAGGGGGGAAATTGCCCTGCTTATTGCTTTGTTTGAGCATCAAAAGTTCAAGTAGGTAAAATGCTGTTACCCTAATGTAGGCATTATTACTCTGTTTAGTATTTAAGGGATTACATGAGTAGCTTGGTTGCTTAGTGAAATGATTTTAGATAGGAAAGAGTATTTTAAAAGGAGAGGGAGAGAAAGAAAGAGAAACTGGGTAAAAGAGTGATAAAGAATTTGTAATAAGAATTGGCTTTGAATTCTGAAGCATTTCTTGATCCCTGACCATGTGATCAGGTCAAGTTGATCAAATAACCTAGAGAGGGAAGGAGAGTACCTTTCTGATGTCTCAATATTTTCTTAAATTATTGAGGTATGGTCAGGATATATCTCTGGTATTTTGACACATATTTTCAGCTCCTGGCCAATGACATTAGGAAACTATAGTTTTAGCCTTGTGTTTTATTTACTTTTATATATAAATGCTGAGATTCAGGAAAGTTCTAACTTACTTTTCAACATCTACCAAGAATTGTAAATTCTGTCAACTCCAGCTTCTTTGGCATTAGTGGTTGGGGCATAGACTTGGATTACTGTGATACTGAATGGTTTGCCTTGGCATAAACAGAGACCATTCTGCAAAAGTAGGAAGTCAAGAGATACCTGTAGTAATAGGCAAGTTTGGCCTTGGAGTACAAAATGAAGCAAAGCAAAGGCTAACAGAGCTTTGCCAAGAGAATGCACTGGTAATAGCAAATGTGCTCTTCCAACAACACAAGAGATGGCTTTACACATGGACATCACCAGATGGTCAATATCAAAATCAGATTTATTTTATTCTTTGCACCCGAAGAAGGAGAAGCTCTATACAGTCAGCAAAAAAAAAGACTGGGAGCTGACTGTGGCTCAGATCATGAACTGCTTATTGCCAAATTCAGACTTAAATTGGAGAAAGTAGGGAAAACCACTAGGCCATTCAGGTATGACCTAGATTAAATCCCTTATAATTATACAGTGGAAGTGACAAATAGATTCAAGGGATTAGATCTGATAGACAGAGTGCTTGAAGAATGATGGACTGAGGCCCATGATATTGTACAAGAGGCAGTAATCAAAATCATACCCAAGAAAAAGAAAGGCAAAAAGGAAAAATGGCCATCTGAGGAGGCCTGACAAATAGCTGAGAAAAGATAAGCAAAAGGTAGAGGAGAAAAGGAAAGACATACCCATCTAAATGCAGAGATCCAAAGAATAGCAAGGAGAGATAAGAAAGCATTCCTAAGTGAACAATGCAAAGAAATAGAGAAAAACAATAGAATGGGAAAGACTAGAGACCTCTTTAAGAAAATTATGGATACTAAGGGAACATTTCATGAAAAGATGGGCACAATAAAGGACAGAAATGGTTTGGACCTAAGAGAAGCAGAAGATATTAAGAAGAGGTGGCAAGAATACACAGAAAAACTATGCAAAAACATCTTCAAGAACCAGATAACCATCATGGTGTGACCACTCACCTAGAGCTAGACATCTTGGAGTGTAAAGTCAAGAGGACCTTAGAAAGCATCACTATGAACAAAGCTAGTGGGGGTGATGGAATTCTAGCTGAGCTATTTCAAATCTTAAAAGATGATGCTGTTAAAGTGCTGCATTCAATATCCCAGCAAACTTGGAAAACTCAGCAGTGGCCACAGGACTGGAAAAGGTCAGTTTTCATTCTAATCCCAAAGAAAAGCAATGCCAAAGAATGTTCAAACTATAGCACAATTGTAGTCACTTCACATGCTAGTAAAGTAATGCTCAAAATTCTCCAAGAGAGACTACAACAGTGTGTGAACCGAGAACTTCCAGATGTTTAAGCTGGATCTAGAAAAGGCAGAGGAATCAGAAATCAAATTGTCAATATCTGTTGGATCATAGAAAAAGCAAGAGAATTCCAGAAAAACATCTACTTCTGCTTCATTGACTATGCTAAAGCCTTTGATTGTGTGGATCACAACAAACTGTGGGAAATTCTTCAAGTGATGGGAATACCAGACCACCTCACCTGCCTCCTGAGAAATCTGTATGCAGGTCAAAAAGCAACAGCTAGAACTGGATATGGAAGAACAGACTGGTTCAAAATTGGGAAAGTAGAACATCAAGGCTGTATATTGTCAACCTGCTTATTTAACTTATATGCATAGTACATCATGCAAAATGCCTGGCTAGATGAAGCATAATCTGGAATCAAGATTGAGAGGAGAAATATCAATAACCTCAGATATGCAGATGACATCACCCTAATGGCAGAAAGCAAAGAGGAACTAAAGAACCTGTTGATGAAAGTGAAAGAGGAGAGTGAAAAAGCTGGTTTAAAACTCAACATTCAGAAAACTAAGATCATGGTATCCTGTCCCATCACTTCAAGGCAAATAGATGGGAAAACAATGGAAACAGTGAGAGACTTTATTTTCTTGGGTTCCAAAATCACTGCAGATGGTGACTGCAGCCATGAAATTAAAAGTCACTTGCTCCTTGGAAGAAAAGCCATGACAAAACTTGACTGTGTATTAAAAAGCAGAGACATTACTTTGCCAACAAAGATCCATCTAGTCAAAGCTATTCGTTTCCAGTAGTCATGTATATATGTGAGAGATGGACCATAAAGAAGGCTAAACCCAGAAGAATTGATGGTTTTGAATAGTGATTTTGGAGAAAACTCCTGTGAGCCCCTTGGACTGCAAGTCCTGGGACCAAACCAGTCAATCCTAAAGGAAATCAGTCCTGAATTTTCATTGGAGAGACTGATGCTGAAGGTGAAGCTTCAATACTTTGGCCATCTGATGCAAAGAACTGACTCATTGGAAAAGTCCCTGAGGTTGGGAAAGATTGAAGGCGGGAGGAGAAGGTGACGGCAGAGGATGAGATGGATGGCATCACTGACTCAATGGACATGAGTTTGAGCAAGATCTGGGAGATGGTGAAGGACAGGGAAGCCTGGTGTGCTGCAGTCCATGGGGTCACAAAGAGTCAGACATGACTGAGCAACTGAACAACAAAGAACTGAATGAAGGCAAGTTAAAGTCATTAGCTGAAAATGTCAAGATTTGAAGAGACTAGAGGAGGTGTGAGTCTGTCCTCAGAGAATAAGAAAGTGAACAGACTATGTGAGAAGTAGTAGGGACTATTTGAAGTTTGTAGTCCTGAGTCTAATGTGACACAAAACAAGATAGTTGTGAGTTCTTCTCCATCCACCTTCTGGTAAAAGCAGAGAATTGGGTTTAACTGAGCTGGTGTTTTTCCAGGTGAGTGTGGTGAACCAGAAGTAGGAACTGAGAGATTATACTGCTGAACTCTAGAACCTAAACCAGTAGGGGAAGGGAACAGTAGAGGTGGTAGTGGCAGTGGTAGATCAGAAATGTGGACGTTGGTAGATCAGACTGTCCTGATGCTGCCAAAGATTGACTGGAGTATGTGATGGGCTGAGTATTCGTGGCTCCTCAAAATTCAAATATTGAAACCCTAACCCCCAAGATGACAGAATTTGGAGGTGCTATCTTTGAGGGGCAATCAGATTTAGATGAGGTCATGAGGATGGTTTTTCTAGTAGTCATGTATGGATATGAGAGTTGGACCATAAAGAAGGCTGAGCACCGAAGAATTGATGCTTTTGAACTGTGGTGTTGGAGCAGACTCTTGAGAGTTCCTTGGACTACAAGGAGGTCAAACCAGTCAATCTTAAAGGAAATCAACCCTTAATATTCATTGGAAAGACTGATGTTGAAGCTGAAGCTCCAATACTTTGGCCACATGATGTGAAGAGCTGACTCATTTGAAAAGATCCTGATGCTGGGAAAGACTGAGGGCAGGAGGAGAAGGGGGTGACAGAGGATGAGATGGTTGGATGGCATCACCGACTCGATGGACATGAGTTTGAGTAAACTCCAGGAAGATGGTGACGGACAGGGAAGCTTGGTGTGCTGCATCCATGGGGTCACAAAGAGTCTGACACAACTGAACAACTGAAAAATAACAACAACAAATGAGGATGGTGCCCTCATGATGGGATTAGTGTCCTCCTAAGAAAAGACCAGAAAAGTAGTTCTCTTTTTCCTCTACATAAGCATACAGCCAAGAACAGAATCCTCACCACAACCCGATCTTGCTGGCAGCCTGAACTGGGACTTCTAGCTTTCAGAATGGTGAGAAACTAATGTCTGTTGTTTAAACTACCCAGTCTATGTGTTTGCTTGTTTGTTTGTTTTATAGAAGCCCAAACTAACTAAGACAGGCTAGCAGCTGAAGTGAGTTGAAAAGTGCGGTGGGAATTGGCTCTCAGACGCTTAATGTGGAGACTGAAATGCCCAGGGCCATGTAATCCTGAAAGTGGGTTATCTTACTTAGCATAACACAGCATTTTATATTTTTGAGTTTTTTCTCCTCTATATCATTTGACACCTCTGGGTTGCCAAAATAAGCATAAAGTTGAGACAAGCCAAGGACATTGGCAACAAAGTGAAGGACTTAATTTAGATTGTTAACGGCCGAGAAGTGCCTCCTTTTACGGTTATGGCTGAAATACTGACGTGGTTCCGGGGGTGCGATGATGAGGTAAGAGGATATCGTGGCTTTGGGGCTCTATGAGGATGCCCACACGTCCGCCTCCACCAGTGCCTCACCATTCCCAGACAGGCAACAGTGAAAGTTTATCAGCAGGTTAAGTCGGTGTCCTGGGGAGCCAGGGAGTCTGCTGGGCAGAGAATCCTCAGTCGGGGAAGTCACTCCTGGCTGGCAGCCAGCTCTCAGTGAGTTCCCACCACGGCCTACTTTTCGGAATGGGATCTAAGTTTTAATTTCGCGCAGGTGGAGGTCGGTTTTCGCGCTGCGGGTCAGTGCGCAAGGGCTGAGCTTCCGCTCTGCAGCAGTCCTGAATAAGAGTTCCTAGAGGGATCTAGGAGGCTTCCCGGGGGGCCGTGGGTGCCTGCTCTCCTCAGCCTCGGGCTGCAGCATCCAGGGGTGCGTCCCCCTTTGCCGATTCTTGACGTCAAGCCCCGACCGCCACGAAGCCTCGCCAGGGCGGTGGAGAGCAGAGGAAGGGTGGCGGGGAGGGGAAGCCATTGCAGCAACAGCTTGGAGGAAGGAGCTGGACGTCTCCGCCGAGAAAAACCGGGGGTGGCAGCCAGGGTAGGGGAGGCGGGGGACCTGCTCGCTCCGGGAGCCGCTGGGTTGCTGCAAAGAGGGGCGGGGAGAGGCGGGGGCGCAGCCTGCACCGCGCTGGCTCCAGCGGTGCCCGCGGGGAATGTGACATCAGCGGCGCCGCGCGCTTGCGGCTGGAGGAGGCATCTCGCCTGGGCTGCGCCGTGCACACCTCGCCCCGGGGAGGACGCATCCCGGGCAGGCGGCAGGGATGTCGGCGAAGGAGAGGCCAAAGGGCAAAGTGATCAAGGACAGCGTGACCCTCCTGCCCTGCTTTTATTTCGTGGAGGTGAGTTGGCCCAGCGCCTTGGCATAATGCAGATCCTCCGGGCGCCTCCGGAGCCAGTTCGGGTCCCGGAAGGTGTTGGAGGAGCAGAGACCGTGCTGGGTGCGCGCTGCTGCCCCCAAATGCCCCCACGCTCCCCTTTCCCCCTAGGTTTCTCGGGATCTCCCCGGAGTGTGCCTGTGAGTGCCCGCCAGCCCGGGCTGGTTGCCACTAGCGTTGCCACTGCTGGGGGCCTGCAGACGGGGAGATACCTGTGTGAGTGAGCGTGGGGCTAGTTCCCTGGCCCTCCTGGACTGCCGGTGTGCTCAGCGTCGTCCTGGCCCGGAAGGGCCATGATGCTGATATTTTGGGATTTGTGTCCTCAATCTACGAATAGCTGTCTAGAACTCTGTGAGCTTTCTAAGGGAGTTCAAATACACACAGCCATGCCCTGGGTGTCTGAGGGCTGGGGATGTTTATACAGGATTAGGAATATCGATTGCTTTATTACACAAAAACAAAAACAAAAACAAAAAGCCCCTCCCCTATTAAAATTACTCTGGTGTTCACATCTGCTTCTAAAATTGGGTCCACATCTCTAGGTATCAATCTATTAGCTTTTTTCCATGGTTAACAAAAATTATATGCATATATACATGTATATGTATATTTATACATATGTATACGTATGTATAATATTTTTAAAATAAATGACATCATCTGATTTTACATGATTTGTACATGTGCATTTATTCTGTGCTGAGCAGTATCACAGATAAGCAGTTAACATGCAGATATATTCATAATGAGCGTCTAAGTTACCAAAATGCGGTATTTAAGGGAGGTACAATTTATGGGAGGGTTATAAAGATTGACAGGTCCGGTGATTCCATGCACTGTGGTCCACTGCATTAGGAAGACATTTTTAAGCAAGAGGTTTATTAAATCATAGGTAGAGAAGAGATGTGTTGGATATGTTTATGAAATCATATGGTTTTAAGCATAAAACTGTATTCTGTGTAATTAGAGCCTGGATTTCAGAGAGAAGTATAAGACCATTGCTGAATTATAAATATCCTTCCTTGGCTGTCTTTTCAGCCAAATATGGAGGTTTAGCACTTACAAGTACAGATAGTAGATTCTGTATCTGATGATTGTGAGGCTTATCTGTGTTGAGGTATAGTCACTGTTTTGAAACTTGGGAGAAGTGACATTGTCAGATTGTTTTTATAGATAACAGTATACCTGCAGGTTTCTCTTAGGTCTTGCAAATTTTTAAAAAAATGGTTTCAGGGTTAAGAAAGATGTACGTGATTTGCATAAATCTCAGAGAAATGATGGGTGATTCCTTCATCCATGACCAATAGAAAAGAAGGGGAAAAAAATGACCTGTTTATTTAAAGTAATTAATTGATTCATTTATTTTTATCTTTTCTCTTTTCACAAGGGATTTTGAGGCCATGGTTTAGATAATTTTGTTGAAAGCTTATGAAGAGTTTTCCCGAGGTAAAAAATGTGGGCACAGAAGATTCCATGATGAACAGGGTAAAGGGATAGAGAGATGAGATCCCTGCCTTCAAGTTAAATCCTGTCAGGCCACTTGTCGCATTGCTAATCCGCTGTGGTTTTGTGCAAAAGCATGTTCATTCCCTTCTGGATCTATTACATCTGTCCAGGAGAAATCAGTTAATTGCTGGCTTCTGTCTCCAGGACAGAGCACACTTGAGGTCAGCTAGAATCTGACCACATTTAGATTGTAGCTGTATGGCTTCGAGGAAAACACTTTCATGAAAGAGGATGCAAACCAGAGAATTAAGGATGTACCTAAAAGAATCTATGTGTGCACTTTTGAGGTGACTTTAATAGGAGTACATTATCTTTTAATTTAAAATTTTAAAAGTAAAAATGCCTCAAAATACATTGAAATATGTTCTATAGGAACAAGCATCTCACAAATGTTTGTTCTTTTCCATGAGTGGAAACAGCTCAAAATCATTACCTTCACTTTGAACCATTCAGATACCCTCTATGGATTCCCTAGTAGGACAAGCTATAGAACCATTTCTTGAAAACAATTCATGGAGTCTGGATTGTACTTATGACATTATGTCTTGAGAGTAGCAGATTTCAAAGGAAGAGCCACAAAACTGGATTGCAGATGATCTCTCTGAAATTTATATTCATGATGAACCACTAAAGAACCTCTCAAAAATGAGAGGAGGCATTAGTACACCGATTATTTAAAGAGTTGACAGAATGCACTACTGTACTCCTTTGGAATGACTCATTTTGTAGGCAGTGAGAATGAGCTTTGTATCTCCTTTGGAGGATGAATAAATATAGCATGAATTAACATGTCAGTAAAATGCTCTAGAGTAATGGCACTTTGCTTTCCAGTATAGTTTCCCCAGACCTTAGTAATTAAAATGGAAGAACGAAACATGAGTGAGTCTTTCACCACATATCAACCCAAAGCACATATTTCTTTTCTGTTACGCCAGACAATAATGTAAGGAACAAAAAGGTAAAAAAGACCAGAATTTGAGGAGAATATGGGACCTAAGACTTAAGTTAGGTTCCCATATCCATACCCATATCCCATACAAAAATAAATTCCAGACAGACCAATAATTTAAATTTTAAGAAATGGTTAAAAACTAAATAGTAATAACAACATAACCATATGTTTTTTAGATTTTACAGTGTGAAAGACCTTTCTTAACATATAACTAAAGTCAGAAATAATATAGGAAAAGACTAACACATTTTCCTACCATCCCAAAAAGTTTCTCTATAACAGAAGATACTCTAAAGAAATTTTAGAGAAAAAAAGTTTCTGAGTCTCAAGTCAGTGATACCACGGACAATTTAAACTTTGCCTTTCTTCTTGGAGTTCAGGCTGTTTTAAATTGCTATTCATGATAGGCATTAAATATGAAGAAACTAGGTCTTCCTTGGTAGCTCAGCTGGTAAAGAATCCATCTGCAATGCAGGAGACCCTGGTTCGATTCCTGAGTCAGGAAAATCCCCTGGAGAAGGGAAAGACTGCACAATCCAGTATTATCAGGCTTCCCTGGTGGCTCAGATGGTACAGAATCTGCCTGAAATGCAGGAGATCTGGGTTCCATCCCTAGGCTGGAAAGATCCCCTGGAGGAGGGCATGACAACCCACTCCAGTATTTTTGCCTGGAGAATCCCCGTGGACAGAGGAGCCTGGTGGGCTACTGTCCATGGGGTCGCCAAGAGTCCGACATGACTGAGCCATTAAGCACAGCACAGCACGTGAAGAAACTAACTAGGAAAGTGAAGAACAACATTCATTCCAACCAGAGGAGGCTGAAATCAGGTTAAACTGAATTATGGCCAGAAAACCTGGTCTGATAGACAGCTTGACCTGGTTCATATACCACCTGTTCTACATACTGCTTGGATAATTCTGGCCAAGTTACTTCTCTCATTCTCAATTTCTACACATGTGATAAAAATTATATGGTATGACAAATATATTTATTCATAGGTAATAGAAATTATAATATCCATGTATCTTAGAAAATATTATGCAGTTAAAGCATAAAATATACCAGCTATCATACCTGAGCTAGAATATGCACTCAGGATGTATCAGGTGCTTTTGCATGGTGTCAGGGTATAGAAATTATATCCTATATATAGGCTGAGGTACTCAGTCACTAAAATCAAGTAATCATGTCTCAGGTTATGTCCAAACTCGATGGTAAGCAAATGTTAAATTAATGGATATAATTAATTTTTCCTTACATTTTTGGTTTATGCTGCCAATTGTTTATGCTGATAAAGGGGTTTATGGTTGACAGTAATTAAATATATCAATATTACATGTTAATTTAAAAAACACAAATGATTTCCAACATGGTACCTCACTTTATGAACATGTTTGACAGTTCAGTTTTGCACTGTTTAATTTGGGAAGAGAAAAGTCAAGTTATGAAAGGAACTTTAAAGCAAGCATACCCTAGGCCTTATCAGGTTAAACAGAAAAGCGGGTGGAAAGGAACATTCCACTGAAGAAAAGGTTTCTCTTGCCTTTAAAGTTCCAAAGCCCTCTCCAAGTGATGGTTGTATCACTTACCATGCAATTGCAGCCGGCAGCACGCCTCAAGTTAATAAAAGGTGTTTCAGCCTAAGAACCCAATATTAGACATGAGAAGGCTGGTGTGTGCCTAATTCATTTCCTTTATGCAAAGCTTAACAATGCTTCCACCTGTGCGCAGACTCACAATTTTGTTCTCATTAGTCATCCTTTTCCAAGATATGAGTTCACATTGACTCAGTACCTACTATAAACAAATGACAAATTAACCTTGAAACCGAAAGTTGCAAGTTCTTAATAAATAAATGGGGAAAAGATTCTCTATCCTTCGTGAAATAACTACCTGAATCCAATTCAAAATATTTTAAACACGACAGGCTTGAAGTCATATAGAAAATTTTCACTAATTGAATACTGTACTTAATGGATATGTTTCAGGAATTTTTTAATGCAGGTTAATTACTATAGTTTAAATCAATATCTAGACATTGTGTTCAGGAGTAGAAGCCATCATTTCTCTGTTACTGTCCTGCCTGAAGAAGTTCAAAAGGCCTTTGTTTAAGCAAAGATACCCTGGTTAGTTCAGTCTGAACATCATGCCTAGACATTATTGTGTCTTGACAAAACCTTAACATGTTTTTATGTTTTTCCTCACTGGAAAGTGTTCACTGTATCTTAATTGTAGCAAACATTAATTCACAAGATTTCTGTTTAGCCCAAGATCTATGTGAAAATTTTATAATTCACATGATCTTCCTGGGAAATATAGCTAACTGATTTCCTTTTACATAAACTTTAGCATCAGCAGGAAGTACAAAATGACAACATTTCTGCATCGCACATACCAAAATAGTAGTTGTAGGATTTTTCCCTTTTCAGCGTGGCATAGTCGGTCCACTCAAAGAAGAAGTCCAAACCCTACCAAGAGAGACAAGCTGACAAATCTTTCTTCCTTTTTTAAAGTTACAGTGCAAAGTCCTTTGGTGAAAAACAAAAAGGAAATAGAGACAGTAATAGAGTCCTGGGTTTTAGAGACACTAAATGAGGACATTTCCACAAATACTGAAACCAGGTCTTGAACCCAGAACCAACTATTAGGGAATTCTATACTATTCCTAGGTTGCTCCACTATCTTACAGTGTCTCCATGGTCAAGTCCCTCATAGTAATCCTTTTCCTAGTAGGGATAAAAATGGGTGCCTTCTACCAACCTTAAAGAGATATTAATGATAATGATAATAATAAAAAGGAATAGTCTATTTCAAGCCGCCTTTATATTACAGACTCTATGTATACATTATCTTTCATCCTGAGAACTACTTTAAACGGTAGTATTATTTGTATTAAGGTAGTATCAAGAAGGGGCTTCCCTGGTGGCTCACCTGGTAAAGAATCTGCCTGCAATGCAGGAAACCCCGGTTTGATTCCTGGGTCAGGAAGATCCCCTGGACAAGGGATAGGCTACCCACTCCAGTGTTCATGGGCTTCCCTGGAGGCTCAGACAGTAAAGAATCTTCCTGCAATGCAGGAGACCTGGGTTTGATCCCTCGATTGGGAAGATCCCCTGGAGGAGGGCGTGACAACCCATTGCAATATTCTTGCCAGGAGAATCCCCATGGATAGAGGAGCCTGGCAGGCTACAGTCTGTGGGGTCACAGAGAGTCGGACACGACTGAGCGACGAAGCACAGCACAGCACACTATCAAGAAGGCATCATTATCCATATTTTTATAAACAATATGTTGTAACTCAAAGAGCTAAATGTCTTTCTGGGGACACAGCAGTTAAGAGAAGAGCCACGATTTGGGTGCTTGTCCATCTCCCTCTTGCATTACCATTACCCCAGTCCACCTCACAATGACTCTAATAATGCTAACCTTAATGAGGGAGTGGGTTGGGAGACCTCTCCCGTGACTTGGCTAGCTTTGTGGTTTTGGAAGTCATGTGTGTGGATGAGGTCTTGTGGGGGTTCTACTCTGTGGAACAGAGTTTTCTCTTCATTTAGCTACTGAACCTGGCTTTGATAGTGCTATCTTCTACTGAGAGCAACTAGTTTAATTCTGACACAGAGGTGTAGATGGCACAGGGGCTGTCTACCCAAAAAGATGCTTCCTTTGGGAAAGCACAAGTGGTACCCTTGAGACTCCTGTGAAGGAAGAGTGAACACGGAGCTTTGGGTAGACTGAGAAGGAAGAGTCAGAATTTTAGAAAATTTAGAAAAATAGATTGTGTATGTCTGTGAGAACGATAGAGCATGGAGGAAAGAATTCCTAATAGAATAGAAATGGAGGGAGGTTAGACCAAGGAGGATTAGGAGAAAAAACATGAGAAAAATAGAAGATAGGCATGAAAGGCATGTGGAGGCAATGGGCATCAACTTTGTGAGCAAGCTCTGGGGATTCCATTAGGGACTTGAGTTGTCTAAATTGGCTTGTTAAATAAAAAGCATTAAGGGTGCAATTTTTAGTGTTTACTTTGGGAGTGTGTTACAAATATTATCACAAAGATTTCTTCCCTGCATGTGTATACATCACAGGCTATTTCTCATGCAATGTATCAAGAACAAAATGTGAGGAAATGTCTCATTGCTGAATTAGGTCTAATAAAGTCATGTACTCCCAGAACACTTGGTTTGATTCTCCTATCACAAATGAGGAAACTGTGGCTTGAAAAGGTTAACTGAGTTACCTAAAAACACACGATGGTTAATATCAGACAAGAATACAGCCTGTCTACCCACTGCTGTTCTACTGCTCCTCTCTAATTATACTAGTTCTAGAATTCCTTACATTACAGGGTTTCCCTCTGGATTATAACACAATATAAGTCATTATAATTCTACACATGAACAAATTGTGTTCAGTTTTTGAACTTTATATCTAAATATCTTTACATATTTCATATCACATTGCATTAGCAAGTTAAAGCAATTATGAATGGATCTTCTGCTTTTCCAAATTGTTAGACTTGTTGAAAAGTATGCTTACAGCTAAAAATCATAAAATTGTAAGTGATACTTTTCTTTCTCATTGCTTAATTGTCTACTTATCATTTCACAATGACTTCTCTGGACATGATGAGGTCTCTGACAGGAAAGGAAAGTGGAAACATTGAAAGGAGTGAGGATATAATTTACAATATCAGTGACAAAATAACTGAATTTTCTTTACAGTTTGTTGTTTTTTAGTCTCTAAGACATGTCTGACTCTTTGCGACCCCATGGACTGTAGCCTATCAGGCTCCTCTGTCCATGGGATTTCCCAGGCAAGAATACCAGAGTGGGTTGCCATTTTCTTCTCCAGGGAATCTTCCTGACCCAGGAATTGAACCCAGGTCTCCTGCATTGGCAGGCAGATTCCTTACCACTGAGCCACCAGGGAAGCCCAGTTTGATAAAACAGTTTACATTATAGTTTAATGTTACTTTTTCACATACATTATTTCATGTGATCCTTTTAATACAACAGAGGAGTAGATATTAAGTCTGTTTTGCAAATTAAGTAACTGAGACTCATGCATTTGTCTAAAGCCCAAGTAGTGTCTAAAGCTCAAGAATTTGTCTAAAGCCCAAGTAGTGCCATTTTCCCCTGTTGACCACAGGAAGAAAAATGATTGTATTTACTGTGAAATGTCTAATTAGAAACATCTAAGCTTTCTTTAGTTTCTTCTAGAATTAATTAATTGAGACATGTACTTCCATGTAACTATGGACTAGAATCATTTCCTTATAGTGAGCTGGGTTTTGGAATGTGAAAGCCAAGGTTATTATTGTTTGGTTGCTAAGTTGTGTCTGACTCTTTTGTGATTCGATGGTCTGTGACCCCTCAGGTTCCTCTGTCTATGGGATTTCCCAGACAAGAATACTGGAATGGACTGTCATTTCTTTGGACAAAATTGATATCAGTGTGTTTTTCCAGTCTTTAATTAGGCGCTGAATCAATCACCTCTTAGGTCCATCACTGGGCCTTTGTTTTATTTTTTTTTTAGTTGTTATTGGAGTGTATTTGCTACAATGTTGTGTTGGTTTCCTCTGTACAGCAAAGTGAGTCAGCTATATGTATACACATATCCCCTCTCTTTTGGGTTTACTTTCCATTTAGGTCACCACAGAGCTTGAGTAGAGTCCCTTTGCTATATAGTCGGTTGTTTCGTTGTTTTTAAATCACAAACATTTACCTTAATCATCATAGGGAGGATAATTGCTTCCTTATTTTCTATCATAAGATGGTTTCTATTCAGTGTAGTTCAGTTTAGTCGCTCAGTCGTGTCTGACTCTTTGCAACCCCATGGACTGCAGCAAGCCAGGCTTCCCTGTCCATCACCAGCTCCCGGAACATACTCAAATTCATTTCCATTGAGTCATGATGCCATCCAACCATCTCATCCTCTGTAGTCCCCTTCTCCTGCCACCTTCAATCTTTCCCAGCATCAGGGTCTTTTCAAATGAGTCAGTTCTTCTTATCAAGTGTCCAAAGTATTTGAGTTTCAGCTTCAGCATGAGTCCTTCCAATGAATATTCAGGACTGATTTCCTTTAGGATTATCTGGTTTGGTCCCTGGACTTGCAGTCCACGGAACTCTCAAGAGTCTTCTCCAACACCACAGTTCAAAAGCATCAATTCTTCAGTGCTCAGCTTTCTTTATAGTCCAACTCTTACATCCAACCATAGCTTTGACTTAGACAGACCTTTGTTGGCAAAGTAATGTCTCTGCTTTTTAATATGCTGTCTAGGTTAGTCATAGCTCTTCTTCCAAGGAGCAAGCGTCTCTTAAGTTTATGACTGCAGTCACCAACTGCAGTGATTTTGGAGCCCAAGAAAATAAACTCTCTCACTGTTTCATTGTTTCCCCATCTATTTGCCTTGCAGTGATGGGACCAGATGCAATGATCTTAGTTTTCTGAATGTTGAGTTTTAAGCCAACTTTTTCACTTTCCTCTTTCACTTTCATCAAGAGGCTCTTTAGTTCTTCTTCGCTTTCTTTCATAAGGGTGGTGTCATCTGCATATCTGAGGTTATTGATATTTCTCCCAGCCATCCTGATTCCAACTTGTGCTTCATCCAGCCTGGCATTTCTCATGATGTACTCTGCATATAAGTTAAATAAGCAGGGTGACAATATACAGCCTTGATGTTCTCCTTTCCACCTGGAACCAGTCTGTTGTTCCATGTCTGGTTCTAACTTTTGCTTCCTGACCTGCATACAGGTTTCTCAGGAGGCAAGTCAGGTGGTCTGGTATTCCTACCTCTTTAAGTTTTCCACAGTTTGTTGTGATCCACAGTCAAAGGCTTTGATGTAGTCAATAAAGCAGATGTTTTTCTGGAACTCTCTTGCTTTTTCAATGATCCAATGGATGTTGGCAATTTGATCTCTGGTTCCTCTGCCTCTTCTAAATCCAGCTTGAACATCTGGAAGTTCTCGGTTCACGTACTCTTGAAGCCTGCCTTGGAGAATTTTGAGCATTACTTTACTAGCGTGTGAGATGAGTGCAATTGTGTGATAGTTTGAGCATTCTTTGGCATTGCCTTTCTTTGGGATTGGAATGAAAACTGACCTTTTCCAGTCCTGTGGCCACTGCTGAGTTTTCCAAGTTTGCTGGCATATTGAATGCAGCACTTTCACAGCGCCATGTTTTAGGATTTGAAATAGCTCAACTGGAATTTCCTCACCTCCACTAGCTTTGTTCATAGTGATGCTTCCTAAAGCCCACTTGACTTCGCATTTCAGGATGGCTGGCTCTAAGTGAGTGATCACACCATTGTGATTATCTGGGTCATGAAGATCTTCTTTGTATAGTTCGTCTGTATATTCTTGCCACCTCATCTTAATATCTTCTGCTTCTGTTAGGTCCATACCATTTCTGTCCTTTATTGTGTGCATCTTTGCATGAAATATTCCCTTGGTATCTGTTACTTTCTTGAAGAGATCTCTAGTCTTTTCCATTCTATTGTTTTCCTGTTTCTTTGCATTGGTCACTGAAAAGGGCTTTCTTATCTCTCCTTGCTAGTATTTGGAACTCTGCATTCAGATAGGTATATCTTTCCTTTTCTCCTTTGCCTTTCACTTCTCTTCTTTTCACAGCTATTTGTAAGGCCTCCTCAGACAACCACTTTGCCTTTTTGCATTTCTTTTTCTTGGGGATGGTCTTGATCACTGCCTCCTGTACAATGTCGTGGACCTCCATCCATAGTTCTTCAGGCACTCTGTCTATCAGATCTAATCCCTTGAATCTATTTGTCACTTCCACTGTATAACTGTAAGGGATATGATTTAGGTCATACCTGTATGGTCTAGTGGTTTTCCCTACTTTCTTCAATTTAAGTCTGAATTTGGCAATAAGGAATTCATGATCTGAGCTGCAGTCAGCTACCGGTCTTATTTTTGCTGACTGTGTAGAGTTTCTCCATCTTTGGCTACAAAGAATATAATCAATTTGATTTTGGTATTTACCATCTGGTGATGTCCATGTGTAGAATCTGTCTTGTGTTGCTGGAAGAGGGTGTTTACTATGACAAGTGCGTTCTCTTGGCAAAACTCTGTTAGCCTTTGTCCTGCTTCATTTTGTACTCCAAGGGAAAATTTGCCTGTTACTCCAGGTATCTCTTGACTTCCTACTTTTGCATTCCAGTCCCCTGTAATGAAAAGGACATCTTTTTTGGGTGTTAGTTCTAGATGGTCTTGTAAGTCTTCATAGAACCGTTCAACTTCAGCTTCTTCACCATTACTGGTCGGGGCATAGACTTGGCTTACTGAGATATTGAATGGTTTACCTTGGAAACAAACAGAGATCATTCTGTCATTTTTGAGATTGCATCCAAGTACTGCATTTCAGAGTCTTTTGTTTACTATGATGGCTACTCCATTTTTTCTAAGGGATTCTTGCCCACAGTAGTAGATATAATGGTCATCTGAGTTAAATTCACCCATTCCAGTCCATTCTGGTTCACTGATTCCTAAAATGTCGATGTTCACTCTTGCCATCTCTTGTTTGACCACTTCCAATTTGCCTTGATTCATGGATCTAGCATTCCAAGTTCCTATGCAGTATTGCTGTTTATACCATTGGTCTTCATTTCCATCACCAGTTACATCCATAACTGGGTTTTGTTTTTGCTTTGGCTCCATCTCCTCATTCTGTAGTTATTTCTCTACTTATCTCCTGTAGCATACTGGACACCCACTGACCTGGGGAATTCATCTTTCTGTGTCCTATCTTTTTGCCTTTTCATGATGTTCATGGGGTTCTCAAGGCAAGAATACTGAAGTGGTTTGCCATTCCCTTCTCCAGTGGACCACGTTTTGTCAGAACTCTCCACCAAGACCTGTCCATCTTGGGTGACCCTACACTTCATAGCTCATAGTTTCATTGAGTTTGACAAGGCTGTGGTCCATGTGATCACTTGGGTTAGTTTTCTGTGATTGTGGTTTTCAGCCTGTCTGCCCTCTGATGGATAGGGATAAGAGGCTTATGGAAGCTTCCTGATGAGAGAGACTGACTGAGGGGGAACTGGGTCTTGTTCTAATCTTGGGCCATGCTCAGTAAGTCTTTAATCCAATTTTCTGTTGATGGGCAGGGCTGTGTCCCTCCCTGTTGTTTGACCTGAGGCCAAACTATGGTGGAGGTAATGAAGGTAATGGCGACCTCCTTGAAAATGTCCCATGCAGGCATGCACACTCAGTGCCCCTGACCCTGCAGCAGGCCACCATTGACCCACGCCTCCACCGGAGACTGGTGGACAATCACGGGCAAGTCTGGGTCAATCTCTTGCAGGATCACTGCTTTTTTCTCCTGGGTCCTGCTACACCCAAGGTTGTTTGTGCCCTCCAAGAGTCTGTTTCCCAGTCCTATATAAGTTCTGGCAGTGCTATGGTGGGTTTAATAATGACCTCCTCCAAGAGGGTTTATGCCATACCCAGGTCTGCTGCACCCAGAGCCCCTGCCCCCATGGCAGGCCACTGCTGACCCATAGCTTCTCAGGAGACACTCAAACAACAGTTCTGGCTTAGTCTCTATGGGGTCTCTGGGTCCTTGTGCTCACAAGGGTTGTTTGAGTCCTCTGGGCACCTCTGGCAGGTGAGGGGTTTGATTCTCAATGTGATTTTGCCCCTCCTATCATCTTGCTGGGGCTATACCTTTGCCCTTGGATGTGGGGTATGGGTATTTTTTTTTTTTTTTTGGTGGGATCTAACATTCTCCATTTGACCGTTGCTCAGCAGCAAGTTGTTTTGGAGTTCTCGCAGAAGATGAGCGCAATTCCCCCTACTCTGCCATCTTATGCCACAAAAAAACTGAATGCCAACAAGGAACCCTTCCTGCTCACACCTCCCAGGGACACCTTGGGCCTGGTTTTGAAATCAAGATCACTTCTGTACATTCTGCTAAAACTGACATTAGGCCATTTAGGTACAAATTAAAGAGAAGAAGAAATAAAGGTAATAAAAATCAGTGTATATTCAGGAAAAGGTGAACAAGTTATCAGTACATTTAGTGGACGGTTGTTTGTGAGTAATAACCATGGAAATATGTATGGATGTATTGTCTGCAATTTAATGTCCTTACCAAAGCCTGTGCTGTAGGACTGCTTTGGCGGTAAAATCATCATTTAATTAAGTTCTACTCATGCTTCAGAAACTGGGCCTTTGTGGATGGTCTAAAAGAGACCAATCTTATATTAAATACACTCCAAAATGGGTGCCAAAGTAAAATAGCAGAGTGTATTCTGTTTGTACTTTTATGAAAATTCATTTATTCATTTAATAAATACTTATTGATTGTTTACTATATGCCTTTTGGTTAAATTAATGGAAATAATATGGAATCATTACTGGCACACCTTCTAATCTATAGTAGAATTTCAATAAAGTTTTATTGAATGGATGGAGTAAAATAAGACTAATAGTTATGAACATAATTGTTTTTCTTAACTTTCTTTTCTCAGCCAGTGGAGACATTTGTATATGAAAAATAAGTTGTGATGAAGGTTAAGATTGAATCAATCTCTAAGATCTATAAGTCCTCATTCTTAATTATATTTATGCTCATTTATGATCTGGAGCATACCTATGGATTATTTGAGATTTGCAACTTCAAAGAGAGGCATATTTAAGCAAAGAACTTGTAGTTTTAATTTTCATAGAAAATTATTTGATATAAAGTGCACATGCCAGCAAAGACATTTTTTTTTATTGTTGTTATGGTAGAATAAATTATTAGATTTGTTAGTAATAAAATGTGTTTGTGTGATATACTTGTATCCCATATTTCATTTTATTTCTTTTATATATTTTGTTCATAATTTGACTTTTTGGTGTATCTCACAATGAAACACATAACAATCATACTTAATTTAATCATACCCTTAGGATGTTGGAAAATTAAAGTTATTAATGTCCCACATTAACCATCCCCCTTCAATATCTCTTATTCATCAATCCCTTTTATAGACATATTCAAGTAAATTAGGTCTTAAGCAGCCTTGGAAAGATTTTAATCTTGAAGGTGGGCCTATAATGCACATTTAAATATCTTCTAAGAGTCAGACATAAATTAGCAACTGAGCAACAACAACAATTATATAGGAGACAAGTTTGAAAAGACAGTGGCTAATGATATATTGCTGAATTATCATCTCCCAGAGTAGATTAGATCCCTTCTCTGGATAATTTATGGATTGAATGAAATATATCAGGCATGTGGTATACACTCAATAACCATTTGCTAGATAAACTAATTAGTTATTACATAATATAAAACATAAACTTTTATAGTCCTTAAATAAAATGGTTTATTTGCAACAGCATGGATGTACCTAGACATTATCATTTTAAGTGAAGTAAGTAACAAAAGAAAGATGAATACCATATGACATCACTCATTTGTGGAGTCTAAAAAAAATGTACAAATGAATTAATTTATAAAACAGAAATAGGCTCATATACTTAGACAACAAACTTATGGTTACCAAAGGGGATAGCTGAGTGAAGGGAGATAAACTAGGAGTTTGGGATTATTAGATGCACACTACTACATATAAAATCAACAACAAAGACCCATGTATACCACAAGGATCTGTATTCAGTATCTTGTAATAACCTACAGTGGAAAGTAATCTGAAAAAGCACACACACATATATAATTGAGTCACTTTGCGGTACACCTGAAATTAACACAATATTATAAACTAACTATACTTCAATTTTAAAAATGGTTAAAGAAAGTGGTGGAGACTACATTTTGAATAAACTTTGAAGTTAGAATGACATAAAATAAAATGTTTTAAGGACGAATTTGATACTTAACTTAGTAAACAACTCAAAAGAAGTAGTTTACAAATATTGATGTCTCAAAGTCAATAATTTATGTGTATATAAGTTAAGGTTGTCACATTAAATATCAAAATCAGAAATTTGTTTCTCTTGTTCCATGTCTCAAATACAGAACTTTTAGTTAATTTTATTACTCTGACATCATTTAATATTTTTCCCACTTTTTCATTACCTCCTATTTCATTTGATATTACGACATATGTGTTGGATCCCAAAATACTATCTGTTCTTTTATTAAACTATTCAGGTCCAAATATATATGTTTTTTCTATATGAATAAAATAATTACACCAATAATTAAAATGCTATTTAAAAGTGAAGGTGAAGTTGGTCAGTTGTGTCTGACTCTTTGTGACCCTGTGGATTATAACCTGCCAGGCTCCTCCGTCCATGGGGTTTCCCAGGCAAGAACTGGAGTGGGTTGCCATTTCTTTCTCCAGGGGATCTTCCTGACCCAGGGATTGAACCCAGGTCTTCCACATTGCAGATAGACTCTTTACTGTTTGAGCCACCAGGGCATCAAAAAATACTATTTAATAAAAAATTACTATTTATTCTGAGTTTATTAAGATCTTACTTTTTTTAGGAGACAGTACCACTCTCAGCAGAAATTGTAGGATGACATTCATAGTATATAAAGAAAAAGAAAAAATGTGCATTATATTAATTTATTTTCTGCTATTTCTCAATTTCTGCTGGAGAGTAAGGTCAGTGGTAAAAATTTTTAGCAAGAGGTAGTAGGCATACAAACATGAACTTAGATACTAGATTTCTTGATTTTATAATCTAGTTAACAAACTGTATAATGTTGTATAAACCATGTGATACTTCTGTGTTTCAGTTACCTCATCTGTTAGATGGGGAAGTAATAGTACCTTTATCAGACAGCTGTTGTGAAGATCAGATGAATTCAGAAATGTAAAAGTATGAACTTTACATGATACCTGACAAATATTAATAGCACTAAGTTGTGATTTGTACTGATGTTTTTAAAAGACAGGTATATGTTCTATGGGCAAAGAAATTACAGCTGTAAGAAAATATTTCAAAGCAATTACTTTTAAGAATTGAAAGACAGGTCCCCAGCCTCAGGTCTTAGTCTCAAATTAGCTTTAAAGAACAAAATGCTTTTCAAGATAGTACATATACTTGTGTAATTATGTAAGAGGAGCAAATCAGAACCTGAGGTTAAAGCTGGTGACTACAAAGCTTAGTACTCCAAGCTTAATGCTAGATCAATATTCAAGTGATAAAACAACCTACATAATAAAGGAATCCTCATTTTCAGGCTGATTCTTTACCAGCTGAGCAACAAGGGAAGCCCAAGAATACTGGAGTGGGTAGCCTATCCCTTCTCCAGTGGATCTTCCTGACCCAGGAACCGAACCGGGGTCTCCTGCATTGCAGGCAGATTCTTTACCAACTGAGCTATCAGGGAACCCCAATAAAACAACCACATACCATTATTTAAACTTTACTGTTAGATCACAGTGATTTTAACTAGTCTTTTTAGATCTGTAAAGATGTAATTTATATTTGGTCATGAAGATATAAGGGGTCTTCCCTGGTGGCTGAGTGGTAAAGAACCCACCCGCCAAGCAGGAGACCCAGGTTCAATCACTGTTGGGAAGATCCCCTGGAGAAGGAAATGGCAACCCACTCCAGTACTCTTGCCTGGAGAATCCCATGGCCAGAGGAGCCTGGCGGGCTACAGTCCATTGGATTGCAAACAGTCAGATACAACTTAGTGACAGACTTTCACTTTTCATAAAGACATACAATATATTTTCCTCCTTAAACCTAACATATATATTAGGTTTGTTCTCTCTTTCCTATTAATTACCATTGCTATTTGAAGCACTCAGTCTGAGCTTCTTGTGTTCTGTAGTGTTGAAAAAAATTATTAGAATTCTAGAAATTCACAGTAGGAGCATTTTCTACAGTAGAAGTAAACAAGGGTCTTTTAACTTGGGGATTTTTCTTTAGTCAAGTTAACTACACTTATAAGAACCATGTAAACATTGACATTTCTGTTCAAGTCATCCATATATGCATTAATTTGGTACATCAAGTTTACCCAGTATGGCAGGTCCTTCCCTAATACTAGGCCCTTTGGATAGAGAAGTGAATGGGATCATTTCCCTACTCTCAGGATCTCGTCACTGAGTAAGAGAGAAAAGTAAAGGAATAATTGCCATCCCAAATGACAATTGCCGTGTCAGAGGCATTCATTGGGCCATCTCTGTGCAGTTAGAGAGTGATCCAAAGGAAACATGAGAGGAAAGCATCTGGGGAGCTTGAAATGTGCCAATTCCTGATATTTTGTATTTGAAGTCATTTGCTATGGAAAATAGAAGTGAAGATGAAAGCAGACCATGTCCAAGATATAACTAAATTTCTTGAGATATTACAAAAAATAAAAAATAACATTGGCGAAAACTGCACAGGAAAAAATAATCAAGACCTTGGAATACCATATAATTAAGAGCATGATTCAAAAGTGCCTGGCACCCCTTTGCTCTGGGTGTCATTAAACCCTCTTGTACACATGGCCATCTTGAACTTCTGTCCTCTAATCTGGCATTTCCACTGGAGCCTGGGGCTATTCTTTCCTGAAAAGCACCAGACTAGTGCCAGATGGCCGTGGTGACATGTACCGAAGTGGCAGCAGGGTGTAATGGGACTCACGCTTCCAGGAATTTAACAGATTGGGTTCCTACAATCGGCCTGTACTTAGAATCCAGGCATGCTGTTCACCCTACCTTGAGCAGGGTCTCCACCTTAAAGTTTATCTTAAATTCCCAGAAAACTTATGGGGAAATGTTTAAATAAAAAGTCAATATATATATATATTTTTTTGTAGGAATAAGTGCTCAATATATTCTTTCTGAAACAAAATGAAGAGAGTTCTAGTAAAGATAGATACTAGATTTGCTCAAAAGAAGCAGTTTTCATGTTTGAGTGATAACAAGTCAGCGGAGAAACTGTTAGGAGTATTTAAGAGTTAAGAGCGAGGGGGAGCTTTTTCATACTGCACATTCCTTCTGCAATACCCTCTTCCCATTTGGGAATTTCAGCCATTGTAGCAATGTCGAGAGGGAAAGCAGTTTGAGACCCAGGAACAAAGCAGTTTAGAGCATTTTTCCTATACTTAGGCACTTAGGTAGGAATCTGGGTGATCCCCTTTACCGGCTTTGTGACCATTGGCCAATTTATGTGACCTCTCTCAGTTTTCTCATCTGTAAATTGGGGATACCAATAGATGGTATATAGGGTTGTAGGACTAAATGCAGCAGTCTATTATAGAACTAGCTTAGTATCTTTCACCCAGGTCCTCAACACATTCTATGTACTACTAAGAAACTGTCCATGTTTTCTGCTTATTTAATAGTAATATCCTGATTTCTTTCAATTAAATTCAGCAAGCATTTTATCAGACACCCCAAATTTTCAAAGCACTGTGTGAATTACAAAGGTCTCACTTTGTAGTACCAGATCTTAAGACAAAGGCTGATAATATACAAATAACTACAATCCAAGGCAGACTAGCAGGTCCTACAATAAAGATATATATGAATACATGAGGCAGAATCTTCAGTTCTGAATGGAGACCATGGGAGAGGTTTCAGGGAGAAAAAATTATGTGATCTCAACTTCTATGAGGATAGTTTTTATGGGAAGCAAATGTGAAAATGTAAATCAGAGACTTGAACATGTCTGTCTGGGACATAAGTGTAAGGGGGTCAGAAGTGTTTGTGGTTGAGCAAGTGAAGAGTAGGTACAGAGCACAATTAAACAAGAAAGGCAGATGGAAGTTGTAATATGAAAGATCATGTATAATACAAAAGGTTATTCTGGGAAATTTGTGTTTTATTTTGTAATTAGCAGAGAATCATGAAAGGCATGATTAGAGGTGAATTCTGGAAAAATTAGACTTGAAGTATTATGGAGGATGAAACAAATTATAGAGAATAGAGGTAAAAAAAATCTAATACATTATATGTGGTAGTAAGAGTATAAAAGAAGTGTGAGGGATGATTTTTACATCATGACAGCACATAGAGAATTTTAGATGTAGATGACAATATTAGAAGCCCCCCATTTCACTGATGACAGATAAAACCTAGAAAGGTTAAGTGACCTGCTCCAAATCCCAGAAGCTGTGTATGCCCTCAGTTCCTCAGTTGTGTCTGACTCTTTGACCGCATGGACTGTAGCCCACCAGACTCCTCTGTTCATGTGATTGTCCCAACAGGAATACTGGAGTGGGTGCCATTTCCAGTATGGGGATCTTCCCAACCCAGGGACCAAAACTTCATCTCCTGCTTTGCAGGTAGATTCTTTACCACTGAGCCACCAGGGAAGTCCAAAAGCTAGTGGAAGAATTGAGGGAAGAAACAATTTTTCTGGTCCTGTGGTCAGCATTGATTTCCCTCAGTCACACTGTCCTGTTTTAATTTGTATCGATGCATGTCATTGATATAAGCCACATCCATTCTATTTGTGAAAACTCGTTTAGATATCTAGACCTTGAATATGTTTTAGACACATTCTGACCTACTCTTAATGATGTTACAAGTGTTAGTATGCTTTTCATGATCTATATTCTTGAGGTTCACTATAGTTAACCTAAATATGCTACAATTTTGTTGAAGACAAACCATAAAGCCCTATACTATATTACTAGTTATTATTATTTTCAGTATTTAAAGGAAATATTTATCTCTACTAACTATAAGGCAAAAATGCTAAGGAATATCATTAAAGATCACACTATAGGAAATGGAAAACTCTATCACTGTGTATTGACCTATGACCAAGTTCTTATTGGCCACCAGTTTTAATAAAATTACTTTCATATGCTAATATTTCTTCCAGTTTGAATTCCATTTGAATAGAATGTATGTTTTAAGTTTCATATTTTGTATGATTGGGGGATACTTAGAATTGATGCAGAGTCTGACATTTAAAATTTGTTATTAAATAAAAATGTTCTTTTTCTCTTAAATTATCTCTTGCATATAAGTGGTATGAATATACTCAATTATATTCTTTGATTCTTGTGACATTATTTGTATCAAAACCAAGTTAATTTAAGTTTGAAGTTCCTGTGCAAGTGGTGTTTTTCAAAACTGAAGGTGATGGTGTTCAAATCATCCTGTATCAATGACATGCAGCTTTCTCCCTGCAACCTTGGACGCTCTTTAGACCCAGATTGGCATCTTACTCTCTTCTTGGTATTTTGATAACTGAGAGGCATCTCAGTTTTAATATTTCCAAAAAAAAAAAAAAAAACCCCTTATGTTCCTCCTAGTTAAGCTTCTCTCAGCCTTCCCTATCCTAGTAAATGACACCCCCCAGCCCAATCACTCAAGCCTCAAATCCTTAAAATCAACCTTTATTGTTTTCTTTTCAATAACCAGCTCATCAACAAGCCCTGTCATTTTTGCCTCTAAAGTTATATCCAGAATCTGCCGACATCTTTGTCTCAGTGCTGTGTGCCATGTGTTGTGCCAAGTCGCTTCAGAGGCGTCCAACTCTGTGCGACGCTATGGACTGTAGCTTGCCAGGCTTCTCTGTCCCTGGGATTTCCCAGGCAAGAATACTGGAGCAGGTTGCCATTTCCTCCTCCAAGGGATCTCCCCGACCCAGGGATAGACCCCGTTGTCTCCTGCATTTGCAGGTGGATTCTTTACCACTACTGCTGCCTAGAAAGCCCTAGCACATACTAGGCACTCAATAAGTATTTGTTGGATTTTGAAGAGCCTTCTAATTTTCACCCTGCTTTTACCTTTGACCCATCGCAGTCATTCTCAACTCAACTGCCAGAGTGATCTTCCTAAAATATATTCTGAGCCTTACTATATCTCTGCTTAAACACTCCAAAGTTATTTCCAAATGTACTTTGAATGAATAAAATATGAACACCTGCCATGGACTTCAATGCTCTGCGAAGTCTGGTCCCAAATCCACCTCTCTGACTTTAGCTTTCCTTTTGACTATGCCTTTTACCTGGTTTTTATATGGTTAGTTCATTCTTGCCCACTCGATTCTTTGTTTTAAAAATACTTACCTAGGTAGGTCTTCCTTGATCTAAAATAGCAATACAGTCAATTACCACAGCCCCCTGTCTTGTCTTCTTTATAATATGTGTTCTTGCTAATATTGTAATTTTTAATTTTTATCTGCATTCTTCAGAAAGAATGAAATCTTCATCAGAATAAGGACTTTGTCTTTTATCACAGCTGTATTCCCAGGATGTAGAACAATGCCTCAAACCAGTAGGCTTCAATAGATATTTGTTGAATGAATAAATAAGTGAGCCATGGATATAATGTATGTAACTGACCCTCTGTTACCATGATCCCACCAGTTTATGAATATCTCAGTGGACTCCAAATTTACCATGTCTGTGTAAAAGGAAAAGAATGGAATTGATAGGTCTGTAGGCTGAGAGCAAGTGAACTCCCTGAATGAGAAAAGTTTGTTATTATCAAGATGCTAAAAACAAGTAAGGTATCTGACCTAGATAAAATGTCATGATAGATTCCATAAAATGTTTCACTAACATTGAAGTACACCTTGTATTTGTCTTGTTCAAGCTGGCATCAGAAAAATCAATATTATCTAGTAAATGCCATCTTTTGAAACACATTTCTTTTGTTTGCTCTGTTCTCTAAACTATTATAATTTTCTCTCTAAAAATTGCCCTATTATTTTTACTTGCAAGTCTCGTATTAGAGGATAATTATAAAAATCAATCTTTTCTTTTTGAAAACTATTTTCCCAGTCTTCAGATAATTTCCCTTCTCTGTATTGCTGCATAAAAATAGTGTGTTCACACTTTTTTCTTTGCTACGACATAACTAGAGAATAAAATTCCTAATACTTGACTATGTAGGACTTTTAAAATCTCTTTTTAAATGCAATCAAAAGCTGTCTGTGTGATTTTATGTATTTATATCATTTTATGTATACATATCAATTCTATATCTATGCCAAAGTTAGCACATACTCTCTGTTAAATTTCTTACATTCAAAAGAAAATTATTGTTGTATACTTCAAAAGATAAAAATAATCTTTGAAGATAAGTATGTTAGAAACAAACATTACCATTTAATCCATTACACTGTCCAGTAGTAAAATACAGTATAGGAAAATGATGTCTAAAATTACTTTTACCCCAAATATTTAATAAGCATTTTGTTCAAAGCTCTTTCTTAAAAACCAAAATTGATGTAAAAGGCAAAGAATAAAAGATACCTTTTTTAAAAAGTCAAAGAAACAAATAGCAAAAGGGAATAAAAATATGATTCTTATTTTGAAGACAGATGAAAGTCTTGAAACATGCTTCAATAGAACTATATAAAAGATATTAACATATGGATAGAAAGATATATGGATTAGAAAAACTGGAAAAATTGGCCGTTTCAAGGAGGCTAATGTCTTAAAAGGCTAAAATGCATAATATTAATAATGAAGGAAATTATTTCACACATTTATTTATAATATATATGCATATATATTTGAAAAACACTATTATGTTATATTATTAGTTTAAATATTAAAGTGAATAAGCTTAGGCCCCATCTTAAGGATATTTTCATTGGGGAAGCAGAAAAAAGGCTGTAACTAATCTATACCAGATCACTGTAATAAAGAACAGTGTGTAGAAATTTCCAAAGACAAAATACTGGGAAATTAAGAAAGAGGAAATTACTCTCAAAAAGAATTACCAAGTAAGGCAAGTGGGAAAAGTTACATTTGAGGAGTGTATTATTATTAATATGTATAACAGCAAAGACCGTCTCAAACATGACTCCTGTTTAAAACATATATGTAGAAGGCCTAAAATATGAACTAATGGCATCAAGGGAAGGATGTGGATCACCAATCTGGTTAAATATTTGACATTCAAATTAATGGAGGAAAATTTTTTCTAAATTTATTGAAACCACGTTTTTAAGATAATGTTTATGCTAAGTGAAACTTACTGTTAACTACAGATTTGCAAATATAAACTCTTATTTAAACAGAACTGCAGATTAAACAGTACCCCTATTCATTGATGCTAATTGTAATTCAAAATACCAGACCACCTGACCTGCCTCTTGAGAAATCTGTATGCAGGTCAGGAAGCAACAGTTAGAACTGGACATGGAACAACAGACTGGTTCCAAATAGGAAAAGGATTATGTCAAGGCTGTATATTGTCACCCTGCTTATTTAACTTATATGCAGAGTACATCATGAGAAATGCTGGGCTGGATGAAACACAAGCTGGAATCAAGTTTGCCGGGAGAAATATCAATAACCTCAGATATGCAGTGACACCACTCTTATGGTAGAAAGCAAAGAAGAACTAAAGAGCCTCTTGATGAAAGTGAAAGAAGAGAGTGAAAAAGTTGCCTTAAAACTCAACATTGAGAAAACTAAGATCATGATATCCGGTCCCATCACTTCATGGCAAATAGATGGGGAAACAGTGGAAACAGTGACAGACCTTATTTTGAGGGGCTCCAAAATCACTGCAGATGGTGACTGCAGCCATGAAATTAAAAGACACTTACTCCTTCAAAGAAAAGCAATGACCAACCTAGACAGAATATTAAAAAGCAGAGACATTACTTTCCCAACAAAGGTCCATCTAGTCAAGGCTATGGTTTTTCCAGTAGTCATGTATGGATGTGAGAGTTGGACTGTGAAGAAAGCTGAGCACCGAAGAGTTGATGCTTTTGAACTGTGATGTTGGAGAAGACTCTTGAGAGTCCCTTGGACTGCAAGGAGATCCAACCAGTCCATCCTAAAGGAGATCAGTCCTGGGTGTTTTTTGGAAGGACTGATGTTGAAGCTGGAGCTCCAATACTTCGGCGAAGAGCTGACTCATTTGAAAAGTCCCTGATGCTGGGAAAGATTGAGGGCAAGAGAAGGGGACGACAGAGGATGAGATGGTTGGATGGCATCATCGATTCAATGGACATGAATTTTAGTAAATTGAGTTAACTCCGGGAGTTGGTGATGGACAGAGAGGCCTGGCATGCATGGGGTTGCAAGAGTTGGACAGGACTGAGTGACTGAACTGAACTGAACTGATCCTAAAACTCTACTCCCATTTTTGGAAATGAAGCACAGAGCTATGTTTTAGAAATAAGACCTTATGGCTACAATTCATGGATTCAAAATCCAACCACTTCTACTTGCTAGAGGAAACTGAGCTTATCTATCCGAAAAGTATAAATAATTGTTTAGCATAAGTATCTCCCAAAATAGTTAGCACTTATGTCATAATAGAAAGTTTTTAATTAGATGAATTAAAATTAATTAATAAGATTAATTAAAATTTCAAAGGCAGAAAATTATCTGTCATATTGAGTGCTATTTAAAGTATTTGTTGAATTAAAGATAGAGTATATTTAACTTGATTTAAATGGAAAAATCTTAATTGTGCACATAAACCATAAAGTGTTGATTTATTGGTCGAGTCTGGAAGATACTGCTTCTTACAAGAGAGGGAAATGGTGAGGAGGAATGACCAGATATTTAGAGTGGTCAAATGGTCATGGATTTTAATAAGAAAAATGTAAGTGTTTTTACAGGCTTTTGTTCTCTATATTGAAAAACATCCATCTGAAAAACAGAAAGACAATGCCAGATTAGTTCCATACATCATTACTTTTTCCAATCACCTCATTACAAAAACTGTATTGGGAATAGAAGACATAATACTGTCTTGTAAAATTTATTTATTTTTAAACCAGATGACCAGAAATCATGGATGGTCAATAATATTTTTTAACAAAACTTGATCTGCTTTGTTAAATATTTTATCCTCCACTAGTAAGTAAGCCTTAAGATAGATACTTTTTTCAATGTTGTAGAAATCTGTGTCTTCAGATTCTGAAAGACCTGGCATTGGACCTTATATTTGCGGTATTTTTTCTCTAGCTGAGAACAGGTGTCTCAGTAAGCTTATGATCTTTAATCACCAAGCCCATGTCTTGTCTGTCATATCATAGTAAGGACACACATAGCACCTGGCACATTGTAGGTTGAATGAATGAATAATTCAATCTATGACACAAAGTCTAGAAAGTAAATTGTGCCTAGTTTAGGTTTAGCAGACAAACTGGAAGACATCCAGTGAAATTAGAATTTCAGATAAACAATTTTTAATGTAAGTATCTCCAAAATATTACATGGGGACCACTCTAAAAGTGATTTATTGCTTATCTGAAATTCTAATCTCACTGAGTGATGTATTTTCATTTGCTAAATCTTGTAACTCTAGTCTAGTTATTGTAATGAATTAATATTTGCTTGTTGATTCAATTAGTCATTTATCAACAGGCATTTATTGTTTTATTAAATTATGAAATGATATATTGCATGCCTACCATGTGCCAGGAATAATGCTATACCTTAGGCACTCAGCAACAAATAACACTGGCAGACTCTCCCTTCATGGAGCATGTATTTCAGTGGGAGATGAGGGGAGAAGAAAAATAAATAAGTGAAGTGTTGAATCAACAAGACAATTTCAGTTAATGATAAACATCATGAAGAAATGAAACGAGATGATAAGGGTAGAGGGAAAGATGGATCAATGGCTACTTTCCTAGTGATGATACAGAAGTCATCATTAAATGATAAGGAGAAGCCATTCAGACAAAGAGCTGGGGGAGAGCACAAAAGAAAGAAGAAACAGCACATGCAAAAACCCTAGGTAGAAATGAATTTGACCGCTACAGGATAAGAGTGAAGACCATAGGACTACATCAAACTAAAAAGCTTCTACACAGCAAAGGAAACCATCAAAAAATGAAAAGACAGCCAATCAGATGTAGTGAAAGTGAAAGTTGCTTAGTCGTGTCCGACTCTTTGCGACCCCATGGACTGTATAGTCCATGGAATTCTCCAGGTCAGAATACTGGAGTGGGTAGCCTTTCCTTTCTCCAGGGAATCTTCCCAACCCAGAGATCGAACCCAGGTCTCCCACATTGCAGATTCTTAACCAACTGAGCTATGAGGGAAGCCCAATCAGATGTAAAAAAGTATTTATAAATCACTTATCTATTATAATGTCATTACCAACTCAGACATGAATTTGGGCAAACTCCAGGAAATAGTGAGGGACAGGGAGGCCTGGTGTGCTGCAGTCCATGGGGTTGCAAAGGGTCAGACATGACTTAGCGACTGAACAACAAAATCTATTATAATTAGGGCCAATGTCCAAAGTACATATAAGGAATTCATACTACTTAATAGGGCCTTCTCCAGTGACTCAGTGGTGAAGGATGCACCTGCAATACAGGATATGTGTGTTTGATCTTTGGGTTGGGAAGATCCACTGGAGAAGGAAATGGCAACCCACTTTAGTGCTCTGGCCTGGGACATCCCACGGACAGAGGCTAGCGTGGTGGGCTATGGTCCATGGGGTTGCAAAGAGTCAGGGACAATTTAGCAACTAAACAACAACAACAACTTAATATCCAAAAAAATCCTCCCACAAAACATGCAAACCCAAGCAATTTGATTATAAAATGAGCAGAGGATCTGAATAGACAATTTTCCAAAGAAAATATACAATGGGCAATAGATATAGGAAAAGATGCTCAATATCACTAATCATGAAGGAAATGTAAATCAAAACCACATGAGATACCACCTCATACCTATTAGAATGGTTATCCTCAAAAAGACAAGAAATAACAAGTATTGACATGGATGTGATGGAAAGGGAACCACTGTGCACTGTTTGGGTATGGAAATTTGTGCATCCACTATGGAAAACAGTAGTTTTCTAAAAAAAAATTAAAAATAAGAGTGCCATATGATCCAGTGGTTCCACTTCCAGGTATTTATCTAAAGAAAACTAAAACACCAACTGGAAAAGATATATGCCCCACTGTGTTCATTGCAGCATAGTTTGCAGTAATCAAGACATGGATTGATGGATGAAGTAAAGAAAATGTGGTACATATATACTATGGAATATTATTCAGCCTTCAAAAAGAAGGAAATACTGATATTTGAGACAACATGGATGGATTTTTAAGGCATTATGCCAAGTGAAATAAGTCAGTCAGAGAAAGATAAATATCATATGATCTCATTTATATGTAGAATCAAAAAAACAACAGCAATAAAAAATCAAATTCATAGAAACAGAGAACAGATTGGTGGTTGCCAGAGGTGGGGAATGACAGTGGGCAAGATGGGTAAAGGGGGTGGAAAGTCACAGATGCTCAGTTATAAGACAAATAAGTCCTGGGGATATAATGTACATATAGAAACTATAGGTAATAATACTGTATTGTATGTTTAAAAGTTGCTAAGAGAGTTGATTTTAAAAGTACTAATCATAAAAAAGAAATTGTTAAGTATGTGTAGTGATGGATGTTGACTAAATTTATTGTGGTGATCATTTTGCAATATATATAAAAATATTAAATCTTATGTTGCATACCTGAAGTTAATATAATGTTATATGTTGATATATGTCAATTATTTTTCAACTAAAAGGGGAGACCCATTGGCTTATAGTGGTTAGGGGGCTGGTTGCTACTACAGCTGTTTAATCACTAAGTTGTGTCTGACTCTTTGCTACCCCACAGTCTGTAGCCCTTCAGTCTCCTCTGTCCATGGGGTTCTCCAGGCAAGAATACTGGAATAAGTTGCCATTTGCTTCTCCAGGGGATCTTCCTGACCCAGGGATGGAACCCGCATCTCCTGCTTGGCAGGCAAATTCTTTCCACAGATCCACCTGTGAAGCCCAAGGGGGACTGGTAGTGGTGGTTTAGTCGCTAGGTCATGACCAACTCTCACAACCCCATGGACTGTAGCCTGCCAGACTCCTCTGTCCATGGGATTCTCCAGGCAAGAATACTGGAGTGGGTTGCCATTTCCTTCTCCAGGGGATCTTCCTGACCCAGGAATCAAACCCGGGCCTCCTGCATCGTAGGCAGATTCTACAGTGGGGGACTGGGGAATAGTATAAATATGGTATAAAAAGATGTAAGAAACTGAAGCAAGAGCCAGATCGTGCACTCAATGGTGTGAAATTTGAATTTTATTCAAGCAAAATGGGACCCACTGGCGTAGTGAATATCAGGAGCAGTATGAGCTAAAATAAAACATTTTCAGAATATTTGGGATGCTGGGTAGAAATTGGATAGGTGGAGTGGGGAGGGTAAGTGTGAAAGTGGAGCAGCATTTAGAAGTAATCCAAGAGCAAAGGTGAGGCATGCCGTGGATTCAGAGAAGATTGGTGACAGAGGTGGAGGAATTGGAGTTTATTTTGAAGGCAGAAGCAGTAGCAAGTATGAATGATTTTAATTCTGAGATCAGAGAGGAGTGTTGAGAGAAAGTGGAAAACACTTGTGTTTCTAATTTCAGGATGTACTGATTCTATGTATGACCTGTGTAGAAAAATAAATTGATTTTCTCTGTCCTTCATTCTCAGTTGCCTATATTGGCATCATCGGTGGTTAGCCTGTATTTCCTTGAACTCACGGATGTCTTCAAACCCGTGCACTCTGGATTCAGCTGCTATGACCGGAGTCTTAGCATGCCATACATTGAACCTACCCAGGAGGCAATTCCTTTCCTCATGTTGCTTAGCTTGGCTTTTGCTGGACCTGCAATTACGGTAAGAATTGCCCCCAAATTGTGTTTGTCAGCCCCAGAAAACTAAGAATAACTACATTTATGTAATAAATGAGGTGTCCCTGGTGGCTCAGACAGTGAAGAATCTGTCTACGATGTGGGAGACCTGGGTTTGATCCCTGGGTTGGGAAGATCCCCTGGAGTCGGGAATGACAACCATTCCAGTATTCTTGCCTGGAGAATCCCATGGACAGAGGGGCCTGGTGGGCTGCTGTCCATGGGGTCGCACGCACAGAGTCGGACACGGCTGAAGCAACTTAGCATGCATGCATGCATTGGAGAAGGAAATGGCAACCCACTCCAGTGTTCTTGCCTGGAGAATCCCAGGGACAGAAGAGCCTGGTGGGCTGCTGTCTATGGGGTCTCACAGAGTTGGGCACGACTGAAGTGACTTAGCAGCAGCAGCAGCAGCATGCGTTCATACCATATCGCAAGTCTTAGAAACTGTGGGAAAGAAACAAAAAATTCTATAGCCAACAGACTTTGTTCTCCAAAGTGCATGTTGCTATCAATTTTAGCAGATTAGCACTTTTTATTGATTCTTAGCATTGAGCTTGCGCAACTGTAAAGAAAAGAGGGTACAACTCACATTCCTACCCCTCACAAAATAAAATACTTTAGATTCAGAATAAGCATTTGGATTTTAAAATGTGTAGCCTAAAGAAATGACCTAACCTATTGAAATTGAATTAGAAATGTAGTTGTTTTTAGTTTGCTAACATATAAATTGGGAATTACATATTTTTCAATAAATTTATTAATAAGTAACACCAGCATAGTCTTTATAGCATCTCTTTTGCCCCCAAAACCTACCTAAAGGATAAGAATCATGTTTCAGGGTTAATAATATTTATTTCTAACAGTAGGAACTCTTACTTTACTTTTATCATGCTAATGAATGTCAGAGGAGGTGGTCATCAAATAAAAAGCTGTATTTGAATGGAGTTTTTATAAGATCCCCTAAAGAACTGGTCTATTCTGGTTTGGTATATGGCAGCAGTTTTAGAAAAGTCTCAGCATTGACCTTTGTATACTCTTGGATTTGTTTCTTTTTTAGTTTCCCCACATTAAACAACAACATTCTATTTGCACTATAAATTACATGAAATATTATCAGAAGATAAAATGGAAACTTAATTTTTCCTAGAACTTTATCATACTTAAAAGATGAATTTTGAGACCTTTAGGTCTCAAAACACTTTGTAAGTTTTAAAAAATGAGTTATCTGAACTTCAGTAACTCCAGGGTGGTTGGAACTGTTAATGATGTGCTTGAAAGTAGCTGAGACTCTGACTAAAAGCACAATGTGCCTTTATGTGCAGTATTGTTCAGAGTGGGCTTCCTTGGTGGCTCAGACGGTAAAGCGTCTGCCTGCAATACGGGAGACCCAGGTTTGTTCCCTGGGTTGAGAAGATCCCCTGGAGAAGGAAATGGCAACCCAATCCAATACTCTTACGGGGAAAATCCCGTGGACAAGGAGCCTGGTAGGCTACAGTCCATGGAGTCACAAAGTCAGACACGACTGAGTGACTTCACTTTCGCTATTGTTCAGAATAACAGTATTTTCTGGTCATTTCTCTAATGACTTACCAAAATATCTATTATCATCCAGTTATTTGACAAAAGCAAAAAGTATACATGTTTTAAATCTGGTAGACCAGAAAGCATTTCTCCTAATTGGAATATAATGCATAAATTTATTGGAATTATTATTTTGAAGTACAGTTATTAAATACAAATGCTTGTGATGCTGCTGAAGAGACCAAGATGATATTTCATCAATTACATAATTTCTTTTTTATATACCCAGAAGTCTTTCTTCCCTGGGTCTTAGACTAAGTGGCTAGGAGAACACATCTAATTGTGGCTTTTCCTGCCAGCACCATTTATTTCACACTGATCCGTTTGCTGACATTGTTACAGGTCCTGGGGCCAATGACCTTGGCCTCATTATTGTGTTCCCGCTTTTCTGACTCCCTCATTTCCAGTAATAAATTCTCAATATGCAATTAAGGATGCCTTCTGGGGGATTCTGAGTCAACACTTTCTTTCTTGAGCCTTGAGAAGTGAAAGAACAAGTTTGCTATGACTACCTCTACCAAGTAGAGGGGAACCTGGTGCCAACTTCTTCGGCAGAGACTGCCTGAATTCCCGGGTTGCCACTGGGCCTCCATAAGCTGTCACATGACTCTTTATGGGAGGAGAGGCAAACTAGGGAAATATTGACACTGCTGGGTCCCTGATCTTCCCCTTATCATTCAAGATATTCCAGGATGTCAGTGATTCTTTTCTTCTACACTTCCTTCATGGATTTTGAGTAAACAACTTGATTGTAAAACAAATCCTGACTTTATGGACATCAAATAACTGTCTTTTATGCCTTACTTTCTAAACATATATCTTGTCTAAATTTCTAATTTCATTTTTCCTTGTTTTAAAGCCTTTTTCCAAAACATTGGTTCTATAGTGTCTCTATGTCAGTATAGTCCTAGAATAGGGGTCACCAACCCCAGGGCCATGGACCAGTACCAGTTCATGGCCCATTAGGAACCAAGCGAAGCTTCATCTGTATTTACAGCTGCTCCCCATCACTCACATTACCCCCTGAGCTTCACCACCTGTCAGATCATTGGCAACATTAGGTTCTCAAAGGAGTATGAACCCGACTGTGAACTGTGCATGTGAGGGATCTAGGTTGCTCACTTCTTATGAGAATCTAATGCCTGATGCTCTGAGGTGGAGCTGAGGTGGTTAGGCAAGCTGGGTGGGAGTGGCTGCCACTGTCTCTCATCACCCCCAAACCTAGTTGCAGGAAAACAAGCTCAGGGCCCCCACTGATTCTATGTTATGATTAGGTATGTAATTATTTCATTATATATCACAATGTAACAATAATAGAAATAAAGTGCACAATAAATGTAATGTGCTTGAATCATTTTGGAACCATCCCTCCCACCCCCATCTGTGGAAAAATTGTCTTCCACAAAACCAATCTGTGGTGCCAAAAACGTTGGGGACTGCTGTGCCAGAACCATGATTCTGTCTCTAAACTTACTACATATGTTACTGCTCCAACTTCTTTCCCCACTCTTCCTGAAAGTGAAAATAACAGACTCTAATTCCCGACTTTCAAGGATACCATTTTCTTTTTTTCTTTTTGGCAGTACTAATCTGTTCCAAAATGGAATGGTGGGGGAGACAGGCAGGATGAATTCTTCCTTTGAAAATCACTTTCATAGTCCATTTGTGTAAGGAGAGGGGCTTCTCATTTTCACCCATTCATATGAAGAGAAGGCAAAGCAAAACAAAAGACCCCACATGGGTAGTTATTCTTTAAAAGGAAGTTTATAATTCTTTACAAAAGGAAGTTTATATTCTTTACAGAAGGAAGATCACCTGATTTTTTATACAGGCACTTACATATAAATCATTTAATGTTTGCTTCTCAGGTTTACAATTTTTTTTAATTTGTTCGTTATTTTTGGCTGTGCTTGGTCTTTGTTGCTGTGTGCTGGCTTTCTCTAGTTGGAGCAAGCGGGGGCTACTCTCCACTGTGGCATGCGGGCTCTTTGTGGTGGCTTCTCTTATTGCAGAGCACAGGCTCTAGAGCGCAGGGACTTCAGGAGTCGTGGTACATGGGCTTAGTTGCTTCCTGGCATGTGGGATCTTCCCGGACCAGGGATCAAACCAGAGTCCCTTGAATTTCAAGGTGGACTCATCACCACTGGACCAGCAAGGAAGCCCCTCAGATTTTTTTTTGATGCTTTGAAAGGTATTTTAAAAATTACCTGCCTTTGTATTGTTACACAAGAAATTATAAAACTTCTTTCGTGTCTGTGAAATGTATATTCTTATTTTTTTAAACTGTCCTTACATTTTCAACTTTAACATTAACCTCTAACTTACTTTTAAGTGATGAGGAAACAAGCATTTTGTGTAGTCCTTTGGAGATTCTCAGGGAAAATAGCACAGAATATTGAGGCTTACCATAAATCTTTCTGAAATCTATATGAATAGAAAACATGTGTATGTTCTCTTCCCTGGAAGTAAAATGTTACTGCATAAGATTAAAGGGTAAGTATATCCAGTTTAAAAGAGGAATTGTATTGAAATTTATTATTGTTTCTGGGAGGTAACCTTAGCTTTAACAGAGCACACAGTCTCCTTTAGGTGGCTTTTCCAAGGGCAGTGTACATATAATAATAAGCAATGTATTTCCTCTTTGCATCTCCCCTGGAACAGTCATTTTAGAATCTCTTTCAAAAACCTGTCCATGATATCTGACATGCACAAATTGGTATTGTTTCTTTTCAAGATTGTGTATGGCATAAACAGAATATTGTGAGAAGATACTTGTCATATACTGTTCTCTATTTCCAAATGACAACAGCAACAAATAATTTTGTTGTCAACACCTAATCCTTGAAACCATATTGCATCACAACAGCGTGTCATTCAGAATGGAGAGACAAGCAGGCATATTTGAAGATACATCAGGAAACATCTATCCTTTCCCTGAGGAGAATTCTATCTTTAAAGCAAATTAAATCATTTTGAAAATGCATACAGTGGCATGTAGGTCAAGGTTAAATGAATAGTAGAATGAAGAGAAAATTAATGTGCTCCTTAGAGAGTGGGAGGGTTGGATGATGTCAAAATACTGACAAGAAACCTCCATCCATAATCAAACCAGGGTGTGAAAGCACTCTCCTGACATATGAGTTTTGAGCTTATTAAGCAAATAAATGAAAACTCTTGAAATTTCAAGGTCACTTGAGATAATGACTGCTGTGTTATATGACAAGAAGCATTTCCCTAATGACACTAAACAAATAAATTCTTGCATATTTTAGCATTCATGGATAATATGTGAATCACTATTTACATGTATAATTAAAAAGAAACAAAATTATTCACAGAATTATTATTAAAGAAATGAAAATGAAATGAGTCTCTTAATGCATTTCAGGACACATTTCAGAAATGAGTGGTTAATTTTCTTGAAATGATGAATTTGGGATAACCATGATATTATTCTACTTGCATGGTGCAGCATGTCACATCTATCTGTGCAGAATATTATAGAATCTTTTGTGTTCCTATGTCTAACTTGAAGTGATAATGTATTATGATATTTTTCAAAAAGTATAATTAACTTCATATTCAATGACTTGAAAAAAATTCCTTCTGATTATTTATATAATTATCCATAAAGGAGTTTATCAGTGTATGCCACAAGATTTTCACTCTTCTAAGGTTATTGGTAGAGTTTTATTAAGAAAATTATTTTTATACAAGTAAAGGTTCTTTATAATTGTACACACACCATATGGAACTAAATATATCTGACAGAACATTTGAAGCATAAGGTCATAGACTTAGTCATGAGTTTTAAAAATCATAAATTTAAGTACTTTATAATATAAATGTTAAGTAGGTGTTGAGAACTGGGAACTTTCCCTTGGAAAATATATTTCAGTTCCCAGTCACGGTGATAATCTTTAAAGTGACATGATCACTTATATCTAAGGGACTGCCTGTTCCCAGTTTCTCAGTTCCACGTTTTTAGCCATACTGATTCTAATTTCACCATAATCTCTGAGGCACAGTAACCCCAAATATTTGATTTTTTTGCATTAAAAAACCACATTATTTCAAGTCTTGCTTTTCTTAATAACTACCAGCCCAAATGCCCAAGGTAATTAGCCAATGAGAATCCCACAGTGAAGGTAACAAAAGCAAACCCCACAATGCAGGGCACTGTGCTAGACAGTGAGAATAAAAGGTAAAACAAAAAAGATGGTTTTCCCGCAGAGGGTCACAGTCAAGTGAGAAACAATCAAGCTGTGCTAGAGAGAAGGACAAGATACTAAGGGAGCCACATAGAAGGGGGCATAATTCAATTTAGGATATAGTAAGGGATTTCAAGGGAAAGTTCTTGAAGGAAATGATGCCTAAACGTATTGAGTTTTCACTGATGTCCTGTGTCTTAGAATCCAACAGCAAGTGTGCTGTTCCTTATCGTAAGTATGGTCCTCTGTTTACTGAAAACACATTTTCTAAATATTTCATTCTTAAGACATATTACTCACTGGTAGTGGTGGTGGTATAGTTGCTAAGTTGTGCGATTCTTGCACCCATGAACTATAGCCCACCAGACTCCTTTGTCCATGGGATTTCCCAGGCAGCTGGAGTGGGTTGCCATTTCCTTCTCCAGGGGACCTTCCCTACCCAGGATTCAACCTATGTCTCCTACACTGTAGGCAGTCTCCTGCATTGCAGGAGGATTCTTTACCGCCGAACCAGCATTACTCAGCATTACTCAGTACGAATGGATAACTCTTCAGAAATTAACCACATCAAATTCTATTTCAGTTGTCCTGGAGCACTTTCACCCAAATGTTGCTGCTTACCTAGATAGATTCTCTTATAATCTACATTCTCCAATAAGATAGTTACTAGCCACATGTGGCTATTACATTTTAAATCTGACTGATTTACATTTTAAATAATTAAGTACAATAAAATGAAGTTAAAACTTCAACCCCTCAACTTCAGTAGGAAAAAAAATGTCAAGTGCTCAATAGCCAACAGTGCTATTTCAAGTGCTCAATAGTGGCTACCATATTGGACAAAGCAGAAAATGTGTCCATCATCACAGAAAATTTTAGCAGATAGCTCTGCTTTAGATTGAACCTTTCTACTTTCATGTCTGCTTTACATGGGTGATCCTTCTGCCCAATCCCAAATTATTTTATTGAAATAATATGCTAATAAAATATTCCTGATTCTAACTTTGGTACTTAATTTTTTCTCTCCTTATTTTCATGGTTTTAAGGATAAAATGTCAAGATTCTAAGTGTCAGAGCAGAATCAGTCACCATGTGATTAAGCAGCTCGGTAACACTGGGTATTGTTGGGAATAGGGCCAAAGTCTGGGTGCTGCAACCACATTGCAATGCCAGGATGCTATCACAATTTTGACCAGTATGTAGGAGCACAGAAGATCTAACAATGTTAGTTACAATGCCCTGATGACTTCTCACTGCTCCCGCAAATGCTCAGGAGAAATCCTCCCATCTCTAAAATGCCTGCAAAAGGTACATCTTTACTTAATTTGATTGATGGCATGTGAAGAGATAACGTCCCCATAGGAGGAAAAGGCAACTCACTCCAGTATTCTTGCCTGGAAAATCCCATGGACAGAGGAGTCTAGCGGGCTACAGTACATGGGGTCTCAAAGGAGTCAGACACAACTGAGCAACTGAGCATACATACGTAAAAGATAACTTATATAATTCACCTGCACCCATTGAATCCATTTTGAACACCCTCTTGTCTTCGCAGATTATGGTAGGGGAAGGAATCCTCTACTGTTGTCTGTCCAAAAGAAGGAATGGGGTTGGCCTGGAGCCCAACATTAACGCTGGAGGCTGCAACTTCAACTCTTTCCTTAGAAGAGCCGTCAGATTCGTTGGTAGGTGTGGGAAACCACAAAGAAAGAAAATGTTTTTCAAATAGAAATGTTATATTTAATTACAGGCATTGTCTTTAAAGCTGTAATTTAGATGCATAATGTCAGGTACATGATGAATTTTACATTATACAAAAATAAAAAAATAAAAACTGTTAAAAACACCCTAATTTAAGTTTTGTATCCACAATGTGTTATTTATAGTTATAGTCCTTGTTTTGAGAGCCAGCATGCCATGCATTTCAGTTTATTTTTGTCTTAGCTCTGGTAGAATCATGAATTTACTTTAAAATGGTTTCTTGGATCTGGGTTCATTTTTTAAAATGGAGAATAAATATCAGCAGACCAATATAAATGGATAACCCTTCAGAAATTACGTTAGCTGCATCAGTGATTCCATTTCAATTGTCCTGAGGTGTTTTCATCCAGAAGTTACTGTCTGTGGAAATGTCACCAAGCAGCACAGCATCAAGGCTGTTTTTCCTTGGTTATATCATCTAACTCTACCTCCTATTTTTCTGAGACCTGCAGAAAATCCATAGGCCTATATCAAAGTCAAATCGGCATCTAAACCTTCATCTCTTCTGATTAGCATGTGACTATCTTAATATTATTTGAGTCACAGACCTTTCTTTTTAACTGAATTGAAAAGTCAAGCCATAGTACATCACACCACTGTGAATGTTTTAAATCATTCCCAGTAAATCAATAAAAAGTTATTTTCACCTGTAACCTCTCAGTTCAAAGGAATAGGTAGCTTTATTTAATACCTAATAGAAAATTAAGTACCATCATCTCTTCCACTGGAGAAAAAAATCTGGTCTAAATCATACCCTTGACTCTGCCCCACTAAAAAAGGCACATGTTTGCTCCACAAAGACTGTACGGCAAGAATAATCCCCTTACCAGGATCATGAACTAAGACCAAGGAGTAAAACTTCAGGACATCTAGCTGATCTCAGAGGAAGTTTTCCTAATGTAACACAATGCTGTGGCAAAGGGGCACATAACCTCTCTGAAAAACCTAATGACTGACGATGATCCATCTTATCCTGGAGAACCCAGTCCCAGAGTCAACCACGCCCATGCCCTGGGGGCCTAGAGATGGGTAGGTTTCCTCACTTACCCATACTCCTCCCCAAGATCTTACATGCTGCTAGGAGTTAGAATGTAGAAATAAAGGTCCAGGGCCACAAATCTGAGGTGAGTGGGTGGAGAAAGAACTGGGAGAGTGATTGTTAGGTGACAACAAGCAGAGAAGGAAAATGCAAAAGGGGCCAGGCCAGAAGGAGAACACTGTTGGGTTACCTGGCTGCCTGTCACAGTGATTTCCTTGAGCAAATCATGAATCAGAATCCAGACTCTCAAGTCAGAATGACTCCAGGGTGTAGAGGGAGCAGGTGGGCTAGACTCCCAAAGATAAGACCAGGCAAGGAAGCCAAAGCAAGAATGGAGTTCGAATGTACAAGCCTGCATCAAGATTTGTCTGTTTATGGTTTCAAACTGGTCCCAGAAGAGAAAAGAAAGAATTTAATCAAGAGATTTAAGAATGTCATTTTTGCATTCCAAAATGAAGGAAGCCTCCCACAGCCTGGTGCTTGTATGATTATTGTTTTCATCATAGGGCTGGCTTGCTATTTTCTCTGTTTTAATTAACATTCCTGGTATGCTCGTCATCTGTAGGTAGTCATACCAGGAACCAAACCCGTAGGGTTTGCCTACTGTGGCTGGGGTGAGGAACTCCTGGGGAGAGAGCCCTGGAAGCACAATTCTGCTAAGCAGTTTACAGTGATTTTGAATTTTGCTTCATTCCCTGTACTGAATCCTTCTCAAATCACACAGTTGTCACCTTAACATGTTCCAGGCATCTGTCAAGTGACCTACAGTTGATAATATTAAGAGTTGGCCTGATATAAGCAAACAGACAAAAATCCTTCAAATGATGACTTTGGAGATACTCATTGCCTTCAGCATCTGTTTGGAAGTTTAGAAATTGTCTTTACTATCTTCCTGAAATAAACCCAGAGAAAATGATCACAGTAGATCTCAAGGTTGGCATGTTAATGTGTAATATGCAAGACTGATGATGGCACCACATTGGCATCAAGAGCCAGCTTGGTAACAGGCTCTTTCCTTTTCCTTTTAGGTGTTCATGTCTTTGGACTCTGCTCTACAGCTCTTATCACAGACATCATCCAGCTCTCCACAGGCTACCAGGCACCGTACTTTCTGACTGTGTGCAAGCCAAACTATACCTCTCTCAATGTGTCTTGCAAAGAGAATTCCTACATTGTAGAAGATATTTGCTCAGGATCAGACCTTACAGTTATCAACAGTGGCAGGTTAGAAATGGAGATTATTAATACTTCCATGTTGGTGTTTTCATTGTTCATTAATAGCTTGGGGTATCATCATAGGCATACACTTTTCAATCACAATGACTTGGATTGTATTTTTCTTTTCAATTCAGTGATCTCTTTAGGGATGATACCGTAGAAACCCATTGGTGGCTCATTCCAGCTCCTCTCTCTCTAAATTTCAGCCCCATATTCATTCTGCTCATCTTCATATCACCAAACCCCAGTCATGTTCTATGATCTCCTCTATACTAATTATGGGTTTAGAAAGAAAGAAAGTGAAGTCGCTCAGTTGTATCCAACTCTTTGCGACCCCATGGACTGTAGCCCACCAGCCTCCTCCATTCATGGAATTTTCTAGGCAAAAGTACTGGAGTGGGTTGCCATTTCCTTTTCCAGGGGATCTTCCCAACCCAGGGATTGAATTATGGGTTTAGGTTATCACAAATTGGTTTATTTTAGATGTTTTTAGTTAGTCATGGCTTATAATCAGTATGTGTCATGTAGTGATTTAAGTAGAAGACTATATATATTTCCAGCTCCATTACATATTTTATTAAAAAAAAATCATATGAATTTTCCTTTTGGTAGAGTTTTAAAAGAAATAGCATCTAGGATTGCATGTGTCTTCTTTGAATAAACCCAGAAAGTCTGTACAGGTCCTGACCTTGCATTTCAGAAAATAAAAACTGAAAAGCTCAAGAAACTACCAAGGCATTAAACTGTTTTCAATCAATAAAAAAAAAAAAGAAAGAAACTTAGATGGCAAGAGAAGTTCATAAGAAATAAAGTACAGAAGGGTGAAGGCAGCAAAAGACTGATATAAGAATTTTATTTTTCATTCAGTCAGTTACCAAAGATTGATTTAAGAGTCAAAAATAAGTTAAATACACTTGAAGAATCAGAACCTGATATTATATAATTATATACATATAGTCCATTCAATTCAATTAATTTTGAACTTACATTTAAGACCTATATTCTGTATTCTTTCTCAGTTTTTCTATATTATCATGTCTGTGTTGGATAGTAGCCCTTTTTATTGGGTACCAAATAATTAGTAGGTCATTAATAAAACCAAATTTTTTCCCATTTTTTATTCATTAAAAATTCTCTGTTCTCCTTCTATCTTTCACAATCCTCTGTTCTACCTCTCCCACCGTGCTTCTTATTTAACAAAACAATATACTTTGTGATTCTTGAGATAATAGTCATTTTAAAGTGGGATAGAGAAACATTTTGCTAAAATTAGATTTTTTACCCCTATGCTTTCTAAAGTGTAAAAAACACTTCTAGACCCACTACTGCAAGAAAATAATTATTCTTTTAAATATTTATGTAAATGAAACCATATATTTAGGGGCATAGAGAAAGTTTAAAGGCATTAAAATCTTAGTTTTTATAGGCTTTTACTTTAACCTGACATAATTATAATACCAATAAACAGTTATAATGCTTTCCACTCCATTTCCACTTTCAACCAGCATTCCAATGGTGTAAAGAAGTGATCCCTTAAGAAAGCTAACACTTTATATTGGAAAGTATATCACTACTCTTCTTTAATACTAATGGTGATTAACAGTGTTTATTTTATCACTCAGATCTTTCTCCAGAAAACCAAACAGAAATTAAAGTTATTGCTTATTACCTTGTGGCTTTTTAATTGAACATTTTAACCACTCAGTGTTCTTGTGATAATTGTTAGCAGCATGTCAGAAATAGAACGCATAATTTGACTTCTTCCTTTGGCAGAAAATCATTCCCTTCTCAACATGCGACCCTTGCTGCCTTTGCAGCTGTGTACGTTTCGGTAAGTAACTGGGTCTTTTTCATCAAACTGTGTCCTAGAGAAAATCAGAGAAATAAGTGTTGTCTCCAAACTCTAATTAGATTATATTATAGCTGGGTAATAACAGAAGAGTATAATGGCATAAAAAATAGAATTTAGATGCTACTGTAAACAATATAATAGTAAGGTAATTTTTGACACAGTCATAATATTCATTTAGCCTTGTATCTCCTTAATGTGATATTATACTTCATGAGAGAGTATTGTGAACTACATGAATGTTAAAAACTGTAAAACTGAAAGAATTGTGTTAAGTATATACATACACAGCACACACTTTCGTTTCAATCATTATGTAACAGCAATTCTAAGTGAGTGTAAGTTGATGAATGCTCTGCAATGAATTGTCACTATATCTTATTAATATAATAGTTTATTAGATTTTATGTGAAAAAATGGATTGAAATTAAGTGACAAGTAACCTTGGAGATTAACCAGTTATCTGGCTAATTCTACTGCTTTAATTTTTTCCAAACTTTTGTGTAATCACATAAGAGGTCTGTTATTTATTTGATGAATTTTGTCAGACATTCCTTTTTTTTCAGGTACAGAAATTAGCCATAGCAGGGGGAAAGAAATAGTAAAATTGACATCAAGTGTATCAGAGATTTGAGCTTACCTTTTTATTTGATTATAATTGAATAGAAAAAAATGACCTTTTAAACATACTTACCCCAGTTCTTTCCTTTTTTAAAGATGTACTTCAATTCCACACTAACGGATTCCTCTAAGCTTCTGAAACCTCTCTTGGTCTTCACCTTTATCATCTGTGGAATCATCTGTGGGCTAACACGGATAACTCAGTATAAGAATCACCCAGTTGATGTCTACTGTGGCTTTTTAATAGGAGGAGGAATTGCTCTGTACTTGGTAAATAATTTACTATTATTCAACAAAGCACAGTTTAAAAAGGAAAATATGCACAAAATGTCTTGCACTGTAATAATTTACTTCCAATATAGTTTATATCTATGAGAAAATTCCTGACTCCTTCCCCATTCTAAGCCAAAACAAATATTCTACTTTCAGTAAAATAATTTATTAAACTCATACCTTGGGCTAGAAAAGGGGATTTTAGAAAGATTATCACATTTTCCCTTATCACTCTCCCACCAAAAAAAGTCAAGGGCTACTATTACTAGTATAATTTTATAGATGAGGAAAGTTAGTTAAAGAGAGTAGAAGTTTAATGGAAAAATTATATACTTTCCCAATAACACAAATGTGGCACCTGGATATTACTATAATCCAGCTAACATTTAATTCTTTGTGTGTGTGTGTACTTAGTCATGTCTGACTCTCTGCGACCCTGTGAACTGTAGCCCGCTAGGCTCCTCTGTCCATGGGATTTCTTAGGCAAGAATACTGGCTTCAGTTGCCATTTCCTTCTCCAGGGGATCTTCCCAACCCAGGAGCTGAACCCACATCTCTTGCCACCTGCATTGGCAGGTGGATTCTTTACCACTGTGCCACCTGAGGAGTCCCATTGAATTCTTTAGCAACCTTCATTTCCAAACCTGATCTTCCTTTAAGGGAAATATCTTCAGCATAAGGGAACTGAAATTGTCCATTTCATTCATGCATTCATTACCTTTACATTTATTCAAAATCTGATCTGTGCCAGGTACTATACTGAGCATCACAGCACTGATAAATAAGATATATCATTTATGAGTTTACAGTGCAAAGATTAAGAAAAGTATAAATGGTTACAATATGTTAAATGACAAACGAGGGTATAAACAAAGTACTTTGAGGATAGCAAACTGCTTAAGGAAGCCAAGGAAGGCTTCATAGAGTTATACTCATGTTTTTAAAACATGAGAGTTTCTTAGGGTAAAGAAAGGAGGAGGGCATTCAAGCTGAAGAAATTACATATGCAAAAAGATGGACATATCAATGATCAAGTCTTTGTGGAGGGTAAGGGAACAGAAGGAATGAGAGATAATGGCCAGGTTTCTAGTTTGGAAGACTGGCAGATGGTGACTTCATTAGTTGACTGAATAGATCTGTACAAGCTCAGTTTAAAGATCAATAGGCAGTTGAATAGTTGGATCTGGAGCTTAAAGGAGCAATGACTGATGGAAGATAGATTTGGAAATCATGGACATTATAGGTGGAAATAACATTATAGTTATGGGAGTATATAAAATTACCAGGTCCTAAGAATAAAAGGAGCCAGGAAATCACCAATATGCAAGTGGCATGCAGAGGAAAAGGCAATGATGAAAGAAACTAAGAGGATCTACAGAGAAATAAAAATTAACTGTCTGTTGGAGCAGTTCTAAATCTTGTGATCTTGGAATACTTGTGAAAAGCATTAATAAAAAAAATGCTTACAAAAACAGGAAACGTACTAAAGTGAGCAATGATTTACTTTTTTTTCATTTTTATATACTAGTGGCATAGACAGGATTGTCACTTCAGATCTCATACTTCCTACTCATACTTTCTTCAGTGAAGGAGAAAGTCATCAAATGAAAATTGGTGTGCCAGGAACTGTGCATAAACCTGGGTTGTCCCTGGGGTTTCACTGGCAACAAGTGTTACAGAATAAAACTGAGAACTGTCACTCTCCAGTTCATGCATTGCTTTTGTACATGTCTGCTTTTCATGGTGTCTTGGAATCCAAGGGTTTGGGCTCGAATCTCAGTTTTCTGCTATTTGGCCAATTTTGTACCCATTCAGAAGCCTGATTCTTCATCTATAAAATGAAGATGATAACTATTTGCCTCATATCATAACAAGGAATCAAACAACTATTAAGCTGAGTTCCGGGCATTGAATTTCAAACAATGTAGGTAGAGGTTATAGCTGTGAAAAGAAGAGAAATGAAAAGCAAAGGAGAAAAGGAAAGATATTCCCATTTGAATACAGAGTTCCAAAGAATAGCCAGGAGAGATAAGAGAGCCTACCTCAGTGGTTAGTGCAAAGAAACAGAGGAAAACAATAGAATGGGAAAGACTAGAGATCTTTTCAAGAAAATTAGAGATACCAAGGGAACATTTATGCAAAGATGGGCTCAATAAAGGACAGAAATGGTAGGGACCTAACAGAAGCAGAAGATATTAAGAAGAGGTGGCAAGAATACACAGAAGAGCTGTACAAAAAAGATCTTCATGTCCCAGACAATCACGATGGTGTGAGCACTCACCTAGAGCCAGACATCCTAGAATGTGAAGTCAGGTGGGCTTTAGAAAGCATCACTACGAACAAAGCTAGTGGAGGTGATGGAATTCCAGTTGAGCTCTTTCAAATCCTAAAAGATGATGCTGTGAAAGTGCTGCATTCAATATGCCAGCAAATTTGGAAAACTCAGCAGTGGCCACAGGACTGGCAAATGTCAGTTTTCATTCCAATCCCAAAGAAAGGTAATGCCAAAGAATGCACAGACTACCACACAGTTGTACTCATCTCACATGCCAGTAAAGTAATGCTCAAAATTCTCCAAGCCAGGCTTCAGCAATATGTGAACCATGAACTCCCAGATGTTCAAGCTGGATTTAGAAAAGGCAGAGGAACCAGAGATCAAATTGCCAACATCCACTGGATCATCAGAAAAGCAAGAGAGTTACAGAAAAACATCTATTTCTGCTTTATTGACTATGCCAAAGCCTTTGGCTGTGAGGATCACAATAAACTGTGGAAAATTCTGAAAGAGATGGGAATACCAGACCACCTGACCAGCCTCTTGAGAAATCTGTATGCAGGTCAGGAAGCAAAAGTTAGAACTGGACATGTAACAACAGACTGGTTCCAAATAGGAAGAGGAGTATGTCAAGGCTGTATATTGTCACCCTGCTTATTTAACTTACATGCAGAGCATATCATGAGAAACGCTGGGCTGGATGAAGCACAGGCTATAATCAAGATTGCCAGGAGAAATATCAATAACCTCAGATATGATACCACCCTGATGGCAGAAAGTGAAGAGGAACTAAAGAGCCTCTTGATGAAAGTGAAAGAGGAGAGTGAAAAAGTTGGCTTAAAGCTCAGCATTCAGAAAACTAAGATCATGGCGTCTGGTCCCATCACTTCATGGCAAATAGATGGGGAAACAGTGGAAACAGTGACAGACCTTATTTTGAGGGGCTCCAAAATCACTGCAGATGGTGACTACAGCCATGAAATTAAAAGATGTATGCTCCTTGGAAGAAAAGTTATGACCAACCTAGACAGCATATTAAAAAGCAGAGACAATACTTTGCCAACGAAAGTCCATCTAGTCAAGGCTGTGGTTTTTCCAGTGGTCATGTATAGATGTAAGAGTTGGACTATAAAGAAAGCTTAGCACCAAAGAATTGATACTTTTAACTGTGGTGTTAGAGAAGACTCTTGAGAGTCCCTTGGACAGCAAGGAGATACAACCAGTCCATCCTTAAGGAAATTAGTCCTGAGTGTTCACTGGAAGACTGATGTTGAAGCTGAAACTCTAATTCTTTGGCCTGACTCATTGGAAAAGACCCTGATGTTGGGAAAGATTGAAGACGGGAGGAGAAGGGGACGACAGAGGATGATATGACTGGATGGCATCACCGACTCGATGGACATGAGTTTGAGTAAACTCCGGGAGTTGGTGATGGACAGGGAGGCCTGGCGTGCTAGAGTCCATGGGGTCTCAAAGAGTTGGACATGATTGAGTGACTGAACTGAACTGAACTGATGTACAGTCTTGTGGAAGATGGTCCTAGACTTATGAATTTAAATACAATTATCAATGGAACATGAGGTAAAGACTGTTTACCCTGAAAACTTTTGTAGTGCGAGCATAGATAGGTATTATTTAGAAGATTTTAGCCAGGAATTAAAATACTTGGAGAGGGAGAAGCCTGACTTTATTCTGCTCCTGTTTACACTCTGTCCTGAAATTATTAATTTATCCATTCTAAACCAATGTCCTTGTTCATTGTTAGGCACTCTACAAAATATCATATCCATGGAATTCCTTTGGTTTGATCTGCAATTTGACAGTGGCTCCCTTCTGTTGAGATTAACACACAAATAGTTATCTGCTTCTGGCTCTTATCTCTAAACTAAGCATCTCAAAAACTGAAAATTCAGCAGGGATTAGATCTCCTACATGTCAAAAGTTTAAAATTCTGAATCTGATATTTAGCCTTCATCAGATTTTTATCCCCCAAATTAAAAAATAATTGATCACCTGAGTATGAAGACAAGATTAAATAAAACTCAGCTCAAGTTTAGTGTAATAATACTGAGTTGATCAAATATTACTTTCAAAATTTAAGATCAGGTTTTAGTTGGAAAAGAACTTAGAACCAAACATAGGGACAGTTTCTGCCCTCTTTTCCCAGAACATTCTGTAAAATGCTCCACACACAGGGCTGAGCTCCATGTCAGCTGAGATGTGTGTCTCTGACCTCACTACAAAACCTATGTCATATTTTATGAATGATTTGTTGTTCTCCATTTCCACATGCAGGTATGATTGAATGGTATGATTTCAATCATACCATCAGGAGGTATGATTGAAAATGGAAGGTAAAATACATCAGTTAAGCCATCTGAGTTGTCACTCAACAAGCAGTTCATAAATCCAGAAAAATGAATTGCTTTGAAAAAACAGAAGATGGTTGATTCACGTTGTTGCATGGCAGAGACCAACACAACAGTGTAAAGCAATTTTCATCTAATTGAAAAATAAATTTTAAAAAGAGAAACAGAAGAATGTCCTTATTTCTCTCATTGTCTGACTTCTTTTCTCAAAACAGAGGATAAGATTATCCAAAACATCCAGTGGGATGGAGAAAGGAGAGAAAACCCAACTAATAATGAAAAATAATGGACTTTATAGTTCTGAAGAGTTAGTTCCGTGGCTGATGGTGTAACTTACAACTATTTCCTAGTAATTGTACTTTTAGTTTTGGTTATTTGTGTTAGTCAGTGGTGTATAGAGAACACATCTTTATGTGCCTCACTACATCCTCCAATGCAAACTCTCAGTAACCGTGTCTCCTAGTGCCTGATGTTTATTGTTTCTCCCAACACTAGGGTCTGTATGCTGTGGGGAATTTTCTGCCTAGTGAAGAGAGTGTGTTTCAGCACAGAGAAGCCCTCAGGTCTCTGACAGACCTCAATCAAGACCCCAGCCGAGTTTTATCTGCTAAAAATGGTAGCAGCACTGACGGAATTGCTCACACTGAAGGCATCCTTAACCGAAACCATAGAGATGCTAGCTCCTTGACCAACCTCAAAAGGGCAAATGCAGATGTAGAAATCATCACTCCACGGAGCCCCATGGGGAAGGAGAACATGGTTACCTTCAGCAATACCTTGCCTAGAGCCAATACCCCATCGGTGGAAGACCCTGTGAGAAGAAACGCCACCATTCATGCCTCGATGGATTCTGCTAGATCCAAGCAGCTCCTCACCCAGTGGAAGAATAAGAATGAAAGCCGGAAGCTGTCTCTGCAGGTTATAGAGACCGAGCCGGGACAGTCACCACCCAGATCCATTGAAATGAGATCAAGCTCGGAGCCGTCCAGGGTGGGGGTCAATGGAGACCACCACGCTCCCAGCAGCAATCAGTACCTCAAGATCCAGCCTGGCACCGTCCCTGGGTGTAACAACAGCATGCCTGGGGGACCAAGAGTATCCATTCAATCCCGCCCTGGGTCCTCACAGTTAGTACACATCCCTGAAGAGACGCAGGAAAACATAAGCACCTCCCCCAAAAGCAGCTCTGCCCGGGCCAAGTGGCTGAAAGCCGCGGAGAAGACCGTGGCTTGTAACAGAAGCAACAGCCAGCCTCGCATCATGCAGGTCATAGCCATGTCCAAGCAGCAGGGTGTCCTCCAAAGCAGCCCCAAGAACACTGAAGGCAGCACGGTCTCCTGCACCGGCTCCATCCGCTACAAAACCCTGACAGACCACGAGCCCAGTGGGATCGTGAGGGTCGAGGCCCACCCGGAGAACAACAGGCCCATCATACAGATCCCGTCCACCGAAGGCGAAGGCAGTGGCTCCTGGAAATGGAAAGCCCCTGAAAAGGGCAGCCTTCGCCAAACGTACGAGCTCAACGATCTTAACAGGGACTCAGAAAGCTGTGAGTCCCTGAAAGACAGTTTTGGTTCCGGAGATCGAAAGAGAAGCAACATAGACAACAGTGAGCATCACCACCACGGAATCACCACCATCCGCGTCACCCCGGTAGAGGGCAGCGAAGTCGGCTCAGAGACTTTGTCCATTTCTTCCTCCCGCGACTCCACCCTGCGGAGAAAGGGCAACATCATCTTAATCCCTGAAAGGAGCAACAGCCCCGAAAACACGAGGAATATCTTCTACAAAGGAACCTCCCCCACACGGGCTTATAAGGATTGAGGGATGGTCATTCAAATCACTTGGGTCACCCCAAGAGACCACGTGTTGATTCTACCAGTGCTCTGTTCCAGCGAATTGGGAACGTTCTCACCAAACTAGATTATCCATCATCAGCCTGCGACTCACTGACACTCGAGAACTATTCCACCCAAGCTTGCAGACCACATCAAGGGAAGGGAAAAGCACAATGCAAGAACCTAACTCGTGTGATAATGTGAAGACTCTTCCTAAGACTTACCTTCAAACGCAAAACGGCTGCAGAGGGCAGTATCAAAAGAAAGCGGTTTCCTTCAGTGTATACTATTGTACTTCCTGAATGTGCCAACTTTAGGGTTCTTTCTTTATAATTAGCTGTGGGAATCCAGAACACACGTTTTCCCTACAGCAGAGGCCATGCAGTATTATATATTCATTTTGCAGAATCTGCACCAAAAGCTCAGTATGGCTGGTGCTGATTATTATAGTACATATATGGTGTAAACTCTCAATTTCTATTTAGCTGTGAAATAGTGGTGTGCAATTCCTTGTCAAAGAAATGCTACTGTTATTAAGAAGATGTTGGCTTCTTTGTGTTAGAATAGGACACCCTGAAGCTTCTCTGTAGTGGCTCCGTCAGTCAAAAAATGAAAAGGTTTTGTGCATTTCTTCAAAATTTTGCTTTCTTCAACAACAAAGATTTATAAGGATATTTTCAGTGAAAGGGAACAACCAGTACTTTTCTGCATAGCTTTTTGCTGCTTACTTTTTATTTCAAGTTACTGCTAATGAAAAATCTGTTTTTAGTGAGTACATTTGCATAATTTAAAGATATTATTTTAAGAGTTTTTTGAAATTGATGTGATCATATTTTGCATTTTATGGCTTCTCCTTTATTTATTGATTTAAATTTTTTTAATTATAGGTATGTTCTGTTTTTAATGCAAAAATAACAGTTGATATTCCTTGAGTAAAATATACTGCTGTGAATTTATAAACAAGAAATATGAACCAAACCTTGACACTGTGGGTTACGCTGCCAGCAGTGTTGATCATATGTTAACCTTAGGTGTTTCCAGCCAACTGGCTTAAATTTCTAATTTAAGTAATCCAAAATTTTCATTTTGTTCCAGATTATTAACATTTTTTGATATCCTGATAACCAGTTAATTAGAGTCACAGTGGTTGGGTTTTACCATCTTTAAAATATTTTGTTATTTGTATACTAACAGGATGAATCTGACAAAAAAAAAGAAAATTGATAAGTAAAAATATCTCAGAGTATACATTAAGAATGTATTTCTTCAAAATAGATAGGCACAGTTTTTGTGCTCAATGTACCAATAACAGTTTTCGCTACCTATCCTGAATGAAGCCTTCAACTTAAATCAATGGAAACCAATATTGCCAGTAAGAAGAAAGTAAAAGCAAAACATTTTGAGGTGTTTTTCCAACTTAAAATTTTAAGTATGAAGAAATATTTGGTCCTTGTAATTTTGCATTTAACCTTTTTACACCATTTCTTAAGAATTCTGATGTACATCTCATAATTGCCACGGGGACAAAAGGTAACAACAATGCTGGTTAATCTGATCTCAGTTCAATTTTCACTGAGAACAGAAGTACTTGTTTAGAGATGAGTAGACCACATTCTTAATCAACTTCTACTGGAAAA